>NC_047511.1:19653999-20009925 GCF_902827115.2 Pseudochaenichthys georgianus | reverse complement strand
CAGCTGATATAAAGGGACACCTAGTGGTTAAAGCATGTTATTGAATTTCATTATTTTTATTATTAGATATTAATAGGATCCCTATAAAGTATATTCATTACTCGTTATTCTCTACTAATAGTTAATTAAAGACTGTATATAATAACTATTTTGCACATCCCTTTCAAGATTTCAAGATTTTCTAAGGTTTATTGACATATCATATAGGCCTACACAACTGTGGTGTAGTTCTGCACTGAATGAAAAACTTGGGTCGCAGGTTCCTCAATAGTGCATTACAAGACATCTATCAATATTTGTGCATACCTCCAG
Source organism: Pseudochaenichthys georgianus (assembly GCF_902827115.2). NCBI lineage: Eukaryota > Metazoa > Chordata > Actinopteri > Perciformes > Channichthyidae > Pseudochaenichthys > Pseudochaenichthys georgianus. The sequence goes on along the minus strand of NC_047511.1, from coordinate 20,009,613 downwards.
CAATGTTAACTATGTTGAAGCACTTATTTTAACTGATATTATACATAATGTATTATACTCTTATAAGATGTATGTAGATATTTCATCTCCGGCCTTGTCAGGTATTGAACAATCAATAAATAAAGAACACAGAATTGTTGAATATAAAACACAGAATTTGTGTGATTATACTAAATGATTTTCAAATAAACACCACTGCATATTTAACTGTTACACATGCTGATGTAACGAAATGTTCCAACTTGGGATCTTGGACCGTTCAAATCCAGTTTTGGACAGTCTGCCGTGGTTCCATCCCATTTCAAGTGCTGTTCGAGAATCGGCGTAACCCTCGGAGCACACTCTCCAATCACAGAGCTTGAGGACTATCACGTTTGTCAAACAGAGCACATGGTGTAGTCCAAACGATAGCTGGGGATTCTGGGTAGTGTAGTGTCTTCTGCCATCCTTTACTCAGAACAAATATTTGTTTCTCCGAATCAAAGGGGAAAAATACAAAAGCATTGCACACAATATAAACCAATCAATGTTGTGTAATTAACAAGGATAATCTGGTGTTTTTTAGTCGATGAGTAGTGCAGATATCACTGTAAAATCAATCGACAGTAAGGGGAATACTTACTTCCGGGTGTACAATTCTCCGTTATCCAATGGGAATGAACGCTCACATTACCTTTAAGGGCAGCCGACACAAACGAATGCCGTGCTTCCATGAGCGTCAAATCCCGACGCAGATGGGAATACATTGCAATCAGTTGAAAGCTATTTGCGTCCCTTTATGACGCTGAAGGAGCCTAGGAGCGTCACAATTGGACGCCACGGACACTGACCAAACGTCGCTCCTGGACGCTTAGGGAGTGAGAGTGTGTTGGTTTGTACGATGTACGGAGGCAGCAATAGCCCCGTTAAGGCAACAGGGCATTCGCCTGTGTTAGAAATTAAAATCAATGTTTTATGGCATAATGTACCTTAAACATACCGTCAGTTTAAATCATAGGTTTAAATGCTATTTTATTCTGGAAAAACCCGGAAGTTCTCAATACCAAGCTTTTATTCTGAAAATCCTTCATGACGACATCTGGGACTACCGTCCATTAGTATCATTAAAGTGGCTATTGACGCCGTTAACATGTATTACATATAAAGTTATGAAAGAGATAAGGAGGAGAAAAGGCATGTGGAAGTAAGCAATGAATGTAAAATGTCGAAATCCTCTGTTTAACGCGATATCGGACACAGGAGAACGAGGGGGGAAGTCCCCTACGTCACTACAGCTCCCAGAGAGGAGGAGCGAACAGCCAAAGCGGGAAGGACGAATGCTTGTAAGTAGTGATGGTGAAATGAAGCCTTATGAAGCTTTGAAGCTTTCCAGGCAATTGGTTTGCAAAAGGGTTCATCTCATGAGGCTTCATCATGGGCTTCATTTGAACACAAACCCCCCTGTTGGTCAAAGTGTGTAAAACAGGCAGATTGGACATCTCAACAGTGTGCTCTATCTATCTCATACCGAGTTCCCATTGAGTAAAGCCTTAGAATAACTCTAAACAACGAACATTAAATCATATTTTCATGTTAACAATATTGTATTTATTCCAGTTTAATGATTGTGATTGAAAAGCCTAAGGAGGCTGCTAAACATTGCAAAGAGGGATTTGTATTCCTTAATAATATTCATAAACTTAACCATGTTGTAGCCTGAGAAAGGCTAAACCATATCAAAGAATACATTTATTAACTACATTATCTCATTTAGCTGTAGCTTTTATAAACAACAAAAAATACGTATTGTTCAGTCGTTGAACCAGGGACCCTGCGGTCATGAGTCAACTGCTTTCCAGCTGAGCCACAGCACACACACTAAAGCTCCCTGAAAACACTGAAACATATTTATTCCTGTATTTATTTGTTCATGTTTTTATTCCTACATTTATTTATGCTTGTATCTATTTATACTTATGACATGTTCCGACCTCTATATAAGTGAGGGTCTGAGCTCTCTTGATTCCATCGTGTCACCAGCGGGCCCGGGTACAGGAGGGGTAATATGATTCTTAGTATACATCCATGGGTATTATGAGCGTTGTGGTTCAACGGTTCAACCGATCTGAATCGCTTCGTGAAGCAGTCACGTGGTATTGACAGGCAGCGAGGCTTCGTTTGTCATCGATGACGTCACTGGCCCAAACGATACAAGCCTCGATACATGCTTCACAAAAAACTTCAGGGATTACTCGACACACGCTCCGAAGCCTCGACGCAATACGTAACATCACTACTTGTAAACTCTCTTCTGCACGGCCATCACAAGGAGAGGAAGCTGCAGACTTTCTCTCCTGACTGAACAATATCCTGCTTGTAACATTACCGCGCTTTTTATTAATTAAAGTACCAATTTTGAACCTTCTCAGAGACTCCATTTAGTCTCCTTTTTAAGCTTCTTACCTGGACGCGAGAATAACGAACACAGCATAACAATTGGCATGACCCCGACGTGATCTCGTGCCACCGGGAGAGCAGTTGCAGTTTTCAAAGGAGTTCGAGCAATGCTGGCAGATATACACTCGGGCCCAATACAGAAAGGTAAAAGAAGTACCTGTTTATTCAAAATCTTCAATAGATTACATAGTGAACAATAGGAGTGTGTGTCTGTCTGGTAAGTTGGACTCCTGAGAAAGACTGCCTAAATTAATGTTAAAACAACCAAATGTATAACAATAAGAATTATATACCTTGGGGCGTTGCTTTGTCACAAGCAGGGTGAGTTCATATTTCTTCTTTTTCTTACATTTAACCCTGCATGCTACTAATTTGTGTGTGTTAGTATTTTAAATATAAATGTGTGTGGTCATTGTACTTTCGATAGGTGTCTTGTTGAGTTTTCATGTAGGTGTCTCTTGTTACGTTAGTAGTTAGTTAGCCTTTGACGTAAGGATATATAAGTCCATTTAACGATTATTGTTAACATCTATGAGACATAGCGAATTGGTTACGGACCAAGTAATTGAAAACCATCAAGGCATAGCGAGTCAACTTAGGGTTGAGTAACTGAAGACAGTGCTAGTCGAAAACAGTTGAGAACTGTTTTAAAAAAGTCCTTTTTGAGGAAAAGGCTTGATTAAGGTGTAAGCCTTTATCAGTGGTCATAACTGTTCTATTTTCAACCAAGATATTGCGGGTGGAATACGGTATTTGGGGTTACAGCAGCATTACGTTAAATTGACGACGGTCATTTAATAGTCGCTGATAGGTTTCCATAATTCTTCCACCTAATGTGTCTAAATGGCAGCAGTTGACCAATAGTGGACTATAAAGTCAAATATTACGCAAATAGGTTTATAGCTTAAGCGTAAGGGTTCCTAACTTTAAGTGATGATATCAATAAGATAAAGCCCATTTTTTTTCATAGTAAACTAGATAGAAATGTTATTTTAAACTGCAGTGTTGTTTTGTGTTGAAGTTTCTTGACAAGATTGCACCCCGTCATTATTTAAACCGCCCCTGTGAGAGACACAAGGTGTGTTTTCAAATCCCTTTGTTCTTCAGGTTAAAGGTTAAAGGCCATCTTGTTTTGCCCTCATGCTGAAAATAAGCCACACGGCAGTCGCCATTTCGTGAAATGCTAACTGAAAGTACTCTGTTTGTTTGTACACACTCAGTCGCACTCACCAGGCTAGGCACTCCATATTGGTAAGGACAAATCATATTTCTTGGCAGAGTTGGAACTATAAAATAGACAGGTTATCTTACCGTGGGAAGTTTGGTATTTGTAGGAGTCTGGTTTTGGAAGTATTTCTGCTTCGGTTTATTTGAGATATTCTTGTTTGCAAGTGTGTATTGGCGTTTTTCATTTGAATATTCTTGTTTGCAAATGTGTTTTGGCAGTTATGGGCTGTGTTGTTTAACCATATTCTAATTTTCTTCCCATTTTTAAGGAAATAAGCTTCTTCTTGTTAAAAAGAGGTCAGTTTTGCAACAGCTATCCCTAGTGGATTGAGCTGGAAATTACAACAGCGCACTCTGCTGGTAATACAGAATTATTACAAAGATACTATAACATTTTGAAGCTTGATTTTAAGTGTTATGAATGAACACATGCGCCAATCGCCAGGATAGAATTGTGGTTTCTAATTAAAAGATGAGAAACTTTACATAATAGACTTACAAACTAGACTGTAGAATATTCAAACATCAATTTATTGAAGCTAACACAAGTTATGACATTTGCATAATTCTGTACACAGTAGATTTAGATTTTCACCAGATTTCTATTTTCATATCTCAAGGTCAAAACCATACACTGTACAATTTTTAGTTTAACATTTCAGATTTAGAAATTTGCATAATTGTTATCTTTTAATTTATTTTATTAATATTTTACAAAAAACGTTCCCATAAAAAAAAAAATCTATAAATTAAAAAAAAAAAATCTATAACTTTAAAAAAAATAAAAATAGACTTTTAACAACTAAAAACCCCCCAGATTTAAAGTTAAGTTCGGAAGACATAGGATATTATTTATCAGGAACGAAGGTGCTAGTCGGAGGATTAGTGTTTCAATCTTTGATAACTTAATAATATTCATTCGAATAGGAAGAGAGCATGTCACCGAAAGAAACTAAGTTGAGACCAGACGCAGAGCCAGGCTCAACTGCAGATATTAAGGAAAGGGTAAAAATCAGATCAGATGCTTTAACCTTTCCAATTAAAAGACAAAAGACATGGAACCAAATAGAGAAACTGTTGGAACAGTGGCAAACAAGAGGACTGATTCCAGCAGATGATCAACCTGGACCAACAAAAGCCCATAGAAGAGCAGTACTCGACTATGAGCACGAACAATGCCTACAACAGCTAACTATATGGAGGGAAGCTGAAGAAAGATTTATAAGAGTTACAAGTCTGATACTCCATCTGGAATATGCCAGCCTATTGGCACACAGCATAAATGTGGTCCGAGTAGCAGACCTACCAGTGAGGGAAGACATAGCAGAAAAAACAAAAGACACCGTAGCTTGTAGGAACAAGACAAGGAGAAGGGAGGGGAAACTTCCAGAGAAGGCAGGGCAGACACCTCCAACAATTCAAGCTCAGGAAGAACCAGAGAATGCAGGGCAGACACCTCAAACAGTTACATCTCAGATAGTGCCAGAGAATCAGAAGCAGAACCAACAACCAGGAGGTTTCCAAGGAGGCACAGGCAGAAGACGTTTACGGTTTGAGGGATGTTACCATTGCAGCCAAATGGGCCATTGGGCTAGAGATTGTCCACAACAACAAATGAAACACCCACCACATGCACCATACAACGGCCCTCCATGCAGATACCCCGGGGGAGGTTTCCATGATGACGACGTAGGCAGGGGGTCCCAGAGATGTCAAAGACGAACAGGGGTGCCAAACATGACCCAAATGCCACTGACACCCTGGTATCAACCACAACAATGAGGAAGCTCAGAGGGCCAGACCACCAGGTGATGCATCTTCAGCACAAGGGTATTTTGAAATCCAGCTACATTGAGCTATATCTGTCACCACAGGAGGGAGAGGTTTAATGTAGAACAAAATCGAGAGTAGCATTTGCATTTACACATAAAGCATCCACAGAATAGAACATTTAGCAGACTATTTTTGTAATTATGAGAAGGATAGAGATTACGAGTGATGTTGTTCCCCCACACAGAAAACTATTGTGTCCACACAGCTAGTGAGGTCAAGACGATGGGTTTCCACCCAAAAATATGAAGACGGAAACCTAGTACTCGCCCAAGACGGAGGATCCTTACCAAGTCCTCCTGTTTACACCGACTGCAGTTCAAGGGGCGGCGATACACCAGACGTGGAGCTGTTGAGACCTAAAAACAGAAACTCGATTCTGCTGTGGTGAAGTCTGGCTACAAAGGGAGGTGTCCGATAGGGTAGCTTGTCCCAAACCAGTGAAGAAGTCAACAAGAACCCAGCAGAACTAGAGAGTGACTGTGACAGAGCGACAGAGACTGGCCCAACATTTTCCAGCCAGTACATAGATAGACCCCGTCAGAAGACCGGGGCTGTGTTTAAAGGGGAACTTCATTTATTGTTAGTGGAAGTGTAGATTTTTAGTCAAATAATTATGTGATTTTTGGAGTCAGATTACATTTTTTCTCATAAACACAATTTTATAATCGGTCTGAAGTATCTGTTTTAAGGCAATGAGCTGCAGATTAAATAACATAACACTGATTGAGAGCTTAGATGAAGAAGTTGTAGGGTTTTTACAACAGTTTCAAGAATCAGTTTTTATTTATTTATTCTTGAGTAACTTTACTGATTTATAATGTAGTGCGTAAGGCAATATCTCATTTTGAGTGAGGGGAACCAGCCCTTCATGCATGTCACCCTCTGTGAGAATAGTTCGTATTTTCCCTCTAGTTTGGAGAAATATTATTTTATCATATGTTAGTTCAGCAGTATCAACCAATCCTCTAATCCTAGAATTATTGAGACGCATTAGCGACACCAGCGGTATTGTTTTTCGCAGCAACAATGATGCATAATACCAGGACAAAAGCCATTCCTGAAACAAGTAAACAATTTGTTGTGCTAATGGCAGATTTTAGTGAATATGTTTTTATACCATCAGAAAACCATAAATCATACGATATTTTTTGTACACCTTATGGGTACACGGAGAAGTTATATTTATTTTGTGCAACGTTATGGGTTTTACATGTCCTGTTCAGAATAGGGTAATCATTGCAATATTAATTGAGCATGTTATGCTCAAAGGAGGGAGTGTCATGATTATACAGATATGTTGATTTCAGCGACGTTGTAGTTAATAAATAATAACATGTACCGTACTTTTCGGACTATAAAGCACACCTGCATATAAACCGCAGCAGCTAAATTGTCCGTCTGTCTTGCTCTCGTTCTGTCTCTCGGTTCCACTTTTACTTTGGCGCGCTACCTGTCTCACTCTTTTCCGGCCTCCAGCTTTTCCTGGTGGAGCCCGCCGCTTAACGGCCCGTCCACACAGCGGCGTGCGCTGACGCTTGCCGGCGGGCGTGTCTGAAACTCGACCAACAACCAATCACATGAATCTCCCGCCCCTGACACACAAGCAGCGGTTTGATTGGCTAGAGCTTGTACTGGCATATGATTCGATTGGCTGACGCCTCGCCGAGGCATCAAAAGTTGAACATTGCTCAACTTTTGCAGCGAGCCACGCCAGCTACGCTCCACGTCGCTTCCCACGATGCATTTCGGCTAAAAGTGACGTCACCCCATTCAAAGTGAATGGGGAAGCGTCAACGCACGCCGCTGTGTGGACGGGCCGTAAAGGTGGCGGGCGCGGACCGGTCATAGAGCCCATAGTGTTAAAGGTGGTTAATTTTACCTGTAAAATCCATAGATTTAGGAGGTTCCCTAGTGGCCGTTAGCTGTACAAAAAAAATGGGGGAAAAAGTCGCGGCTTATAGTCCAAAAAGTACGGTAGTTAATAATAGGTCTCATAACGACAAAAGGTATGCCGAAGCCTGGGCCTCCTCCAAGGAGGGAGTGGTCCAGTTTTAGATATTAGATGAATAGAAGTGATGAATATGTCAGAACTCTGAGTAATATTATCCAAGTTTTGTCTCCACAGGCTAGCAAAGCTACAGAGATACCAGACGAGACACCAGAAGAGACTCCTGTTCGGCCAGGTGATTGGGTGAGGGTGAAAGTTCACAAAAGACAGTGAGCTGATCCCGGTGGACGGAACAGTGAGAAGTCGTAATGAACTTCACACGCGCTCCGGTTTAAAGGTAAAGACAAAGGAGCAAATTGACACCACCTCACACATTGTCACCCTTCACTGGCAACTTACAGAACATTATTGGGAGTTAGGACTGATTTGGCAGAGCTGGAACAAAACAATAAATAGAAATAAGATAAAGATAGAAACAGCTCAAAAGACAAATTGTCTATAGATTTTTATAGATTGTATACTAAAGTGAAAACCTATTTTTGTTTTACATCTGAAAAAGAGTCCAATTTTCGTATACGTTATTATAGTACTCATTATTTAAATTCTATAACTGACACAACCATGGAGAAAATAGAGATGATGTCAAGAACAAAGCCAAACCAATTGTGGGGTCCCCTAGGGATAAGAGTCAGAATAGCATTGTTGATTGTGCTCATTACACTGGGCACCTTTCTGGTTGGATGGGGAGTACAATCTCAAGTAAGACATGGATCCATTAGTTCACTCGTAGATAATGCTCACATCACTAACAGAACTCCAGCTGTGTTTCAGAGACTTTCACTTATCCCCTGAGCCAGAAGATCAGCTGAGCAACAAGAGGAGGAGTTAGAAATACTCGGTCCCAAAGGTGAGGCGGTTACAATCAAGATGATTCACCTCCCATATATGCAGTTCTTGTATCAAATGATGAGATGGGTTTAAGTGATTGGGATATGCAAGTGATGGGGATTTACAGATTAAGGGAATCTCCAAATACACTGGATCCATGTTTTAGTCTGTACCAGAAACACCCCCTGTTAAGTTTATGGACAACCGACCGGTGACCTGAGCACAATTATTGAAAATGATTACAGTAGAAATAGGCTACTAACCCACAAGTACAGCTTTGTACGTACAAACTCTATGAACACAATTCCCCAGCAGATTGTGGCGACATTGCAGATATGTCCAGTCACAAAAGTTACTTATGTTATAAATAACAGTGAGATTTAAAGTAATGGAGAAAATATGGGGACATTATTTTATAGTGTGTGAAATATGTGGTGCTTGAAACATGTAGGTATTTTTAATTTATGGAAGAAGATGGTTTCCTGAAAGAGTTATTTGGAGTAGCCATGTTACAGTGGGTGAAAGCAATGTTTAGGGATATGGCACAACCATTAGTAGACATTAATTGGGTTTAGATGACATTTAACATCTAAGACAGATAGTAAGATTAGGAAAATAGAGTGGAAAGGATTGGATATATTTTACCTCAGTGTGTTAGAATTAGCTATAGGTAATGCGTCCCGAGATCTATCTCTCTCTCTCTCTGCCTGTCAGACTGCTACGACCCCGTCTTCAGACATATGACCTCACCACAGGAGACTCCTCCTCCTCCTCCTCCTCTTCCTCCTCCTCCTCCTCCTCCTCCTCCTCCTCCTCCTCCTCCTCCTCCTCTATCGAACAGATCCTCCATCGAACAGACAGAGAACCCGAGCTGAACCAACAACGACTTGAGGCATCCAGAACCAGCTCCACCTGAGATATCCAGAACCATCTCCACCTGAGGCATCCAGAACCAAACCAGCATGCTGACAAAGAGGCAAACTCATCGGTCCCTCAATCAGGACATGAAGTTCCAAACTGAGCCACGAGATTTGGCACAAGAGCAGAGTGTGGGACATGAGAGCGGAATACGCCCTCCATGCAACAGCGTAGAGACTGAAAAGGAGGAGATGAAATGCAAAGCAGTTGGGCCACTGAAAAGAGTTACAGCGGGAGGATCCAAGAGCGGATGGACTGAGGAGAAGACAGGACGGAGGAGAGGACAGAACCAGAGGAGTTGGCATGGGCCAGCAGAACCTGAGGGGGTCGTGGCTTGACAACCAGAGGGGGAGAGAAGGAACACGGGAGTGAGTGAGTTTACACATAAACACACTTATTAGAAAATAATCCTAAAAACACACTGAGGGTAGAACATATTATTCAATCTTTTCATCATATAAACAAATTATTCTTTTAGAGATTCTTATTCATGTGAGAATTTGGGGAAGATTTAATTTGTTACAATATAGAAAGCAGACAAATCTTTATTTGAATAGAACATTTTAAAGGTAGAGCTAGTACCAAGCCAAAGAAAGTAATGGCACAACCATTAGTTTCCAATCTAGAGTATTGATTTCTCCATTGTAGCATGGATATTACCATAGGAGAACTGTTAAGGTGGAAACAACATTTGTTTGACGTCCAAGATGTAGAGTTTTAAAAAGAAAAAAGACACTAGGCAAAGAGCGATTGAAAATTTTAATTTTGAAAAACTAGTATAATTGGGAGTAATACATGCGAGGCCTTGGATCACTCATTTTAATGGTGCATATTTTCGACAACAAATATCGTTCAGGGAGAAGGGGTTGCTCAACCCACCCTGCAGATGTTTTAAATCTTACTTGCAGCTTCAGAGGGAGCGCACGGCACTAGAGTATGAGTTTTAAAAGACAAGTGCCACCACCTCCTAATGCTCATCCATTAATCAGTGATGACCTGACATTTAAAGATGTTATTTAAAAGGAGAAACATATCTGCCATGAGTGAAAATTCCTAAATTTAACTACAAACCATTAATGAAATGACTTCTGTTTTTAAAGTCCTTGTTAAAGGAGGTAGTAATGATCACATGCTTGGGCACCCAAGGTTCCACACACTGTTAAAGGGGTCAGCATAGTTCTTTAAGTAGACCAGAATTGAAGATAAATTAGTATAATGAGTTGGTGATATCCCACCGGTTTTCACACCATTTCAGGGACTTTATCACATCATTAGAACAGACCACCCACAGCTACTGAAGTGGGAACTTTCAAGTGATGAAACTCTACAACTGTTGTAACTAACCCAAAATCTTCTCCCAGAAATGACTGTCTAGAATGCTGTACCCCAGAGTAGATGTTTGGTGGTATCATGGAACTAAAACCTTGTACTCAGTCTTGCCACAGGATTGGACTGGCACCTGTGCACTAGCACAGCCAGTGATGTTTTTATGTAGTTAATCAACATGGCGAAACCCCCCAAAGCCAGTAGGGCTAAGAGACCAGTCCCAGGGGGAGTTTAGGCTCCACAGTGTACAAGGATAACATAGGGGGCCCAGGAGAGGGCCAGATGTTGCATTTCCATGTCCTAACGTACCGATTGATCACGACGGCCAGGCTTGGAATTTCATCATTTTAGGGGCAAGGCCATTTGGCCTTCCCGTTCACATTTTTTTTAAGGGCACAAAGGCCACATGACAGGGCACACAGGCCACATGACAGGGCACAAAGGGTTTGGTTAAATTACGCTGGTCAATCAACATGACTGAAAAGTGTAGCACTAACGTCAACACCAGTCGTTTTACAAACGGCTGAATAGCAATAGTGTTTCTTAAACGTATACGTTAAGTTCAGCCATAAACCACATAAGTCAGTCAGGGGTAGACAGTAAGGGTAACATTGTATTGTCACTTGTCATATTTAAAAAAAAAAAAATATTTTATATTTTAATTTTTAATGAACAAGGTAAATATCATACAATTAGTATCACACAAATGTATAATCTACAATCCAATCTCGTTTAAAATTGTGTTACGATGTCTAAAGTTACTGATAAGTCACCTGTTTCCTGCCTGGCCTTGCCCATGGCATTAGTTTATCATTACGGGGCAGAGCCCCCGAGCGAAACAGCAGCAACCAGCAGGTTGCAAAAGTCTCAATAGTAAACTGTGCCGCCAAAACATAATTTCAGCCAATCAGCGCCGTCAAATATTTTGGTCACGTGGGCGCTCACGTTGGCGCCCATGTTGCTTACGTGCGTTGACGTGAGGAGTTGTTTTTTAGACTCGTGAGTGACCAAGGTGACGTAGTATTTGGATGAGAATGGTGTGCAGGTGGAGTCGCCGGAACCTTGGTCCGCCCAAGAGCTACTCTCCAATCCTTTTGAAAGGAGAAGTTTGGGAGATAAATTGATACTCAAAGACCTTGGACCGGACCAACCCGATTTGTACATATCACAACAAGCTTGTGAAAAAGACAAAACGTATCAACAAGGCTTCTCACATGGCTAGCTGGATGCAAACAGGTAAATGCTATCTTTTGTTTCACATGCTTGCTCTTCAAACAGCCGGGGACAGATACGATCTGTTCAGAAACTAGACAAAAGTTAAACAAGTACAAACCACAGACTGCCTGTGTCATGGAGAATACAGTCGCTGGTTTATTTATGTCTGTAGGCCGTTGTTGTGACTTGTGAGTGTGGACGGTCGGAGCATATATAGCGTTAGCTTAGCCAAGCTCCATTCAGGGAACAAGCATTCTAAAAGGTGTTTCTCTGCCGTCTGTCTGCAGACTTGTCAAAGCATTAATTCATGGTTTTTACTAACCGGTATCAGTATGTTGTTACGTCGGCATCATTTAGAAACGTGTATTACAATTTAATCACGGTAAAATATGTTCATGTTGTTGTTGTTGTAGCTGTAGCTCCCTTGCCAGCGCGTCTTGTTTGAATGATGCGAGTAAACACAGCTGACAGCTGCCGTGAAACTCGAGCGACTAGAGCGATGCGATAGGAGCGTTTAGAGCGAAGCGAATATTCGCATCGCGTCCGGTCTGAACGCAGCATTAAAGCAAGCTCCGCGCTGCACTGGAAACGCGCCAAGTCCTAATTTAAGGGGTCATTTCTCCCAAAAAAAACTTTTTTACTCACTCTATCAATAGCCCCACCAAAGATATTTTCCACCAGCCGCCACTGGTTGTAGCGTTGATAAACGAAACAATTTAACTAAATTGCTAGTCAAAATACCAATACCACAGGACATTTTTTTTTACTTTTGACAGGGGCACAAAGGCCACTTTGGCCGAATTGCATTTTTTTTAACAGGGCATCACGGCCAAAGTGCGGGGCAACGACGGCCATGGCCGTCGTGGCCGTCGTGAAATTCCCACCCTGACGACGGCCTCTTCTAGAAAACATATTACTGTCATACCTTAAATGGTATGAAAGGAGGGAGGGTACATTTCTCATGAGGAGACAGTTACAAATGCTAGTAGAACAGGACGACCCACCCCCATATACAGATGTGGATGAAAATGATGAGATTGTTCAATGAATGTCCAGCTGATGTGATACTTTAAATTATGAAATCATGTGAAGAAGTGAGCAAACTAAAATGCTAAAATGGAGTGAATCCATTTCAATTTACTTTACCCTATTCCTATTCCTATTATATAGTTTATTTTATTCTTTATTATTTTTATACTATTCTAATATGGTAGATCTCATGTTTTATAAATCATTGCTATTCTATTTTGTTGTTTCTAACAAGTGCCTTAACACTGAGCGTGGTATGGGAAAGGTTTCTGTGAAAGGAGGGAGGAAGAGATGTTCTGATACCAAGCCATTGCTGCTATTTTGAAGAATGATATTGAATGTTAACACTAGAAGTTATGCACAAGGGAAAACTGTTATGTTTAAGCACAGTCAAAGTATTTTTTGTATTTTTGTAAAGTTGAGGCTATTGAACCATTCCATTTTGATTGTATGTTTTTTATATGAGTTATGTTCAGATGAAGAACTCATTAATTTTAGTATTATACACACCTTGTAGGTGTGTAAGGAGGGACTGTTAGAAATTAAAATCAATGTTTTATGGCATAATGTACCTTAAACATACCGCAGTTTAAATGCTATTTTATTCTGGGAAAACCCGGAAGTTCTCAATACCAAGCTTTTATTCTGAAAATCCTTCATGACGACTTCCGGGACTACGTCCATTAGTATCATTAAAGTGGCTATTGATGCCGTTAACATGTATTACATATAAAGTTATGAAACAGATAAGGAGGAGAAAAGGCATGTGGAAGTAAGCAATGAATGTAAAATGTCGAAATCCTCTGTTTAACACAGGAGAACGAGGGGGGAAGTCCCCTACGTCACTACAGCTCCCAGAGAGGAGGAGCGAACAGCCAAAGCAGGAAGGACGAATGCTTGTAAGCTGAGCTCTCTTCTGCACGGCCATCACAGCGAGAGGAAGCTGCAGACTTTCTCTCCTGACTGAACAATATCCTGCTTGTAACATTACCGTGCTTTTTATTAATTAAAGTACCAATTTTTAACCTTGTCAGAGACTCCATTTAGTCTCCTTTTTTAAGCTTCTTACCTGGACGCGAGAATAACGAACACAGCATAACACCTGGCAACCTATTTAGACGACTGGCTCCTTCTTGCACAGTCGGAGCAGGAGGCTATTACGCAGACGAATATCCTCGTGAAACACCTGCTCGACCTGCGTTTCGTAATAAACACAGAAAAGAGCATGTTGTCCCCAGCCCAGACTGTACTCTTCCTGGGCTTACGTCTAAATTCGGTGTCCTTTACAGCCCGCCTATCAGCAGAGAGAGTGAAAGCCTTCAGGGCTTGCCTCGCTCATTTCCAGCCACGCAAATATGTTCTCTTCAGATCATGTCTGCGGTTACTGGGGCTCAAGGCGTCAGCCATCCTGGTGGTACGACTGGGCCGCTTACACATGAGGGATTTTCAGCGCTGGGTAGCTGCCCTCAGACTGGACCCCGTGCGTCAGGGCATGCGGAGAGTGATGGTCACTGTGGAATGCGTAATGGCACTTCGCCACTGGCTGCACCCGACTTTTCTAGTACGGGGCGTACCTATGGGTGCTGTCCTATCGCGGAAAGTGGTCACCACAGACGCATGTCTGACGAGCTGGGGGAGTATATACGAAGGTCGAGCTGTGAGGGGTCTCTGGAGCAGAGATCTCCAACGGTCACACATAAATTATCTGGAGCTTTTAGCGGTGTTTCTCACCCTGAAACACTTTCTGCCTTTTCTCAAAGGACATCATGTCCTCGTGAGGACAGACAACACGACCACAATATCGTATATAAACCGTCAAGGGGGTTTGCATTCTCTCCAGTTACACATGCTGGCACGCAAACTGATATTATGGAGCTGCGGACGTCTCCTCTCTCTGAGAGCAACGCACGTACCGGGAGTGATGAACCTCGGGGGAGATCTGCTGTCCAGAGGTGCACCACTATATGCAGACTGGACTCTACATCCAACAATTGTGAGTCAGCTGTGGGTGCGTTACGGCCGGGCCGCGGTAGATCTGTTCTTTTCAATGCGTGATCTAAATGTACCGTTAGGCGTGGATGCGCTCGCACACGTTTGGCCTCCGGTCCTTCTGTACGCGTTCCCACCCCTGGCTCTAATACCCTCAACTCTGGCCAGAGTGAGAAAACATCGCCACACACTGATCCTAATAGCTCCGCACTGGCCTGCAATGTAGGCTTCTGGCTGGCGGAGATATATCAGCAGCCGTGGCAGCTCCCGTTACACAGTGACATACTATCTCAGGCAGGGGGGACGATTTTTCACCCACAAGAGCGCCTGGCACTATGGGCCTGGCCCGTGAGTGGTATAATTTGAATACAGTGGGGCTTCCTCAGAAGGTGATAAACATTACATTACATTGCATTTAGCTGACGCTTTTATCCAAAGCGACTTACAATAAGTACATTCGACCAGGAAGACACAACCTTAAAGAAAACAGAATCATATAAGAACATCAGGTTTCAAAGAGCCAATCGTTTCAAGTGCTACTCAACTAGCTTTAGATAAGCCAGTCCTTTATTAGTATATAAGTGCTCTGTTAGCAGTTCTTTGTTAGTCATTCTATCGCTCGAAGTGGAGTCGAAAGAGATGAGTTTTCAGTCTGCGCCGGAAGGTGTGTAAGCTTTCTGCGGTCCTGATTTCAATGGGGAGCTCATTCCACTATTTTGGAGCCAGGATAGCAAACCCACGTGTTTTTGCTGATGGGAACTTGGGTCCCCCTCGCAGCGAGGGTGCAGCGAGCCGTTTGGCTGATGCAGAGCGTAGAGCATGTGCTGGGGTGTACGGTTTAACCATGTCCTGGATGTAGGAAGGGCCAGATCCATTCGCAGCATGGTACGCAAGTACCAGTGTCTTGAAGTGAATTCTAGCAGTTACCGGAAGCCAGTGAAGGGAGCGGAGGAGCGGCGTGGTGTGGGAACATTTTGGAAGGTTGAAGACCAGACAAGCCGCTGCATTCTGAATGAGCTGCAGAGGTCGGATGGCACATGCAGGTAGACCAGCCAGGAGGGAGTTGCAGTAGTCTAGGCGTGAGGTGACGAGAGCCTGGACCAGAACCTGCGTCGATTTCTGGGTCAGCTGGGGGGCGTATCTTCCTGATGTTGAAAAGCGTGTATCTGCAGCAGCGGGTTGTAGCAGCGATGTTTGCAGTAAACGACAGATTGTTATCTAGGATCACACCCAGATTCCTTGCAGTCTGAGTCGGGGAAACAACAGAGGGGCCGATGTTTATAGTTAGGTCAAGAGAGGGACAATCTTTTCCTGGAAGGAAAAGCACTTCAGTTTTGTCAAGGTTGAGCTTGAGATGATGAGCGGACATCCACTGAGAGATGTCAGCTAAACAAGCAGAGATGCGTGCGACGACCTGGGTCTCTGAGCGGGGAAAGGACAGAATTAATTGGGTGTCGTCAGCGTAGCAGTGGTATGAAAAACCATGCGGGCTAATGACAGATCCGAGCGAGTTTGTGTACAGGGAGAAGAGGAGAGGACCAAGAACAGAGCCCTGAGGGACCCCTGTAGTTAATTGACAAGGGTCGGACTCAGACCCTCTCCAAGTAACCCTGTAGGTGCGGTCTTTGAGGTATGAGGTGAGGAGGGAAAGTGCAGAGCCTGATACTCCAAGTTCTTGGAGAGTGTGAAGGAGGATCTGATGGTTCACCGTGTTGAATGCAGCAGACAGGTCCAACAGGATGATGACAGAGGAGAGGGAGGCTGCTTTAGCAGTGTGCAGTTCCTCAGTGACAGCAACGAGGGCAGTTTCTGTGGAGTGACCTGCCTTGAAACCAGACTGGTGCGGATCCAGAAGGTTGTTCTGATGGAGATAACAGGAGAGTTGTTTAAAGACAGCGCGTTCAAGTGTTTTAGACAGGAACGGGAGGAGAGAGACAGGCCTGTAGTTTATAACGTCAGACGGGTCGAGAGTGGGTTTCTTTAGGAGAGGGTTTACTCTTGCCTCCTTGAGACTGTTTGGAAAGTGACCAGAATTTAGAGAAGTGTTGATGAAATGGGTGAGAAACGGTAGAATATCAGGAGCGATAGTCTGAAGGAGGTTTGAAGGGATAGGGTCCAGAGGACAGGTGGTAGGGCGGGCAGAGGTAATGAGGGTAAGAACCTCACTTGGAGAGAGAGGGGAAAAGGAGGTTAGTGTGCCGGTTGAAGGTGGCTCAGGTGATCTGGCGGTGAGTAGAGGTGAGTCAGAAAAAGAAGAGCGAATATCGTCAACCTTTTTTTCAAAGTGGTTAACAAAGTCGCTTGACAGAAGGGAGGAGGGGGAAGGGGCTTTGGGGGGGTCCAAGAGGGTGGAGAAGATGGAAAATAGTTTTAAACACTATTGAGAGTGCAAGGGCTTCCTCCACCAGGTCTCTCTATGACTGTAATGCCCCTTTTCAGAGGTGTGGACTCGAGTCACATGACTTGGACTCGAGTCAGACTCGACCGTATTTGGTTGGAAAACATCTAATTTAGTGCTTGGTTGAAACCAGTGGAGGGGAACGTGTTTGAAGCCCGCTGCACCTTTTGCAAAATAAATTAGCGTTTGTTTTGCTAATGTCGCGTTAGCTAGTGCAGCAGCTCCCGCAACAACACCGGGGGACCTCCGGGCGAAGTTTGGGTCTACGTCAACCCTAAAAGCGGAGGTGCTGTATACACTAAATACCGTAGCTAAACACCAATCATACAACAGCAACGAAGAAATAGTGTAGCCAAGGCAGCAGAGCTCTGAATATAGCTATTGTCACTCTCTCTCAGACAGACACAAACACACACACACACACACACACACACACACACACACACACACACACACACACACACTAGGGCTGCTCGATTATGGCAATAATCAAGATTATGTTGGTCAATAATTAATATCATGATTATTAAATACGATTATTCATTGACTTTGAAAACATCCATTTATTGAACTTTAAAACAAATAATAATTTGAACAGTATCTTTTTAACTGAACGTATAATTCAACTGAAAAACCAATACAAAAATGTATTAAATAAATGATACATTACTAAAAAATGTATTAGATCAAATATGTTGTAGTGCACTGTCACAACCTAGCAAAACAAAATAATCGTTTTTTTCGATTATGTTTTTTTCGTAATTGTGGCAGGCCAAAATCGTAATTGCGATTAAAATATGATTAATTGCACAGCCCTAACACACACACACACACACACACACACACACACTCACTCACTCACTCACTCACTCACTCACTCACTCACTCACTCAAGCACACACAGACACATACACACTTTTTGTCTAACACGCTAACACAGTTCTGTACTGTTATGCTGTTATGTTCAGTCATTGTTCTTATGTTGAACATGAATACATTTACTTTGTAAGTGATTATGGGACGTATTTCTTCTTTCATATACATTTTCCGTCATACTTTATTGCTGTGAAATAGGTCTTAAATTCTATTCAAAGTGGTCTTCAAAAGGTGTTAAAAAGTCTTCAATTTGAGTTGGCGAAACCTGCAGGAACCCTGTACAATAAAAAGTCCTGCATTCAAAATGTTACAAGTAAAAGTAGAAAAGTATTAGCAGAGGGATCTAGATTTAGGTGTTCTTTTCCCTATAGTGACCGCCGCGCTGCACATTATCTCTTGCATAAAGATAGATTGTGGGTCCCTCATAACATACACACATTACAATAAACATTCTGGTCACCTTAACATCATGGATCTTATACATTCAACTCCTTCTGAATCAAA
This sequence comes from Pseudochaenichthys georgianus, assembly GCF_902827115.2. Lineage (NCBI taxonomy): Eukaryota > Metazoa > Chordata > Actinopteri > Perciformes > Channichthyidae > Pseudochaenichthys > Pseudochaenichthys georgianus. The sequence continues at coordinate 19,991,026 of NC_047511.1, read as the reverse complement.
CCGTCACGGTAGCCTTACCTTACTGATCCCTCTTAAATTAGAAAAAAACACGTTACTTTACCAGCAGAGAGAAAATGGATTATTAAATTATTAATGTGACTAATAAAGAGCAGTTTGATTATTAAGTATTATTCTGTTGATCTATGTCATTACATTTAGTGAAAAGCACATAATGACTTGTTTAAGACTCGTTTTGTCAAAGTTTAGGACTTGGACTTGACTTGAACTTGCCCATCTTGACTTGAGACTTGACTCGGACTTGAGCGCAAAGACTTGAGACTTGAATCGGACTTGAAAAACAATGACTTGGTCCCACCTCTGCCCCTTTCACACCAACGCGTTTTCAGCTCCGGCTCGGAGCTGGAGCCTGAAAAGTGACATTTTTTCCTGTTCACACCGCAGCGGCGCCGCCTCTTAGCTCCGGAATCCGGTTCACTTCCAGCTCCAAAAAATTGTCGGTCTAGAGGCAAGAGCTTCGGAGCTAAGAGGTGGCGTCGCTTACGTCTCTCTTACGTCAAGGCGTGCAGGTAACTAAACCCACCTCCCCTGAACATGGGTCGACTGTCATGCCTGCCTACAAGCAGTAGTGCTTATAAACACACTTTATAAAGTCAGGCAACACTAACCAGGCTTCGTGTGATTCTGTTTATTTGTACCTTACTTTGACGGAAGTAGATGGGCGTGACTTCGCCACTCTATTGGTGTGGATGTGGAATTAACGGACGTGACGTTGTGCGATTGAGTTGCAACAGCTTCGGTTCATGTTAATTTACAAACTCTTCAACTACAACCTTAGTTATATTTAAAAACATGTTAGAAGGCCTCACGAAATACTTTAATGCAAATTCAAATGTGAAGGAATGTGTGTATAACAAAATACATCGGTGATAAACGAAACCGGAAACAGACGTTTTTTTAATACTTTATTTCGAGTGTGCTTGCTTTTCTCTTTGAAAGTCATCACATAACGGCATTGTAATACACGGTTCGGCTGCATTAAGTATTACATATATGCCGTAATTCTCTATTTATAGAGCCCGGCTGAGAAGACTTCTTGACAAACAGGAGAACTGCCGCCAAAACTGAAAACGTGACGTGGATCATAAATATATAAGCAATTAAACAACATCTTACATTTCTTTTCACACAATACGTCTCCTTGCAGTATCAACACTAATTCGGCTGACTTTTATATTTGATCCAATTGGTAGATAGGCTGTATTTACACCATAATGGTGCAGAGCTGAGAGAAATGGACACCTGGTGGTTGAAGAACGTTATTGAATTTCATTATTTTATTTTGATCAAACAAACTCTGGGGAAGAGCCGGGACGCCAATACGGAAGTGCCACACACTGCAGTTCATATATTGGCCGATAGGGACTGGCTGCAGAAAGGAGAAATTTCCATAGACCCCATGTTAAAATGCCCAACTTTACAGCAGAAAAAAACATGTTTCTAACTTTCTACCCATGGATGCAATAAATATTATTATCGATATAGTTAGATTCCACCTTCATGATTATGGATCTGTGAGTGAATTGTTTTCTAACACGACCCTTTTATTTATATTAGGTCTTAAAGTTTTTGCATATATTAGGGCGTGGTCACATTGAGTGACGGCTATGTCAAGTGACTGCTGCTGCTAGCTTCTCGTCTCTCTGCTAGCTGCTCCGTGAAGCTACAGGGACTCTGCCTGCTCAGCTCATCCAGGGAACACAACTTGAAGCCGGCCGTGGTTGTTTGTTCTTCATGCTTATATATCGGACTATTGTGACTCGCTCTGCGGTTAAAACAGACGGTGCATGCATGCGGTTTTGCGGTAAGTGAAAATCGAGTACTTATTTATGTGTTAATGCATGCATGCGGTTTTGCGGTAAGTGAAAATCGAGTACTTATTTATGTGTTAATGATTTTAATCGGCTACGTAATGAATGTTAAGGCTTGGTTTAGTGTGTAAGCGAGTGGTAGCTACATCGGTGCTAATGATGCTAATCGTAGCCTACAAGTTAAAATCATAGACTGTGTATATATAAAGGTTAAAACGAAATAGACAAGTGTTAAGCGTTAAGTGGGATAATACTGTTGAACAAACGGCTTCTGTTTGAGGTTGATAAAATAAGGTTACATCCTTGTAACTTAGAGAGATATTTTATTATTGTAGGTAGGAACTGTATGCATCACTAAGGTTAATTTAAATTGGCTATGCTCAAGTATGTAGACAAGCTAACGTCGAAGTAGTGTATGTGAAATCAACCTCACAATAAGATGTGTGTATATTATAATTATTAATGTCATATTTCAAGATGATTACTTAGATATTACAATATGGTTGGTTGAGCTGGAGTTCATTATTGAGCTTACACGTTAACGTCACAGTCATCTGAAGAACGAACCCAAACCTTGTTGTTTTTATTAATTGCATTACCAAATGGGTATCAAATAAACAGTAAGCATTGGTAACACAACTTCCAAAGTTACAGTAAAATAAAAAGGACCCTGACTCGGACAATACACAATCCAACATGTTCAACAGAAGATAATCAGTTATATTGTTTGTACACATGGTACTTTCCATATATATATATCTGTTTGTTTAAGGTGTCCAGGTGATGCAGACAGGCTGGACCAGAGAGTGAGAGACAGAACTGGACTCCTCACAGCAGTGAACTTCAGCTCAGGTACAAAGACTCTATTTTTCATACTGTACAAAGAATCAAGAAAGATATTGGTTTAAATGAATGAAGTATTGACTTTAATACACTGATATACATTCTATTAAACAATACTAAATACTAGATCACCTACACATCAGTTAAGTTGAGGGGTTTTTCCATGCAAAAAGTTACATTTTAGATATTTAGCAATATGACTTTGTCAGCTTTCAAATGTAATGCATTGAAGGCAAAGAAATGTAACACATAGTGAGAACTGCTACTATTTATCTCTCAATATTGTCTGTAAAAAACGTGGTAAAAGTTATTCTTTCAGTGAGACAACAGAGCAAGCTTCTACAGTTGCTCTACGTTTTGATAACAGTTAAATATTATTTTGATAATAACATATATTTCAATGTTGATGAACTTCATACTGTTCATTCATAATCTGATTGTCTTTGAAATAAAAAAAAACATTACAATTACAAAGTAATTATATCTACAGCCCCTAAACACACAAACACACTGCTTTCATAAATAACACACTTGTTCTGCAATAATATGTTTTATGTTTCCTGTCTTTTTTGTTAGGAAAGGACATGCCTGAAAGACACAACATTTTCTCCTTCTCTGAGGGTCAAGAAGAACATCCAAGAGGAACATTAAAAGCTGATGTTATGAGATTTTAAGACCAGTACACTAAGAAACTACTTTTATTGTGAAAACAAAGATCTGCATACCGAATATATTTATAATATACCAGGACCATCATTTGTTTGTGATGCTGCCTGCACCTCAGAGAAGGGGTGGTTATAGTCAGGCTTATAAAGTGTGGCGAAAAACATAGTCAGCTGATGGGATCTATTTCCACATCACATCTACACTCCATCAGCTGATTATTTCTATTTTCCTCACTTTATGAGCTTCACATCACCTGTGCCTTGTACCGCAGAGTTTGCAATGTCACAAATAAATGGGGCCAATCTTCAGTCAGATGTGAATGTGTAATCTAACATTTTCAGTAAGAATAATGGACGAAAGGAGTGCAAATACAAATACAATTTATTGAAATGTGAACCAAAACTTCATAAAATGTTTTAAATAGGGCTGTCAGTCGATTAAAATATTTAATCGCGATTAATCGCATGATTGTCCATAGTTAATCGCGATTAATCGCAAATTAATCTCACATTTTTTATCTGTTCTAAATGTACCTTAGAGGAATATTTTCCAAGTTTTTAATACTCTTATCAACATATGAGTGGACAAATATGCTTTATGCTAACGTTTATTATCATTTGAACAATGACAAATATTCTCATGAATATTAAACACAACAACCTCTGAACATTACAAATATTCGCCTCAATTCAACCTGGAACCTCTCTCATACTGTGTGTGTGTGTGTGTGTGTGTGTGTGTGTGTGTGTGTGTGTGTGTGTGTGTGTGTGTGTGTGTGTGTGTGTGTGTGTGTGTGTGTGTGTGTGTGTGTGTGTGTGTGTGTGTGTGTGTGTGTGTGTGTGTGTGTGTGTGTGTGTGTGTGTGTGTGTGTGTGTGTGTGTGTGTTGGATCGTTGGAGCCATGTGCAACTCAAGGCATATGCTCGAACGGGAGCTGCCTGGACGCTGCAATCATGTTGCTGCAATCATGAGTGTGCTGACTTTTCGTACAATGTCCCACTGTCTGGCTTCCTGCATAAAGTCAAGTGCTCGGCGCAGTTGTGTGGATAGAGCGCTCTGTTTTCATTTAAACAGCTCCTTATATCCGTTAGCGCAGCTAGCTAGCACCAGATGCTAACAACAACAATGCACGTAAGGTCTCTCTCGCTCGCTCGGGCCACACATCCACACACCCTCCCGGTCCTCCCGATGGCCAGTCGGTGCCTGCCGGTGAGCGTGGAAGTGTGGTCTGCCACAAGCGGGCGGCAGGAGCGGGGCTGTCAGCAGCATCAGTTTGTAGATGGTATTTTAAACTCGATGCGCTCTGAAACTACGGGGCGGCCGAGGAAAAAAAATAGACATGCGTTAATCGCGTTAAAATAATTAGTGGCGTTAATTTTTTTTTGCGTTAACGCGTTATCAACGCGTTAACTTGACAGCCCTAGTTTGAAATAAAAAGCACATATGGACAGAAGGTGTAAACCTATTAAATGTATAAGTAAACACATTTAGTCAAATAAAGTGACAGACTAGGCCTGTGCAGTTGGTATCACCTTTGCCCAGCATGGGCTCCTCCATCAGGCCTGGTCGTCCTCGCTGAGGAAAGACCCTCAGTCCTCTCCAAACCAACAGACAGGACGTCCATCACACGGAGGTTTCTCCCTGAAGTCTCTGCAGCTCTCTGGACACCAGGCTGTCTCAATCCGTCCACACTGGATATGAGAGGGGGAAAATGAAAATAATAAATGCTTTAGACAATAATAAATATAAAGTTGACTGTTGAGTTGCTCAGTTTTTTTAGATTGTCAATACTATTACTGTATAACTAATATATCAGGTTAAGAGGCACATTCAAATAAAGATTGGTCTTTAAATACATGTTGTCTTTTGAATTGTTTGTCTAAAGTCAAGGATCTAGAACTGGTACTTAGTTTTAATGATACAGTCTGGTTATTATGCTGTTTGGAGGAGGCCTCACAGGTACAGTAAGAGCACTAACTAGCTACCATCACATGTACCTTAGCTTGACTTAAATGTATTAAACGTATAATTAAGTGATATCAAAATATAAATAACGAATGTCATGCAAACATATTAATATTTGCTTGATTCCAGTGTTGAATTTAGCACAATTGCATACAACGTTAAGGGATTTTAAGATTCTGAAGTAGCCTATTATGCTAAAAACTCAATAACTTAGATTATTATTTATAGTTTTGCTGAATAGTTTCATGTCCGCTTACCTTAGAAACGTAAAATGCCACGGCAGTGTGCAGATGGGGAGCATGTTAGCTTAGCTTGGTAGCTTCAGCTAGCTCTGGAACTTCCAGCTCGGTGGCAGCAGGTCCCGCCTCGGCTCCGCCTCTTTGCCCTTATTTGGAGCAGGCTGGAACAGGCGGGAGTTGAACTCTGACGTCACTGTTGAGCCGTTAGTGGCCGACTCCGCCTACTAAGGGCTTCGCGGCATCTCTGCAGAATCCTATGGGTGACGTCACGGACCCTACGTCCATTTACAGTCTATGATTAAAAGTAACATAAAGGATTACTAAACATGTTTCATGGCTTCTACACCAACGCAGAAGAACATTCCACCGGAAGTTGTGTAGTTCATGCCAACGAGAAAATTAAAAATTGGTTTGTCTTATTTTGTCTCTTCATACATCCATATATTTCACACGGTAGAAATGGCTGCAGTTGAGAAACTGAGAAGTGTTATCAACGAGCGACTAGCTGCAGTTGCCGATGAAATATTTGGAGTTTTTGCTCAAACTTTATCAGTAGGCTATACGAGGAGGAGATTTGTCGTCAGTGCAGATTATTGGATACCGTCTTGAAGCCTCAGATAAAACTCCACAGAACAGGTGTGTAACAAACAATAAAATACTTTATTATTTCCTATCAAGTTCTTACAAATTATAAAACAATCTGAATGGGATTCATTATGGTTAAAGTATCTTGTTAGCTATTTTCTGTTTATTAATTCACATTCAGATCTCCAACAACAGATCACAAATACACAAAGCACAACAGTTAAAATACACATTGTTAGAATATGTAATAGTTTAAAAAAGTTGGTGGCCTAATGTTTTTTATTTGTATTTGATCAAATCTATTTATAAATGTTATGCACAATGCATTTCTATAGTCTTGTTTGTTGTTGTCTTGATATTGTGATATTGACCATTGCCCAGCATTGAATGCAATTTGCTTCCCTAACCAGGGTGTCCGCGGGGTCTTAAAAAGTATTAAAAGTTGATAAATCAATTTAGCGAAAATGAAGGCTATTAAAAAGTATTAAAAAGTATTAAACGGCAAGAAGGTCCACAGCAACGAAAACATGAAACACCCTTTAATTTACTGAAACAACATGTCGGGAAACCCCCTCAAGGTGGCCCCATGCATCGCGTGCCATAAACTGCTGCTTCTTATTTTAAGTTTCGTTGCCTTGCTCCGCTCTGTGGGGATCTTGACTGATTTACAAACGGTTTGGTTTATTATAAACATTATTAGCATGGCTATGATACAGGATGCTTGGACATGTTGAAATTGCAGCTTTTCTTTGTGTATGTGGTTGTATTTATTAGCTGGCTAATAACAAGAGGCTGTCAGTGAGACCTAGTATTACAAAGTTCACCCAGCAACTTTACACCAGTGGGAGAAGCAGAACTGCTCTTTCTTTTCAACATAACTTAAGTTACACATGATTTCTTCCAAGTGGTTTGGCTTGTTAAAAACATCTTGCATTATGATACAGGAATTTGCTGGCTTTGTGTTTACAGAAGTACCTGACTATGCCGGACTTTTGTGCAGCCTACGGATGCTCCAATCGCCGCTGTCTGCAAACAAGAACCCGTGGGATCACCACATATGTTTATGTTTGCTCAGTCTAATAAACCCATAACATGGTTGTGAAAGAATACCAAAGCTGAGGCTGGACGATGATTGATTGTTAGTGTGCCATGTGTCACTGTGTGTCTTATTGGTTTTGTGGTATACTGTATTTTATTTTATTGTGTGCAAGACACATTTAAAACAAATAACCTTGAACCTTGAAGCCCCATCTCTCCCCACCTGCTCCTGCTTCCTACATCCCCTCCACACCACACCAAGTTGTTCTTCTTAATAATAATAATACATTTATGTTGGGGGGCCGCCTTTCATAACACCCAAGGACACCATAGGGGCAATATAGGGAACAATTTAAACAGTGGATTTTGTGATATATCAGCCGGGGTGAGTCAAGACAAACCACAAATGGACTACAGAAGGATATATGGTACAGTTTATATTATTCTTGGTCTTTTTTCAATAACATATTTCAAAGGTTCTGGATTTGTTTACAAATCTAGAAACTAAATACAAAACTAGGATGATATGAAGATCTCATGTCAAAAATAATTGTGATAAATTAGACAGAACTGGCCTGTCTGTGAGCACATTTTATGTTGGTTTGGTTCTTCTGATAAAGGTGTGAATATCTAAATAATATACCAACATATGCTATTGTCATTAGTTGTGTCCCTGTTCTTCAAGCTAAGGCATTGCTCAATTAACAACTCTTGGTTTACAGAGTGGTAACATGAGACCGATTTTTATATATAAAATATAAATGTATTTTAATTTTATAATTTATTTTAAATATTAACAATATAATAAAATAAATGGAAATATATACACCGGCAAATATGTAATATAAATACCTTGTGTGTGTGTATAGCTATTGCTTTATCTGATTAATGTTATTTTCATATGAAAGTCCATGATTATAAGTATGCAGTATCATAACTACATCTTTGATGTTTATAAAAAACCAAACCGTTTGAAAATCGGTTGAAAATTGAGCAAGCTATGGTTATTTAAATAGTAAACCATAATGTTATGAATGAGAGCACTGCCTGTAGCAAGATGGCCGCCAAGTGGCAACGTCGGTCTCCATTGGCCAGCAGCGCGTGTGAGCCATCTAGTGTTTATATATATATATGGGAGAACACGCCGTCCTCCGCGGAGAATAAACAGAAGGGCGACCATGACAACCATGCTCCGGGGTCTTCTTCGCTGCTTTTGGTGTATTTTGTGGCGGCAGCAGCGCCACTTACAGGCCTGGCATATGTACTACAGCGTTTCCAGCATTTCCATAGGTCTCGTGTGAAAGGACACGTTAATGAATCAAATGCGTGTGAACGGAAGACTTTTTTGCGTTTGCGTTTTATTGTATGCGTCCTCGTGGGGCCGGGGTCTAAGCCAAACTATATCCGGTCACAGAGATCTGCTATTTTAAAGTAAGGTTAACACATATCTACACTAAATATAGTCTATATTAAGAACGAGAAAAGTCTTAACATATATATCGTTTTTTGTAAACATATGACAAATGTGTGAGGGTGATGACTCAGACCATCGTCCTATGTGCCGGGCTTAGCCCCCAGCCCAATTTAACCCCTGGGTATTTGTGAGGGAGCTCCTATATATGGGCTCAGAACAGTCTCATAATACACACATGCGCACAGAAGGATTCACACTTGTATTTCATGATCAACAAAAGGATTCACACTTGTATTTCCGGATCCACACTTGTGTTTTTCAATGCACACACAAATGTGTTCCGTTTCATATACATGTAAATAAAATCCAAATACAGAAAAAAGTTTTACATGTGTATTTTTAATCCTCACATATTTGTTTTCCGTTTAAAACCTCTGAACCTGCAAACACAAACAGCTTTCTGTGCATGGATCGCTGTGCATTCGTGTGTGGGTTTTTTGAGACTCCCCTGACGGTCAGCCGATTCGTACTTGTAATTATTTCTATCTATAGCCAATCAGATGTCTCCTCAATTCTAAGCCAATCACTTGAGCGCGCCCCCACGAGGGTAGATTTCTTGCGTTCATGGCGTAGCGCTTCATGTACGCATTTTGCGCAGTCAGGAGCTGACAGCTCCATGGAGCCTGCCTGCAGGCGCTAATCTCAGGACACTTCCACTCTCAGAAGCTACATTGCCACTTTCCGAACAGGAAATGCACGCAAATACAAGCCTTTATATTATTAAGGTACAGCGCCACTTTCCAAACCATTGATGAATGCTTGTGTACACAAAAACGGCAGGCAAACCCGTTTTAAATGTGTGTTTCCTGTATGGCGAATACAGCTGCTTTATTTATGTCTGTATGAAGTTGTTGTGAGTGTGGAGGGACCAGCTACAGGTTAGCTTAGCCTAATCGACCAGTGCACTACGAAGCCAGTGCTAGACAGTGACCTGTTAACGGGGGGGGGGGAGCCCCGCCGGTCATTATCGGCCGATATTCACTCTTAATAGTTTGATCGGTGCTCTCTATAAAGGCCGATTAGGAGAGCTGGATCTGATCGATATGGACATAAACGCGAGTGAAGTATAACCGGACGTGAGAGAGATCAGATCAGCCGCTGAGTCTGATGGAGACACGCTGCTCTGCATAATCACCTGATGCTCCGCCCTGACCGAGCTGACCGGTCTGCGCAAAATGCGTACATGAAGCGCTACGTCACGAACGCAAGAAATCATACCCTCGTGGGGGCGCGCGCTCATGTGATTGGCTTAGAATGGAGGAGACATCTGATTGGCTATAGATAGAACAAATTACAAGTACGAATCGGCTGACCGTCAGGGGAGTCTCAAAAAACCCACACACGAATGCACAGCGATCGGTGCACAGAAAGCGGTTTGTATTTGCAGGTGCAGCGGTTTTAAACGGAAAACAAATATGTGAGGATCAAAAATACATATGTAAAACCCTTTTCTGCAATTGGATTTTATTTACATGTATATGAAACGGAACACATTTGTGTGTGCATTGAAAAACACAAGTGTGGATCCGGAAATACAAGTTTCAATCCTTTTGCGGATCATGAAATACAAGTGTGAATCCTTCTGTGTGCATGTGTGTATTATGAGACTGTTCTGAGCCCATACATATATGGCATTACCCTGCTGAAGCTCACCAAAGTTTAATATATTTCATAGTTCAAAGTTTTTTGTTTTGTTTATTGGTCAAATACTGGTTTCTACTGGTTTCTGAGGAGTTCACTGGAATGAAAGAGCACAGAGTACAGAAGCAACAAAGCAGCATGCTGCATTAAACCTGACCTTCACAGAGAGGTTGCAGTTCATGTGGAGAGGAGGCTTCAGTAGTCTGTCTGCACTCTGTTTAGTTGTGCTATCTTACAATCAATATAGTCAATGTGAGGTAAAGTGTGTCGCCAATGTAACCGGTTAGAACTCAAAGTTGCTATGAGGTCTTAAAATGTATGGAAAGGGTCTTAAAAAAGGTATTACATTTGACTTCAGGATTCCTGCATATACCCTGCTAACACCACACTAACAGCACTTTGTTTATTTTCTGTCCCTCCAGAGCTCCCTCAGCAACATGTCTGTAATGAGGATGAGGTTCTCACTGACCAGCAGCTCTGTAGTCAGGAAAGGAACTCCAGTCTGGACCAAGAGGACCCAGAGCCTCCACAGATTAAAGAGGAACAGGAGGAACTTTGCACCAGTCAGGAGGAAGAGCAGCTTGGACTAAAACAGGAGACTGATGTCTTCATGGTGACTCTTACTGATGAGGAGAGTGTGCACAGCGGTCAGACTTGTGCAAAAGAGTCTGTAGACAACATGCCAGTTATAAGCGTTGTGGTATCAGAAGCACAAAGTAATCTGCAGCTCATCTCTCACAATTCTAATGACTCAGGGTTAACAAGAACTGCAGATCCAGAAATAAACAAAAGACATGGCAAAACCAAAAGGAACAAAGTAAACAACGCTAACTTGTCAGACATGCAACGTAATACTTGCACAGTGAAAAATAATTTAAAATGTGAAACTTGTGGGAAATATTTTAAGTACATGTCAGTATTACGAAGACACATGACCACCCACACGGATGAGAAGCCCTATGTTTGCGTGACCTGCGGGAAAAGCTTTGTTGAAACGTCAAGATTAAAAAGGCATATGAGAGTCCACACAGGTGAGAAACCGAATGTTTGCATGACCTGCGGGAAAAGCTTCATTGACATGTCAACATTAAAAAGGCATATGAAAGTCCACACAGGTGAGAAACCGTTTACTTGTAAAGCATGTGGGAACAATTTTGGAAGTAAAGATGAATTATTGAGCCACATGAGAAGGGTTCACGCTGCCGAGAAGGCATAACTTTGAATTGCAAAGGTATTACATGGTTTACACCAACAAGTAGATTTCCATATGTACCCACTCAAGTGACAAGGCACATAAATGCAGCACTTTTTTCATCTGGATGAATGTTCACCAGGCAGCTACCTCTGGGACTGATCAATAGTTGCTATGCTGAAGATTTAAAAAACTGCAATTAAGTTGCAAATAGATTTTTTTATGTTTTCAACATGTCATTTTGATTTGTATATTTATGTATTTTGTAGTAGAATCAAATTGTTTGTTATTTTGGTTTCAAGTTGACACTCATGCTGAAGTTGGAAATAATAATCTACATTGTGCTTTAATGAATAGAAATGATCGGTGCACTTAATGCTGTGTGATCTAATGTATGTTTCTAACAGTAAAGCTTTGTATGGTGATGATGTAAGAATACCAGATTCACCCTAAACGCTAAAGATATAAGCAAACACTGTTCATCCAGGCTGCTGGTATGACTGACATAAGTAAATGGATGTAAGTTGTAACAAACAGTAGGTGTTTAAATGATAGCCTCATGGGCTTGAGCTTAAGTTATTATATTATTTAAATATGTTGATTAGTTTGATCACCGGAGTTGCCTCATATTGAACACTAATAAGAGATTGTATTTGAATCACAAGTAAGATCTTGAACAATTTCAAATAAAAAACGAAATGGTTCTCAGATGGCATCTTATTGCTTTCCTTTCATGCAACATAAACTTCTACTTTTCATTTTACAGGAGAATACTTTCCAAGCCGGTACATTCATTTGACGGCTATCAATTAAATGAAAAACGTCTATCTATGTTTCAGATTAAGGTTTTCCATAAAAAAGTGTTCACACATTACTATGTAACGTCCTTCCACCCTTGTACTGTGTTTTTTATTTTATTTTTAAAACATTGTATTTGCAATGGCTTAAAAAATATGAATCATGTTAATGATAGCTATTAAATAGAGCTGGCTCATCTCCTTTATTATAATGAATGTTGAAATAGCACAGCAAGGTTACAATGGCCTCAGTAAAAATCACATGTTAAATTTGCACAGATTCACTGCCACTAACCAACATCTCAGTTATAATATTAAAATCTGAATCTGACAGAAAGGGCCCAGATTCATCCCAACCAAAGTGTCCACTACCTTTCTCACAACTCTCACAGAGTCGAAAGCCATGCAAGAGCAATTCACAACAAGACCAGTACTGATCAGGAACCAGAGAACAAATGTTTAAAATGGGGAGTTTCATGATATCTTAAAGTAAAAAAATATACACAATCTCCCACACCGGTTTACAGAGGTGGGAGGAGTACTCATCGTGTACTTCAGTAAAAGTAGAAGTACAATAGTGTAGGAATATTCTGTTACAAGTTAAAGTCCTGCATTCAAAGGTTACTCAAGTAAAAGTACAAAGGTAAAAGCACTTATTCAGATTTCCCCTTACAGAATAATATATATTATATATTTTAATAATAGTTATTAATGCATTAAAGTGTTAGTCAAAGCTGGTAGGTGCAGCTAGTTTTAATCAATTTCATTTCAAACCTTTATTTACTTTGTTTTCTGCAGGGTAGCTTGTGAATTTACTCCAGAAAAAAATGGAAATACTCAAGCAAAGTACAAGTACTGTATCTAAAAATCTTACAGTACTTGAGTAAATATACTTCACACCTCTGCCAGGGGAATAGCATTTCAAATTCAATGATTCAAAATGCTTAGGCTTTATTTTCATATGCACAGTAGCTAGAGTGTAGAAAATGGCATTGAAAATATGAAGTCCCAAGCTCCCCCAACAGTGTAACATAGTTATATAGGACATAACACAATAAAACAGATACAAAAAATACAAATACAAAATACAAATAGTGCAAGAAGAAACAGTAGAAAAGAGTATACGAAGGTTATGTTGCAACCAATGTGCAAGTAATGCTGATCAAGTAATCTATATATACATATCAGAAGTACAGTAAATAAATATCATAAACTAAATAATGCAGTGTTGTTAGGGACTAAGTACATTTAGGAGTCTATATAAATGTAAATAGAATAAGATATACAAGAACAGAATGTTAAATTAAATATACTGTCAAATAAAATAAAATACTGTTTATTGTAGGAATAACTGCAAATGTGACACTTGTGAGAAAAGGTTCACCCAAAATAAAACAAAAGTTATTCATGCAACTGACTGAACAAGTGTTGGGGAAAATGTTGTTTATGTTATTGTTTTCCTTATTAGTTATTGTGGGAGATTGGGACAATGTCTTTTTTAATGTCAATCCAGTAGGTGGCGGTAATGTAACTTTATCAGTCCAGACGAAACAAACGAAGAAGAACATTCCACCGGAAGTTGTGTAGTTCATGCCAACGAGAAAAATAAAAGTTGGTTTGGCTTATTTTGTCTCTTCATACATCCATATATTTCACACAGTATAAATGGCTGCAGTTGAGAAACTGAGAAGTGTTATCAACGAGCGACTAGCTGCAGCTGCCGATGAAATATTTGGAGTTTTTTCTCAAACTTTATCAGCATACGAGGATGAGATTTGTCGTCAGTGCAGATTATTGGATACCGTCTTGAAGCCTCAGATAAAGCTGCACAAAACAGGTGTGTGTAACAAACGATAAAATACTTTATTATTTCCTATCAAGTTCTTACAAATTATAAAACAATCTGAATGGGATTCATTATGGTTAAAGCCTCTTGTTAGCTATTTTCTGTTTATTAATTCACATTCAGATCTCCCAACAACAGATCACAACTAGAGAATGCAATTCCTGAATAAATTGCTAGTGGGAATGCTTTATGCTGAAAAACTGACGCTAAACTACTATCCTGAAATTGTATGTGTAAGAAGAAAGTGAAGAATTTAGATTGAAATTATACATGAACACTGGGGGCTTGAATGTGTGATGAGAGAAGAAAAGAAAGTAAAAAAGGCTTGGAAAAGCAGCAGAATATTTGAACTGCAAACTTTTGAACTAACTTGATGGCGAATGATCTGTCGCCATGCCAACGACATTTGATGACATCCCATAATACGCTTAGATGCATTGATGGCTGCATCGTTACCAAACCTGTGAAGTTTTGGGCCGTTTGGAGCATTTTCACTGAATTTATGAGAAAACCGTGTTTCATGGCGAGCATTGCGTTGCCATGACAACGGTATTTGAAGAAATCTCAAAACTGTCCCGTAGATGTCTTCACGGCTGGACTGTGAGCACACATGTGAAGTTTGAGCACTTTTTGAACATTTTCATAGGAGTTATATCGACATTGTCTTTTATAGCGAGGGATGCGTTTCCATGGAAACAGCATATGATGAAACCCTATAATTGACTTAGAGCTGTTGAGGGCTGGACCGTTAACCATTATCTGAAGTGTGGTGCTGTTTTGACCCTTTTCATAGGCGTTACGACAACATCGTGTTTTATGGCGTTTCCATGGAAACGGCATATGGTGAGATTTCAGATTTGACGTAGAGCTGTTGAGGCCTGGAGAGGGGATATACAGGTGAAGATTGTGGGACGACCGGACCGTGTCCATTGGAGCTACAGCGACATCGTGTTTTATGGCGAGGGATGCGTTTCCATGGCAACAGCCTATGGTGAGATCTCAGATTTGGCGTAAATCTGTTGAGGCATGGACCGGTGATAAACAAGCGAAGTTTGAGGGACGATCGGACCTTGTCCATTGGAGTTACAGCTACATCGTGTTTTATGGCGAGGGATGCGTTTCCATGGAAACGGCATATGATGACACCCCATCATTGACATAGAGCTGTTGAGCGCAGGTCCATTAAACCATTATCTGAAGCCTGCTGCTCTGAGCATGTCAGTTGGAGTTATGACATCATCGTGTTCCATGACACAGGTGTTTATATTTGAGCTAACGATGTGTCCAAAGATCAGAGGTTACCATGGTGATGATTTAATCAGTGAGAGGAGAGCATTTTCATTGTTCTGAATGAGATATAAACCTCTTACATGTAAACGTTTTGTTGAAGAACCGTAACAGATATCGATGAAATTTCAAAGCGTGAAGCATGTCAAGGAACTTGAGCATCTGAAGTGTACTTTTTGTGTACTTTCGGGTTAATAATGTGGCCTTTTTGGCAGATTAACTAAAGGTGTGTGGCTGCTGTGGTGGGGAAAGATGAGGCATTTTGTTTAAAAAAATATTTCAAGCTACGAGATGTTTTCCTACGTTTCTCATGAAAAATGACATCTCAGGAATGTAGGGTTTGGGAATTATGGCAGGTTTAAAAGAAAATATGAAGTCAAAATTAAATCTGTCCACTCTAGCTGTGACATTACACACTCTAAAATCTGAAGAAGGCCTCTTTACCAAGGTCTGAACAATGTTTAATATCACTAAAAGTAAGAATCAGATTTAAAAGTTGTGTTACACAATGTCAGAAAGATATGTAACATTTTAACGTTGGAATGAGGTTTCTGTGTGAAAGTATGAAGGAGCAGTTAGCAGTTGAAGTTGCATGAAGATTGTTGAAGTCTGAAGAGTTTCTCCATTAGAATGCTGTGTCAGCATTCCCACTAAAATATATAAAGCACAGCAGTTAAAATACACATTGTTAGAATATGTTATTTATTTAAAAAAGTTGGTGGCCTAATGTTTTTTATTTTATTTTCTAAAATCTATTTTTAAATGTTATGCATAATATCACATATTGTGATATTGATCTTAACACCATTGCCCAGCATTGAAGGCAATTTGCTTCACTAACACCACACTAACAGCACTTTGTTTATTTGCTGTCCCTCCAGAGCTCCCTCAGCAACATGTCTGTAATGAGGATGAGGATCTCACTGACCAGCAGCTCTGTAGTCAGGAAAGGAACTCCAGTCTGGACCAAGAGGACCCAGAGCCTCCACAGATTAAAGAGGAACAGGAGGAACTTTGCACCAGTCAGGAGGAAGAGCAGCTTGGACTAAAACAGGAGACTGATGTCTTCATGGTGACTCTTACTGATGAGGAAAGTGTGCACAGCAGTCAGACTTGTGCAAAAGAGTCTGTTGGCAAGCCTCAGATAAAGCTGCACAGAACAGGTGTGTAACAAACAATAAAATACTTTCTTATTCTGGCAAAGCCACACACAGTATAGTATTCAACATACTTATCTCACCCTATTCTCCTTCTTCCGCCACAAATGTTGTCATGCTACTCGTCCGGCAGCGTTGACACTAAACACACAAAAAACACATCAAAACGTTTCGGAATAGTCGTGATCGGGTTGCTATGTCTTTTATAAGAGATTCGCCTAGCCGTTTTCACGCAAATTTGCTGAAAACTGAGATCATTTGCTCCATAGGAATGAATGGGAAATCAATTTGAACAGAGATCAAAAACACCCCTTTAACCCCATACAGATTCCGCACACTTTAACGTAGGACAACAATTACAAGTTTAAACGGTTCTCGAGACTATGGACTTTATTAGACTATTTGGATATTTTTGATAGCTAGTACGGTTCTCATGTAGTCGCAGCTTACGTTTTGTGGACATTTCACACTGTTTCACATTTTATAATGGGTGTGTATGGGAGAGCTCGTTAAGACTTAGAGTGGTGACATCACGGCTAGAGGGGAGAGGAGCTGGAACGTTTTCTTTCCAACTGTTGATCGGCTGGACACAATTTTCACTTTTCATACTCTGGTGATCATAATATAGGGATATTTGTTCCGGCCGCACCGATATGCTCTGTAACGGAGGTGATCTCTGGGGCCATAGATCTCGGCCTCCGTTACGGATTGTGTAGCTTTGTTGGTGGCGAAGTGTATGTAGTTGGTGCATCTGTCTGTGTTTTAGTTTGTCTGTCTCTGTTTGCTGGTTTTATTCTGAAAAGTGTTCCCCTTCCCCCATGTCTGTTACGGCTGATTGTGTGCACCTGGTGTGCTGTGTTGTCTCCTCCCCCCCACCTGTGTCTAATTGCTGATTAGTGTGTGTGTGTATTTAGGCTGTTTTGGGTCTGGTAGTGTGTGTGAGTTCTATTTCGTATATTGCTTCGCCCTCTAAGGCTATCGCTATTGGGTTTACCCTTCTGCGCCCCCGCGCAGTACTGAAAACACTTGTAGTCCACGCCCACCCGCTAGGTGGGCCCCACCCTCGGGCCACCTTCCGGTATAAATAGGGAGGTTGCCCGGTGATCTGCTCCCTCTTTTCTTCAGCAACCAGCAGTTTACTGAAGCACGAGAAAGCAACAGCATGAGCAATAAAGAGTGTGTCCGTATGTGCCCTTCGTGCAATACAGGCTACATTATGAGCTATGATTTGCATCCGATATGCGCAGCCTGTCTGGGGCCAGAGCACGCGGACGCGGCTCTCAGCCAGCAGGTCGCATGTCCTCATTGTGTGCGTCTTCCTTCATCCGACAGGAAGCGAAGGGCGGACGCTCTAGCTGCTGCGGGTGAGGAAGACGTCTGGGGTGGGCAGGAGCCCATCCAGGACAGCCTGTTTATGGAGGCGAGTGGGGGGCAGGAGTCGGACGACTCCTTCCCCGCCTCCCTCCATGGCTCGCCATGCGGCTCTCCCCTTCCCCCTCTTCCCCGGACGGGGGAGACGGGGTCGGAGCGAGAGTCAGAGGTGGCGGTCGAGCACGTGGTCCCCTTCTCCGTGGCCACGGCGCTACCGGCATTGGGAGGCATCATGCTGGAGCTGCCGGAAATAATCCGTGATGCGGCTGCTCGGCATGATGGCAGCAGATCACGTGGTGATGCCCATGGGTCTCCTACACATGAGGAGACTGCAGAGGTGGTTCATCAGCCTCCGCATCGACCCCATACGACAGAAGATGCGCATGGTGGTCATCCCTCTGTCCACACGTCCTGTCAGAGGCGGTTCCCCTGGGCAGAGTTACGTCACACATCTCGGTGTTCACAGACGCATCTCTCTCAGGGTGGGGAGGAACGTGCATGGCGCAGGCAGTGGGAGGACAGTGGCCGGCTCACATGTCTTTCCACATAAATGTGCTGGAATTGATCTCCGTACGGAGAGTAATTCAGCATTTTGCCCCGTTGCTGCGAAATCAGCATGTGTTGATTCGCACAGACAACAAAGCCGCGGCGGCCTACATCAATCGCCAGGGGGGTGTACGCTCAGTGCAGCTCCTGAACACAGCCAGACGGCTGTTGATCTGGGCGCGCACACACATGCTCTCCATCAGAGCACTGTATGTGCCTGGAGAGCTGAACAAAGGGGCAGACCTCATGTCCAGAGGAGGTCCTCGCCAGGGGGACTGGAGCCTCCATCCCGAACTGATTGCCCAGGTTTGGAGCCGGTTCGGGAAAGCGGAGGTGGATCTGTTCGCCGCACGCGGGAACGCGCAATGCGAGCTCTGGTTCTCCCTGTCAGCACGGGACCACCCACCCCTGGGGGTGGACGCGTTCACACATCGGCCATGGCCCAGGGGACTGCTGTACGCCTTCCCACCAGTCCCGCTGATTCCTCGGTTCCTGGACCGAGTGCAGGAAGAGCGGCTGTCAGTGATCCTGATAGCCCCGGAACGCACGGGAGCTTCCTGGTTTCCATGCCTACAGCGTACGCTGTCAGGCAGGCCGTGGGAGATTCCGTGGCGGGGGGACGCTCTCTCACAGGTGGAGGGAGCTATCTGCAGTCACCCAGTGATAGGCCAGCCCTTATGGGCATGGCCCCTGAGCGGGAACACTTAGAGAGCTGGGGTCTCTCTCAAGATGTTGTACGCACCATTCAGGGAGCCAGGGCCGCGTCTACCAGAGCGTCCTACACAGCCAAGTGGACAGCGTTCCAGCGTTGGTGTGTAGGGAGAAGCCTGGACCCCATTACGTGCCCCCTGCCTCACGTGCTGTCATTCCTCCAGCTGTTGTTGGACAGGAATTTGGCGTTCAGCACAATCAAGGTGTATGCGGCTGCCATATCATCTTGTCATGTGGGTTTCGGAACAGGGACGTTGTTCAGTCACCCCCTGACGAAACGGTTTCTGCAAGGGGTACGAAGACTCAGACCGGTGTCACGCGCACTGGAGCCTCAGTGGGATTTGGCTTTGGTGTTACGAGCACTATGCAAAGCCCCATTTGAACCTTTAGAGGAGGTTCCCCTCAACATGTTATCAGCCAAAGTAGTACTGCTTTTAGCTCTAACATCGGCGAAAAGGGTGAGTGATTTATCCGCTCTCTCTGTGGCACCGTCATGCCTCCGGATTCAGGGGGATGGCAGTTCGGCTGTGTTACGTCCTAACCCAGCCTTTATGCCAAAGGTCATCACTAGCTCTTTTAGATCAAGAGTGATCACCTTGGACGGGTTTTTTCCGCCTCCTCATAAATCGGAGGAAGAAGCCACATCTCATCTCCTCTGCCCGGTGCGCGCGCTGGCCTGCTATGTGGCGCGCACAGCGGCAGTGCGCCGTTCTCAGCGCCTGTTTGTGCATTACAGAGAGCGCTCTATCGGGCAACCTCTGTCTACACAACGGCTGTCACACTGGCTGTGTGAGGCGGTCTCACAGGCGTATGTCTCATCTGGGGTGGAGCCCCCGGAGAATATCAAAGCACACTCCACCAGAGGAATTTCCTCCTCCACGGCATTGAGCGGAGGAATGTCAGTGGAAGATATTTGCACGGCTGCATCTTGGTCTTCCCCCTGTTCATTTATTCAATTTTATTTGAGGGATGTTTCCCTTTCCTCTATGACGCACCCTGTACTGGGTGTCCTGTCAGAGTGAGTGACGTCAGGGAGCCAGCTGAGCGCCTCTCTCCTGCCTCTCGGCACACAGAGAGCGGCCTTTTCCCCTCGTAGGAGACGGATGTTCCCCTTCCTCTAATACACTTCGTACGAAGTGTCTGATTAGAGTGAGTAACGTCAGGGATCCAGCTGAGCGCTCTCCTACCTGGCTGGCGCGGAGAGAGCGGCTGTTCCCCCTCTATGATCGCAGGATAAGGTGGGACCTTCATCTCTACTTCTCACAGCGGTCGGTATGTATTGTTCCCAGCCTTCACCCCGTCAGGAAAACAGGTATGTTTGCTATGTTCCAGGGACGGGGAGGTGCCATTACGCATGGCACAACAGGCAGGGATGTGTTATTGAGCAGATGTGTCTGTGCTTCTAGTGCTGGACGGACCCAGTGGGGCGCAGATTACATCATGCTTCGCCCTTAACCCAATAGCGATAGCCTTAGAGGGCGAAGCCATATACGAAATAGAACTGAGGTTACCTACTGTAACCCAGCTTCTATGAGTATTGGCGCAGCCCTCTAAGCGCCGGGCCCCACTGGCTCTACGAATAGCTGAAGAGAAGTTATATTGTATGGGAGCAGATCACCGGGCAACCTCCCTATTTATACCGGAAGGTGGCCCGAGGGTGGGGCCCACCTAGCGGGTGGGCGTGGACTACAAGTGTTTTCAGTACTGCGCGGGGGCGCAGAAGGGTAAACCCAATAGCGATAGCCTTAGAGGGCTGCTTCAATACTCATAGAAGCTGGGTTACAGTTAGGTAACCTCAGATCCTTGTGGTGGCTGGTGACTGTGTTCACGTGGGCAGCAGATTGAGGCTGTGTCATATGTTTATGATGTAATAAATGCCCGATCACAAATACACAAAGCACAGCAGTTAAAATACACATTGTTAGAATATGTTATAGTTTAAAAAAGTTGGTGGCCTAATGTTTTTATTTAAATTTTATAAAATCTATTTATAAATGTTATGCATAATGCATTTCTATAGTCTTGTTTGTTGTCTTGATATTGTGATATTGATCTTAACACCATTGCCCAGCATTGAATGCAATTTGCTTCCCTAACACCACACTAACAGTACTTTGTTTATTTTCTGTCCCACCAGAGCTCCCTCAGCAACATGTCTGTAATGAGGATGAGGTTCTCACTGACCAGCAGCTCTGTAGTCAGGAAAGGAACTCCAGTCTGGACCAAGAGGACCCAGAGCCTCCACAGATTAAAGAGGAACTTTGCACCAGTCAGGAGGAAGAGCAGCTTAAACTAAAGCAGGAGACAGATATCTTCATGGTGACTCTTACTGATGAGGTGAGTGTGCACAGCGGGCAGACTTGTGCAAAAGAGTCTGTCGGCAACATGCCAGTTATAAGCGTTGTGGTATCAGAAGTACAAAGTAATCTGCAGCTCATCTCTCACAATTCTAATGACGCAGGGTTAACAAGAACTGCGGATCCAGAAATAAACAAAAGACATCACAAAACCAAAAGGAACAATGTAAACAACGCTAACTTGTCAGACATGCAACGTACATGTCAGTATTACGAAGACACATGACCACCCACACGGATGAGAAGCCATATGTTTGCGTGACCTGCGAGAAAAGCTTCAATGAAATGTAAAAATTAAATAGGCATATGAAATTCCACACAGCTGAGAAGAAATATAATTGCAAAACATGTGAAAAAAAATTCAAATTGAACTGTAATGTTAAGATTCACATCAGGAGAGTCCACACAGGAGAGAAGCCCTATGTTTGCGTGACCTGCGGGATAACATAATACTTGCACAGTGAAAAATCATTTAAAATGTGAAACTTGTGGAAAAGATTTTAAGTACCATACTTTTCGGACTATAAGCCGCGACTCTTTCCCCCATTTTTTTTGTACAGCTAACCGCCACTAGGGAACCTCCTAAATCTATGGATTTTACAGGTAAAATTAACCACCTTTAACACTATGGGCTCTATGACCGGTCCGCGCCGGCCACCTTTAAGCGGCGGGCTCCAGCAGGAAAAGCTGGAGGCCGGAAAAGAGTGAGACAGGTAGCGCGCCAAAGTAAAAGTGGAACCGAGAGACAGAACGAGAGCAAGACAGACGGACAATTTAGCTGCTGCGGCTTATATGCAGGTGTGCTTTATAGTCCGAAAAGTACGGTACATGTCATTATTGCGAAGACACATATTCTTGCCAAACATGTGGAAGAGATTTCATAGAAAGTAGAATCTTGATGTACTACATGCGATAAATATACTTGCAAAACATGTGAAAATAAATTCAGATTTAACATTGACTTTAACAGTCACATGAGAATCCATACAGGAGAGATGCCCTATTTTTGCATGACCTGCGAGAAAAGCTTCAATGAGATGTCAAAATAAAAAAGGCATATGAAAGTCCACACAAATGAGAAACCGTTTACTTGTAAAACATTTGTTAAAAAGTCTGATTTAACCATGATTTTAAGAGACACATGAGAATCCACACAGGAGAGAAACCGTATGTTTGCATGACCTGTGATAAAAGCTTAATTGACATGTCAACATTAAAAAGGAATATGAAAGTCCACACAGGTGAGGAACCGTATACTTGTAAAGCATGTGGGAACAATTTCAGATGTAGTGGTGAATTGTTGAACCACACGAGAAGGGTTCACGCTGCCGAGAAGGCATAACTTTGAATTGAAAAGGTTTTACATGGTTCACACCAACAAGTAGATCTCCATATTACACAAGTGACAAGGCCATTATTTGCAGCACTTTTTTCATCTGGATGAATGTTCACCAGGCAGCTACCTCTGGGACTGAGCAAATCAACCTATTTGTATTTCTCGTGCGCACAATATACTTTCTCATTTGCACGAGATACTTTCTTATGGTTAGACACATCAAACTGCCCGATTATTACGCCATATTATTAGTTTTATGAAGAAGATGTCCGGTCGCCAGAGGCCTGTACTACGAATCCAGTTCAACATACCCTGGGCATGTTTGAGTTATCAATCAATCAATCAATCAATGTTTATTTATATAGCCCAATATCACAAATGTTACATTTGTCTCAGTGGTCTTCACAGTGTGTACAGAATATCAGTATGACAATACGACACCCTCTGTCCTTAGACCCTCACATCGCACAAGGAAAAACTTCCAAAGAAAACCCAGTTTAAAGGGAAAAATGGGAGAAACCTCAGGGAGAGCAACAGAGGAGGGATCCCTCTCCCAGGACGGACAGACGTGCAATAGATGCCGTGTGTAAATTGAAAAGATAATACATTTGCAACATAGGTAGTCCAAATGTTTGGAAATGCATGTGTGTATAATAGGAAGATGAATCCACGAGGATATCCATCCAGGACCTATGATCCAGGACCACAGCCACGACTCAAGATCCAGCGCTCGCGATCCAGGACACAGGACCGCAGGATCATCCATGACTCCGGATCCCAGCGTATATAGACACCAAAAAGAAAGACATTTGGGGAAGCTGGGTTAATCGGAACATGAGTGTACACGGGTATAGACAGAGAGAAGGAAGAAGTAAGATGTCCCCCGACAAACTAAGCCTATATCAGCAAAACTAGGGGCTGAATCTAATCAGCCCTAACTATAAGCTTTATCAAAAAGGAAGGTCTTAAGCGCACTCTTAAAAACGGATAGGGTGTCTGCCGCCCGAACACAAACTGGAAGCTGATTCCACAAATGTGGAGCTTGATAAGAAAAGGCTCTGGCTCCCATTGTACTTTTAAAGATTCTAGGAACAACCAACAACCCTGCATTCTTGGAACGCAATGCCCTAGTAGGACAGTAGGGTATAATGAGTTCTTTAAGGTAAGATGGCGCCTGCCCATTAAGGGCTTTGTAGGCGAGAAGAAGAATTTTAAATTCTATCCTGTGTTCTATAGGGAGCCAGTGTAAGGCAGCCAGAATAGGAGTAATGTGGTCCCTTTTCCTAACTCTGGTTAGTACACGAGCCGCAGCATTTTGAATCAGCTGAAGCGACTTGATTGACTTCTTAGTACTCCCTGATAATAGAGAGTTACAATAATCCAGCCTAGAAGTAACAAATGCATGGACTAGTTTCTCTGCATCGTTTTGAGGCAAGATATGCCTGATTTTTGCAATGTTACGTAGATGGAAGTAGGCGGTCCTTGAAATTGATTTTATGTGGGCGTTAAAGGATAAATCCTGATCAAATATAACACCAAGATTCCTTACAGTCTCACTGGAGGCCAAATTAATGCCATCCATAGTTAGTATGTCTTTAGATAATTTGTTTCGTAGATTCTTCGGGCCAAGTACAATAACTTCAGTTTTGGTCGTGTTTAACATCAAAAAGTTTAAGGTCATCCACGTTTTTAAGTCCTTAAGGCAGTCTTGAATTTTATTTAGATGATTAATTTCATCAGGCTTGATTGATAAATATAGTTGAGTATCATCCGCATAACAATGAAAGTTTACAGAATGATTCCTTATAATATTGCCTAACGGAAGCATATATAATGTGAACAAAATAGGTCCGAGCACTGAGCCCTGTGGCACTCCATGGCTAACTTTGGTTTGCGTGGAAGATTCATCGTTAACACGTACAAACTGAGAGCGTTCAGATAGATAGGACCTAAACCAGCCTAAAGCAGTTCCCTGTATGCCAACTAAGTGCTCTAGTCTTTGCAATAGGATATCATGGTCGATAGTATCAAATGCAGCACTAAGATCGAGCAAAACAAGAATAGAGACAAGTCCCTTGTCTGAGGCTATTAGAATATCATTTGTGACTTTAACCAGAGCTGTCTCTGTGCTATGATGTGTTCTAAAGCCAGACTGAAAATCTTCAAATAAATCATTGTTTTTTAAGTAATCACACAACTGTTTTGCGACCGCTTTCTCAAGAATTTTTGAGAGGAACGGAAGATTAGAAATAGGTCTATAGTTGGCTAAAACCTCTGGATCGAGGTTGTGCTTTTTAAGAAGCGGTTGTATCACTGCTACTTTGAATGATTGTGGAACATAGCCTGATAATAAAGACATATTCATAATATTTAATAAAGAAGTGCTAATTAATGGAAAAACTTCCTTCAACAGCTTAGTTGGAATTGGGTCTAACATGCACGTGGATGGTTTAGAAGAGAGAATCATTGAATGTAATTGTTCAAGGTTAATGGCTGAAAAGCATTCTAGTTTACTATCTAGTGTAATATTAGAACTTACGATTCCGGGAGCTGTTGATAACACTATACTGGTCAAAGGCAAGAGGTCATTAATTTTGTTTCTAAGAGTAACAATTTTATCGTTAAAAAAGCACATAAAATCATTACTACTGAGTGTTATGGGAATAGAAGGCTCAATGGAGCTGTGGCTCTCTGTCAGCCTGGCTACAGTGCTGAAAAGAAATCTTGCATTATTCTTATTCTCATCTATTAATGAAGAGTAGTAGGCTGCTCTCGCTTTACGCAGTGCTTTCTTATATTCATTGAGAGTAATATGCCAAATTAAACGAGATTCTTCAAGTTTAGTGGAACGCCATATCCTTTCAAGTTGTCTAGACTTTTGCTTTATTTTGCGGGTTTCGGCATTATGCCATGGAGCTAATCTATGTTGTTTTATTTTCTTCTTTTTCAAAGGAGCAACAGAGTCTAATTTTATTCGCAGCGCATCTATAGCACTATCAACAACATGATCAATTTGGGGTGGTGTACATTTTGTATAAGTTTCCTCCCCTACATGCAGACATGCTATCGAGTTAAGTATTGGTTGAATCTCTTCCTTAAATGTGGCTATAGCACTAACAGATAGGTTTCTGCTGCAAGAGCTTTTGACTAATGCTTTGTAGTCTAGTAACAGTACTTCAAAAGTTACTAAGAAATGGTCGGATAAAGCAGGATTATGCGGTTCGACTAATAGTTGCTCAATTTCAATACCATAAGTCAGAACAAGGTCGAGAGTGTGATTATAACAGTGGGTTGGTTTATTTACACTCTGACAGAAACCAACAGAATCTAATATAGAGTTAAATGCAACAGTAAGGCTATTTTTATCATCGTCAACATGAATATTAAAGTCACCTACGATAATTACTTTGTCTGTTTTAAGAACCAAAGTTGATAAAAACTCAGAGAATTCTGATAAGAATTCTGAATAAGGACCTGGTGCACGATACACTGTAACAAATAAGATTGGCTGCAAAGTTTTCCAGGTCGGATGCGTAAGACTAAAAACGAGGCTTTCAAAAGAGGTATAATTACATTTTGGTTTAGTATTGATAAGTAAACTTGAGTCAAAGATTGCTGCAACTCCACCTCCTCGGCCCGTGCCTCGAGCAATATGAGTGTTGACATGGCTGGGTGGAGTGGCCTCATTTATGCTGACATATTCTTCATGTCTCAACCAAGTTTCAGTGAGACAGCATATATCAATATTATAATCTGATATTAAATCATTTACCAATATTGCTTTAGATGCTAGAGATCTTATGTTTAAGAGACCACATTTAATCTTCCTGTTTTGTTGCACTGTAGTAGTTGTTACATTTACTTTTATTAGGTTATTATGTATGACACCTCTATTAGGTTTTACCTTAAATTGTCCATGGGCAGACACACACACCGCTAATATTGGGTATTTTATTGGGTTCGGGATTCCTATGGATGACTGCCTAGGAGAGAGCGCAGAGAAGCGTGTAAGACTGCGACTCTGCCTCCTGGTCTTACCCGGCTTACCTAACCCAAAACAAACGCTCTCTCGCTAAGCGGTCCTACGATGCTGGTTATCAACTCGGTAACTCAAGCCAGTAGGGGTGTAACTATATCCGTATTCGTCACGGTTCGGACGTCACGGTTGCAGTCACACGACGAATACGCCTTTTTTTTACGAGTGGGAAAAAAGTCTGTCATTCAGCACTATCCACTACACTATATATAATCCAGGGGGTGGTATGGCGCCTAAAAGCTGTTTGCCAGCCGCCCTTAAAGGTCAAATGCAAAGCTTCCAAATATGCTACATTTTTAGAGAAATGTTGTTTTTAAGACTGCCTGTATTTTTTATTTAATTTAAATCGAGATAATACACTGGGCCAAATATCCCGACTCGGCAGTCTCGTGCGCTGTTCACATGTCAGCGGTGTTTTTCGCTCATGACTGGTGCAGAAAACTCTGAATTATATCCGCGAAATCATGCAAAACATGGGTTATTGTTGTGCTTTCGGATGTACGAACGGTGCGGGATCTGGGAGAATTTTTCATTCATTTCCCCAAGACAAAATCATCTGCCGAAATTCCAAATTTTAGTGAATCGTGTTGGCTGGCAGCCGACAAAATGGAGCAAGTTGTGCTCTGACCACTTCGCGTCTGATGCATACGATGTTGATGCTGCCATCGTCAAGTCTGTTGGTGGATAAGCATTTAAAGTACATCGGAGGCTGAAACCCGGAGCCGTCCCCTCCATATTTGAGCACAAAAAACAACCGAAAGAACGAAAGAGCCGGGCAATGCAGAAACGCCAAAGAATTGAGGTAAACAAATTTTGATTTGATTTCAAAGCGCACGGAGCACAGAGCGGACAGCAGATAACGGAATTGCAGTTGTATTGCTTATAGATTATCAGAACATTTCAAAGGGGACACAGCCCCATTGGATATTAACCTATGGATTAACTACATCATCGTTTTTATCGTTTTAATGCCATTTTAGACCAGACAAAGAGGAAGGTAAGCCTAGCTCATGTTAGTACCTAGCGCCACATGTTTTGATGTACGTTTTTGTTGATAACCTCGCGAGTTTGTATCTTTCAGTGTTGAGGTGTGCACCGTTAGATTCTGTGTCTTTACGATCATAAACAATGTGTTGGATGTGGAGCTAGGATAAGTAATAAGGGAGCTAGGAGTGATTTTCGGTGCAGTAATAGGTTAGCATTTTTCGCTCGGGGCTAATTCAGAGGCTCACTGTTAGCATTGTGTTTTTAAAAAAAATTAAAATTAAAAAGATCAGTTAAATGAGTTTTTTCCCGTTATATGGATATAAAATATTCATAGTTTATTAAATATTAAGGTTCCTTAGACGTCGTTTCCTGCAAATGACGCGATTTCGGGTCCGTG
Organism: Pseudochaenichthys georgianus; assembly: GCF_902827115.2. Lineage (NCBI taxonomy): Eukaryota > Metazoa > Chordata > Actinopteri > Perciformes > Channichthyidae > Pseudochaenichthys > Pseudochaenichthys georgianus. The sequence continues at coordinate 19,962,727 of NC_047511.1, read as the reverse complement.
GGGCTAAGAGGATAACAGAGTATGTTTTTTATTTTTTTTTCACAACAGTTGTATTTGGATGGAATGAATACCTATAGTAATAAAATGATTTTTACAGTGAAAAAGTTCAAATGGAACTGATGGTTCCCAAATTACCCAGAGGTCGCCTGGACTTTATTTTTCTAAACATCTCTAAAAAGGTCAAATTTAACTTGTTTTGCATCAATCTTGATACAGGGTACTTATTATATGTTATAGTTTGGATTCCTAAAGCTTTTAGTCTATAGTCTACTCAGAATCAGACATGATAACGAAACTAAGTTGTACTATCGGCGGAAGCAGCTGTGAGCGATAAGCCAGGTGGAAATATGTTTGGCCACTCTGACGTCACGCGACGCCATCTTGCGGAGACGAGCGGCTGAGAAATAAATCGTCGGACTTGGTGTTGGGGGTTGAACAAAATAAATATTGCGCATTTTCCAGACGCATATTATCTCCGATTTTAATACCCGGCAAAAGATAACAGCAGTTCAACAGCCGCTGTTTTTAAGAAGCCAATAGACATGAAAGCCGAGAGACCAAAATAAATAACGGAAGCTTTTGGCAATTTTTTTCAACGGTTTTGCTGCGCCCTTATGCAATAGTAGAGGACCCCGGCTTGTATTGAAAGTGATTGAAACACTATCTTATTATTTATTTTGTAATATTTTCAAGACATTCTTTTTAGTTTTACAGCTTATTGAACCTTTTTGTTTCAGCCATTATATGATATGGCCATCTGAGTGTGTGTGGTACTGTTTGTGGTTTGTTTTGAAAGGTCCCATTTTTTGTTTGTTTTTTGTATGATTTATTTATGAGATTTTGAGCACAACAGACATACAATACACCTCCTACATGGAGTGAGATTGATACACAGTTGAATACTGTGGAACAAGGTATCAACAAAGAGACAGTTTACCTCCAACTCCCACCCCCACCCCCCTCCCTCCCTTCCTCCCTTACAGACAAGCATCAATGAAATAGGATGCAATGGATTTTGAAACAGGTAATAATGGTAATGAAAGACCAATATTGGCCATACATGCCATAACACACACATTTACATATGCATTCAAATCATACATGCAAAAATGTTTTTTCCCTCCCAGAGCTACCAGCGCAGCGCCCCCCAGATCTGGTGCCCTATACCAAAAATCGGCCCTGCCTAGTACATACAGTGGCAATGTCTCAACATTTAGCAAAAATACACCTTTATTGAACATACAGTAACACAAATACTACAAATCCACATAAAAAACAATCACAAATGAAAAAGGGTCGCCACTTATTATTATTTTAATAATTTTAATTTTTTTTATTTTAATTTAAAAAAATGTGGGTACCTAGCTGGCGCCCCCTAGCAGCGGTGCGCATATTTCAGCAGCGGCGCTGCGCCGCCACTATTTGTATATAGGGGAAACACTGTATCTTGTTCTGGGTCTCTGGGTAGAATATCCTTCAATTCTACATCCTTGATCGAATGCCCTGGCCGTTGCACTGAATGAGAGCGTACATTTGGACTGACAGTTTGATCAACCAATCATATATTGATTTGTAGCCAATGGGCGTATACTTTCAGAGTTTCCCTCGGTTCCAGGGTACTCTAGAAGGGAAAGACAGCAAGCGCATTTCGTGGCATCTGCAGGCAGTGGCAAGTACTTCCGGCATATGCCACAGATGCCACAACTTTCCGAGGCATCTGCCGCTGCTCAACGGGAGTTGCCACAAGATGCCAGAGTAAGAGAAGGTTTACTGTAGCTGCCACTCGCCTTCCGTTGCAAATGCTGCTATTTAAACCCGTATTTATCATGTAAAATGTCGCTGTTTAGGCATGACTTTATCGAACTGATCTGTACACAGGACTGATGATCTGTACACAGGGTTGGGTTGTAACGGAATACATGTAACGGCGTTACGTAATCAGAATACAAAAATCAAGTAGCCTAACTGTATTCAGCTCGTGTTACATTTGAAAAACAACTAATCTGATTACAGTTACTTTCGTAAACCTGAAGTGAATACATTTTGGAATACTTATTGGAATTATTGGTGGAAAAGTTTCCCCACAAAATGTATCCTAATATTCATTACCGGCAGAACTGTGTGCACAGCGCAGCAGCATCTCTGTGAGGCCCCGCCCCCGCACGCAGATGAGAGAGAGATCTCTTTTTAAATATATTGAAAGTTAGAAACGGAGATGGTTCGATAAAACGTGCAAGATAACGTTTATGTAGCATTTCTTTATTGTCGAAATGATGACATTTCATAACGGGATAAAATCAAAGTGAATGGCCTGCTGCTGCTGAAGGCATGGGGCAAATATAAGTCCTTTGCCTAATTTATAAAGTAAACCTTAGCATCTCACTAGCAGTTGCCACTGCTAGTGAGATGCTAAGGTTTACTTTATAAATTAGGCCAGAGCTGTTAGATTAACATTAAAGGTGACATGTCATGCTTTTCCGGTTATTACCCGTCCCCTTGTGTGTTATAAAGGTTTTTATGCATGTAAATGGTGTGCAGAGTCAAAACCCTCAAAGTCCACCATGTAGGGAGTAAAACTCTAACACAGAAGTATCTCCCCAAAACGCCTCGTTGGAGATACGTCACTGTCCATTTGATTCTTCCGGGTACATCATGTCATGTCGTCCCCGGAACGAAATGGACCAATCCGTGGAGCCGTTACGTTACGTCCGCAGAGGCGTTACGTTAAGCCCCCGCTGATTGGTCCAAATTGACCAATCCATGGACTTCCTCACACACTCAGTGCAGGCAGCTCATCTGATTTCTCCTCCCTGGCTGCAGGCTGATAACAGACAGTTGGGATCGTGGCGAAATTCTCTCTGCAGACCCATTCTCACAGTGTTTATTAACCTTTTTAACTCACTCAATATCAAGCCACACTTATTGTTTTTACTTCGGCTGTGACTTTGTGTGTGCTCAGGGTGAGTTTGGCTGTGTTTCGCTGTGTATCGCTAAACAAGGAAATCACACCTCCACGGAGTTCAGCGCGATTCACAACGTCCCGACTGGTCCCGACCAATCGGAGCACACTGGGCTCACAGGGAGGGGGGGGCAAGAGCTGCAACGAGCCGTTTAGTGGAGAGAGTGAATACTGCTGAATACACATACTTTACAGAGATGCTGTATGCCAAACCAATGTGAGTTTGGAAAATGTCACAGTATAAATCTATTCTAGTAGACCTCAACAATGGAATTATGATCAGTGGAAATGGCCATGACATGGGACCTTTAACATGCTTATTGTAGTTGTAAGTGCACTGCCTTACGGCCTGTAGCACCATCCTTGATGGAGCATATGGAAAGGAGTGAGCTGATGGTAGAGTTGTCGATTCTTGTTCTATTTTCTGTGACTATCTTCCTCACCCTCTCAGACGTTCAGTTGCGCGCTACTAAAGAGACGCGCTACCATGGAAACCAAACAATGGTGTAGCTGTATTAAAGTCAGAGTGGAAACAGTCCTGAGTAAATCTGATTTTGTCAGAAATCGGGAGAAATATGACCCCGGGAGGAAACCGGGAGAGGGCTATGAAATCGGGAGTCTCCCGCGAAAATCGGGAGGGTTGAAAAGTATGGTGCCCAGTACGTCGACCGCAGGGCAATGCTGGTAGATCGCGAGTCATTCATACAAATAAAAAAAATCCAGCTCTGTTAAAATAGACAAAACAGGTTTTGATCCCTTCTGCCTTGGCCTCCCTGCCACTTAATTCAGGAGTTTACTTGATCTTTTCAATCCAGACGAGATCTCTTTCCCCCGTCTGTGTGCGAGGGGGGCAGGGCAGTTTACACACACACGCAGCTGCTTCATGCAGCAACACATGGCGGAGAGAAGCGCTCCAAGGTGTGGTTAAATGTTACCCGTCTTGAGGTGGACAATGCTCCATGCCAATAGTGCAATAAGAGTTTAGCATGTAAGGGCGGTAACACGAGCAATTTGTCTAAACATTTAGAAAAAGTGCATCACATTCAGACGGAGGAATGCACCGGGTTCCACTGTCTTTCTAGTAGCTCTGTAGCCCCGTCCACGAGTAACTTTTCCACGTCAGGTATTATGAATGCTAGCAGCAACACCAGTGGCGCCTCCAGAAATTTTTCATATGGGTGGCCAAATGGGGCCACTGAAAATCTTGGGGTGGCCCACCAAAACCAAGCATTTAATTGTCGTAAAAGTATAGACTAGATGAAAACAATGGCAAAGAGAATCACCTACTGATATACTTTGGTTTCTTATTTTACATTTTCTGATACTATTCATCTGAAGTGAATATAATACGGATAGTTAACATTTTACTTCAAACAACATTTAAAAGAACCTTGTTATGTGTTATGTATACATTGTTCTTTATATATGCTAGTTGTTCTTTCCTTTTAAAAAGACAAATACAGCTTAATTTAAATAAGTTCCTTTATTGTAAGGCACAAAATGTTCAGCATTCTCAACACATACAATACACAACAGCAACACAACATGTTCTTCAGTTATATTATGTCTCTAGGTTATAAATTGTTTTAGACTGAACAAAGCTGTTTGTGTCACACTGGGATCAAAGATGATTGACATGACTTTATTAAATCAAGTTTTAAAACATGAATATTTTATTTCAACAGGACCCAAAAACACAAGGGGTATAAAATGGTAAATAAATACTGTGATTGAACACAAAAACACCATCTATTATTGACCTTTATAGCAAATTCAAAACATTATAAATGATACAAAACACCACCTTTTAGTATTAGACAGAAAATAGGTGACGAGACATATTTCCATTTTTTTTTATTAGGCCACTTTGGTGAGATACAGTGGGGCAAAAAAGTATTTAGTCAGCCACCAATTGTGCAAGTTCTCCCACTTTAAAAGATGAGAGAGGCCTGTAATTTTCATCCTAGGTATACCTCAACTATGAGAGACACAATGAGAAAAAAAAATCCAGAAAATCACATTGTCTGATTTTTAAAGAATTTATTTGCAAATTATGGTGGAAAATAAGTATTTGGTCAATAAGAAAAGTTCATCTCAATACTTTGTTATATACCCTTTGTTGGCAATGACAGAGGTCAAGCGTGTTCTGTAAATCTTCACAAGGTTTTCACACACTGTTTTCACACACTGTTGCTGGTATTTTTGGCTCCACATACATGAAACTTGCTCCATTTATTTGTAGCCCCAAAAAAGATGCTTCTATTAATCCCACCTTCAAGCACTTTTGAGGGTATAGTTGTAGGACTATACCAATAAATGGAGCAAGTTTCATGTATGTGACACGTTTATTGTCAGAGATAGCAAGGGGGTGCATATCGTAGCAACCAGGCCTGCTGTAAAATGTACCCGCCCCCAAAAAGATGCTTCTATTAATCCCACCCTCAAGCACTTTTGAGAGTTTAGTTGTAGTTGTAGGAGTAGCACCAATAAATGGAGCAAGTTTCATGAATGTGACCCTTTTAGCATCTTTTTTGGTGGGAGGGGGGGTGCATTTCACGGCGGGTGTGCATAATTGTGTTGAATTATGCACCCCACCAAAAAATATGCTTCTATTAATCCCACCCTCAAGCACTTTTGAGGGTATAGTTGTAGGACTAGTACCAATAAATGGAGCAAGTTTCATGTATGTGACATGTTTATTGTCAGAGATAGCAAATCGTAGCAACCAGGCCTGCTGTAAAATGCACCCCCCCCCCAAAAAAAGATGCTTCTATTAATCCCACCCTCAAGCACTTTTGAGAGTTTAGTTGTAGTTGTAGGATTAGCACCAATAAATGGAGCAAGTTTCATGAATATTTTTTGGTGGGGGGGTGCATTTCATGGCAGGGGTGCATACTTGTGCTGAATTATGCACCCCCGCCATGAAATGCACCCCCCCCCCCCCAAAGATGCTTCTATTAATCCCACCCTCAAGCACTTTTGAGGGTATAGTTGTAGGACTAGTACCAATAAATGGAGAAAGTTTCATGCGACACATTTATTGTCATAGATAGCAAGGGGGTGCATATCGTGTTAACCAGGCCTGCTGTAAAACGCAACCCCCCCAAAAAAGATGTTTCTATTAATCCCACCCTCAAGCACTTGATGTAAAAATTAGGGCTGTCAGTCGATTAAAATATTTAATCGCGATTAATCGCATGATTGTCCATAGTTAATCGCGATTAATCGCACATTTTGTATCTGTTCTAAATGTACCTTAGAGGAATATTTTTCAAGTTTTTAATACTCTTATCAACATATGAGTGGACAAATATGCTTTATGCAAATGTTTATTATCATTTGAACAATGACAAATATTCTCATGAATATTAAACACAACAACCTCTGAACATTACAAATATTCGCCTCAATTCAACCTGGAACCTATCTCATTCAATAATACAATAAAGTGTGTGTGTGTGTGTGTGTGTGTGTGTGTGTGTGTGTGTGTGTGTGTGTGTGTGTGTGTGTGTGTGTGTGTGTGTGTGTGTGTGTGTGTGTGTGTGTGTGTGTGTGTGTGTGTGTGTGTGTGTGTGTGTGTGTGTGTGTGTGTGTGTGTGTGTGTGTGTGTGTGTGTGTGTGTGTGTGTGTGTGTGTGTGTGATCGTGATCGTTGGAGCTATGTGCAACTCAAGGCTATGCTCGAACGGGAGCTGCCTGGATGCTGCGATCATGTTGCGTGCACTATCCGACCTGAGTGTGCTGACTTTTCGTACAATGTCCCACTGTCCGGCTTCCTGCATAAAGTCAAGTGCTCGGCGCAGTTGTCGGCGAAATGTCGCTCCTCTGTTTTCATTTAAACAGCTCCTTATATCCGTTAGCGCAGCTAACTAGCACCAGATGCTAACAACAACAATACACGTAAGGTCTCTCCCGGCCCTCCCGATTGGCCAGTCAGGGCCTGCCGGTGAGCGTGGAAGTGTGGTCTGCAGCAAGCGGGCGGCAGGAGTGGGGCTGTCAGCATCAGCTTGTAGATGGTATTTTAAACTCGATGCGCTCTGAAACTACGGAGTGGACGAGGACAAAAAATGCACATGCGTTAATCGCGTTAAAATAATTAGTGGCGTTAATTTTCTTTTGCATTAACGCGTTAACTTGACAGCCCTAGTAAAAATCCATTAGCTCATTTAGACCCGAATAATTAACACAACAAGGTAAAAGAGTAATCTTTAAAATGCAAAAATATGCTGACAAAGACTGTCACATTTGTAAACATATATGTTGACATATATTTAAAATGAATACATTTTAAAGCACAAGTATACAGACAGGACGTCAGAATTAAATAAAAACATATATTAAATAAAACAAATAACTGAAAAAGAAGTGACGAATGAATGCAAAATGCAGGATTTGACACCCCATGTTTCAATATGTATTGTGTGCTATACTGATAATAACGACACGGACACACTCTATCTTACTCTCACGTACTTTACTTGTAATGTTCCACAAGATACAATTCAAAATCCTAGCCGTGCTAACTTAAGAACTGACGCTCATGCCTGGTCCCTCGGCTCATGTCGTCCCCTCGGTCCACCTGTGCGTCAACAAATAATGTCCCCCTGGCCAACGTATATTGCAACACCCCAACCATCAAAATATGGAGTGAAAAGTTTAACCACAAGAATCAAGACTATATGAGCTACCAGTAAACGACTCACAGTCCGAAAATTACCATTAAAAAAAACTCTGGACATTTACTTTTTGTTTTAAGCATCGTTTTAAGGTGTAAACGTTTCATTTTCAAATACACGTTCCCGTGACAAGGGGTGCATTTCACGGCGGGGGGTGCATAATTCGGCACAACACCGGCAACGGCAGTTTTTCTCTACTTCCTTTATCCTGTAATATGACTTGATAGCGTATTGAGAGTACGATACGTTCGAACTAGGTCACGAAGGCGTCACGTGACCTCCCGATGGTATAAAACCTTCGGCCGCACGTGGTAAATTAAATTGCTGATCGGAGATTATTGGGAGCAGAACACACAGTAAATTCAACTTTAACATGCCACCCAAGGTAGGGAGAGGCAGACGGAAGAAGCTGGCTGGTAAATACAGAACTCAGAAGAGGAAAGCAGAGGAAACTGAGGATTTAGAGGTCCAAGAAGACAGCACTGAGTCTCCAACCAGAGAGAGAAAGGGGAGGAAATGCAAGAAAGATGTCAGTCCTTGTCCAAGTAAAACTCCAGAGTGGTCCCCAGAGGGTTCCAGGTCTCCTCAGCGGTCTGAAAGGTCTCCACAGCAGTCTGAAAGGTCTCATCAGCAGTCTAGATGGTCTCCTCAGCAGTCCCAAGAGTCTCTGCAGCATTCACCTTCTCCCCCTCCTCCTCTTAACAGACAGCCCGAATCCTCGGATGATGAAGGTAAATGTTTATAACTTATTTTTGGTATGGATGGGGGGCAAGAGGGGTTATTGATGTTGTTATATATTCCCATACATTGTTGTCCTGCATGTACACTGAACAAAAATATAAATGCAACACTTTTGTTTTTGCTCCCATTTTTCATGAGATGAACTCAAAGATCTAAAACATTTTCTATATACACAAAATAACCATTTCTCTCAAATATTGTTCACAAATCTGAAAAAATCTGTGATAGTGAGCACTTCTCCTTTGCCGAGATAATCCATCCCACCTCACAGGTGTGGCATATCAAGATGCTGATTAGACGGCATGATTATTGCACAGTTGTGCCTTAGACTGGCCACAATAAAAGGCCACTCTGAAAGGTGCAGTTTTGCTTTATTGGGGGGGTCCGAAAACCAGTCAGTATCTGGTGTGACCACCATTTGCCTCACGCAGTGCAACACATCTCCTTCGCATAGAGTTGATCAGGTTGTTGATTGTGGCCTGTGGAATGTTGGTCCACTGGAACTGGAACACGCTGTCGTATACGCCGATCCAGAGCATCCCAAACATGCTCAATGGGTGACATGTCCGGTGAGTATGCTGGCCATGCAAGAACTGGGATGTTTTCAGCCTCCAGGAATTGTGTACAGATCCTTGCAACATGGGGCCGTGCATTCTCATGCTGCAACATGAGGTGATGGTCGTGGATGAATGGCACAATAATGGGCCTCAGGATCTCGTCACGGTATCTCTGTGCATTCACAATGCCATCAATAAAATGCACCTGTGTTCGTCGTCCATAACATACGCCTGCCCATACCATAACCCCACCACCACCATGGGCCACTCGATTCACAACATTGACATCAGAAAACCGCTCACCCACACAACGCCACACACGCTGTCTGCCATCTGCCCTGAACAGTGAATACCGGGATTCATCCGTGAAGAGAACACCTCTCCAACGTGCCAGACGCCATCGAATGTGAGCATTTGCCCACTCAAGTCGGTTACGACGACGAACCGGAGTCAGGTCGAGACCCCGATGAGGACGACGAGCATGCAGATGAGCTTCCCTGAGACGGTTTCTGACAGTTTGTGCAGAAATTCTTTGGTTATGGAAACCGATTGTTGCAGCAGCTGTGCGAGTGGCTGGTCTCAGACGATCTTGGAGGTGAACATGCTGGATGTGGAGGTCCTGGGCTGGTGTGGTTACACGTGGTCTGTGGTTGTGAGGCCGGTTGGATGTACTGCCAAATTCTCTGAAACGCCTTTGGAGACGGCTTATGGTAGAGACATGAACATTCAATTCACGGGCAACAGCTCTGGTGGACATTCCTGCTGTTAGCATGCCAATTGCATGCTCCCTCAAAACTTGCGACATCTGTGGCATTGTGCTGTGTGATAAAACTGAACATTTTAGAGTGGCCTTTTATTGTGGCCAGCCTAAGGCACACCTGTGCAATAATCATGCTGTCTAATCAGCATCTTGATATGCCACACCTGTGAGGTGGGATGGATTATCTCGGCAAAAGAGAAGTGCTCACTATCACAGATTCTTTTCAGATTTGTGAACAATATTTGAGTGAAATGGTTATTTTGTGTATATAGAAACATTTTTAGATCTTTGAGTTCATCTCATGAAAAATGGGAGCAAAAACAAAAGTGTTGCATTTATATTTTTGTTCAGTGTACTTGATTTTTTTTTCATTTGGTATCTTTTCAGATGAGTCAGCTTCCCCCGCCCTCCCTGCTGGCAAGTCCAAGTCCAAGCCTGAAGTGGGCAAGGGTGACAAAGGGAAAGGCAAGGCCCAGAATGAGAACCCACCCCCTGGTGCATCATACAGCTTCACAGAGGCGCAGGAGGAGGCAATCGCTCGCTGGGTGCAGAGTAACAAGCTACTGTATGACATGAAGGACAAACAGTACAAATACAAGGCATTAAGGAGGCAACTATGGGAGGGAAAGGCTGCGGAGAACGGGGTGGATTGTAAGTATAACAATTTTTACATGTCAATTACTTTGAAATATTTGAAATCTATTTCAGATACTTGACATACATTGCTGTCAATGAACATTTCAATGATTGTACTAATTATTTGTTTTGATTTCTGTCATTGCAGATCATTCAATTCAGAAATGGTACCACACACAGAGGACTCGATTCTCAAAGCTGCGGGAGGGCCAACCCAAGAAGAAATCACAGAAGAGGTTCGGTTATAGTCTGTCGAGTGGTGACGAGGAAGACCCCATCCTTGCCAGTGAGAATGACAGTGACCGTGACAAGTTCATCCGCCGGGTCTTTGGGTTCATGAAGCCACACATCAGACGTCACAAGAAGGATACACCAGCTAGTGTGAGTATATCATTGAAATTAAATTAAAACTGAACATTTTCAATTTCCAAATGTTTTGTTTCCAAATATAACTTTCAAATGTACTTATGTTTGTTTTCAATTTTTGTCTTTGCAGTTTAAGGACAAGTTGGCCCTGGCTGAGACGGGTGAGCTGGCTGGGAGTGACGAACCCAGGGAGCCCACCAAGAAGTACACTGGCTACCCTACACCGAGACCTCCTTCCAGGACAGGAACAGCGGCTGAAGACCGACCCGAGTCTCCTACCATGGAGATGAGAGTTACCGGAGCATCCCGTGATCTCCAAGATAGGCTGGTTCAGTTCATCACTCGAGAGCAGCAAGTCAACAGGACCACTCCTTTCTGCAAGTACCTGGAAACCGAACTGGATCGTCTGCATGATGCCTGCCTGGAACCTGCGTATGAGGAGATCATCACAGTTCTTAACCAGTAAGTATATACAATTGCATACATTTGAAATTCATTTATTTGATGTCACACATTTTATTGCATGCTACATTTGAGCTTGTATTAATCCTATGCTGTTTATCTTTGGCTTTCCAGTTACCGGAAGGTGTCCAGACAGTTCAGGATGCGGGAAGCGGCTGGTGACCAGATCAGTCCCTTAGAAGATGTCCCGTCAGCATTCCAGTCGCAGCAGCCGCAGCAGCAGAGGCCAGTTGCTGTGATCCCAGTCTGCACATCTGCCACCTACTCAAGAGTAGGGATGGGAATCGAGAAACGGTACTAAGTCAGTACCGGTACCTGATTGGACGGTATTGGTATACCATTAAGCCGCTGGAAAAACGGTGCTGCTATCGGTATATGAATTATGCTACTTCCTTAGTTTAAACAATTCTGGTTGGTTGGGAACCCTCATCCTGTGTGACGTATCCGGTTTGAGTACCACTCTGATTGGCCACTGTGAATGCCACTCGTCATCTCTCCTAACAGCTCTCTTATTATTGTGAGACTTCCGGGGGCAGACTATAGGGGCAGACGCAACATCTTGCTAGAAACAGCGTCTCAAGGCTTCTTAACATTTAACAACCTATTAATGATGCACTTAACGGGAAGAAACTCAGCTAACAGACGTTAGTAACCATTTTACCTACACGGAACAGAAGTCCAACACCAAGAGTCTAAATCAACACTTAGCAAAACTGGCTAACGGCTACTTTAGCACATAACTGGCAAAAGCAATCTTTTCTACGTCATTGTATCTGCACAAACAACATATCACATGAAAGCTGAGATTCCACAGATTCCATTGGTATAAGTCTCATGACTGTACGAAAACTCACTGAAATAGCAGCCAGGAAAGAGCAAGAATTCAACTTGACTTTACGTAGCCATGATGATAATTATGTCTTACCTGTGCTGTTTTTTGATCAAAAGTTGTGTTCATGGGCATAACAACGGTTAATCCAATGTCTCTGTGTAACTTTAAAATGATTACTGATAATCCATCATTACAATTCTAAATAATAAACGCAATAAACGTATTATAATGGTTAGCCGATCGGAGTTTCCCGTTTAGGAGTTGCGCACGCAGCGTCTCGTTTTAACTGAATAATGGTCATGTTTACATGGATTTATGAACTGCCCCTAATTTCCGCCCCCCTTCCAGAGACACACTGTCAAACACTCATACCTGCTTGGTATGACATTGAACAAGTTATATTAAATAATAAATACAAATAACTTACAATATAATGACTGTTGTTTAATCTTCACATCTTGTGATCATGTCTATAATTTTGAGCACCAAATTATTGAAAAGTATCGATAAGAGTATCGAAAAATACTGATATCGATAAGCAATATCGGTATCAATAAAATCCTAACGATAACCATCCCTACTCAAGAGTCAGCCAACTTCAACAGGAGAGTGCCCTCCCCAGCGGTACCTACTACTCCGCCAGCAGAGCTTCCTCCTCACCGTCAGCAGATTTCCAGCCAGGTCCCAACCAGTGGCCTAGGAACCCACCTCCGGCATATCAGTGTGGAGATTCCAGGAGTGTGGCTACGTAGAGCAGACGAACCAGCAGTACAACTTAGAACAACAGCAACAGCAGCAGTACCATACCCTACAGCCAGCCAGCACTTCTACTCAGGGCTACGTTCCTTCTCCTCGCCAGGCTGCATTCTTCCAACTTCCTTCTCAGCCTCCTCAGCAGCTAATCAGAGGTCCTTGGCAGCTAACACCCCAGCAGCCAGTCCAGGGTCGTCCGCCTCCTCTTCCAGCTCAGCAGTCCCAGCACAATGTGAACCAGTATCTAAACCTAGACGACAGTGTAAATATCAACAAAGACATCGATCTCTCAGCTTTAGTGCCACATGACGACAATAATAACAAAAGCCAGTAACCAGAAATTCAGAGACAGTTCCAGAAAAATAATCTGAGACAGTTCCAGGAAAAATCTGAAAAATAATCACACAGAAGCTTGAGATTGTAATAAATAAAATAATGTAATAAAAATTGTCACTGATATTTTCAGACTTTGTTCTTTTTTTGGTCCTTTATCCTTACTTTACAAGATATTTTTTAATTTCTATGTTAAAGTACTATATGGGACTTTACATTTTGGAAACTTGGAATTTGTAAACTATCTAAATATTGGGCCTTTATTTTATTAATAAGTGGAAAAAAGAACAAGTATTTTCAATAAAAAATTCAAAAGCAAAATGTATTTTTCTATTACGTACAGGGTACCCCTTGGAAGTCAGTTTTCAACGGGCAGGGCATCCCATTGACTTGCATAGAGCTCCCTGAACGTTGGTAATAGAGGAGTTGGGATCGCGGCGAAATGCTCTCCGCAGATCCATTCTCACAGCGTTTGTCAACCTTTTTCTTACTCAATATCAAGCCACACTTATTGTTTTTACTTCTTTATTTTAATTGAATAATGTAGGACTTTTGTTGCCGGCAGTTATGGGGAGAGTAGGGGCTCAGAATACTGAAATCTGTATTATTTCATCGTTTTTTCCTTCTGATTTTGTATTCTTTTCTAAACCACACACTGTTATTTACTCAACAATAACACATAATTATCTTTGTGTTTATTTATTTGTTTGATTAATAAACACAAGTTGGAGTCCGTTAGGACCGAGGGTCGGAGCAGCTCATATAGTTGCTTTAGAGAATTTTACACCCGGAAGTAAGTATTCTCTCCGCTTGACAAACCCTGTGATAGTCCTCAAGCTCTGTGATTGGATGTCGAACAACACTTTGAAATGGGATGGAACCATGGCAGACTGTCCAAAACTGGATTTGAACGGGTCCACCCCGTTCTTTGGCGAAGGATTCCATGAAAACGGCATATGGTGAGATCTCAGATTTCACGTAGAGCTGTTGAGGCATGGACCGGTGACATAAAAGTGAAGATTGGGGGACGATGGGACTGTGTCCATTGGAGTTACAGCGACACCGTGTTTTATGGCGAAGGATCCGTTGCCATGGTAACGCCATATTAAGTAACATCAGATTTTACGTAGAGCTGTTCAGGGCCGCAGTGTTAACCATCACGTGAAGTTTGGTGGCGTTCTGAGAATGTCAGTTTGAGTTATGACATCATCGTGTTCCATGGCGAGGGACCGCCTAGCATCGAGCGAACGCGAACTTTGGCGCGTTCGCTCGACGCGTTCGCGTTCACTTCCGTTAAAAACGGAAGTGAGCGGGGCCTTCGCAATTTTGGACGCAAAGTTCCGGAACCAATTAAACATCGACATTTTCACCACTTCTGACGCGCGTGCAAAATTTTGTGAGTTTTCACATATGTTGCGGGGGAAAATAACGTATCTATGCCACAATTTTAGATGCGGATTTTGTTAAACTAATATCATGTTTGCGCTGTGGACCAACACTATAAATTGACGGGGAAGGGGGTAGCAATAAAGATAACACCATTAAACAGTTACACAACATAACAAAAATAATATCGATAGCAGCATCCCTAGCAACCACCTTGGTAACAATGAAAACGTTGTATAGACACAATTTCCTGAAGTAATCTTCGTAATAACTAGCAAACTAAAGATCATGTACATCCACTGCACACATAATCTGAAATAACAAATCATATTTCTCGCATCAAATGACATCAAAACGCATTTTAATGGCCAAACTAACCTTAAAATAGGCATTTTCCACCGAGAATAAAACGAAGTTCGGCCATGTTTTTTTTTTCTGCAGGGAGAAATTTGAAGATCACGTGACATAGACGCCAGCCATTGGAATGAATGGTGAAAAAAAACGTAGGGATCTTACAATTTCAGAGGCGTTTTTGTAGAAATACTACGTCCCAAAATTGTGGACCAACGTAGTTATTACACGTTTTTTTATGAGACTGGGTTGGACAATCAACTTTCCTGTCTCTGGCCCATTCCCAAACCGCCCCCTACACCCAGGGGCGCCGTAAGGGGGTGAAAAGTTAAGAAAGGGCCCGTGACTGACAGGGGCCCCAAAATGTTTAGAACATTAAGAATAAAAATGTAAGTAACCTTTCATCAATCCTCAATAATTAACATTAATAGAACGTTATATTGATAAATTACTCACTAAACTTACGATTCATTTAACTTATTTTCTTCCAAAAGTTAATTACCCAAAGCCTCTGTACACCCCCTTCTATTTACATGAAATGGTTTGGTCCTGCCTCCAAACGCGTTGTGGCACCGGCACTTGCAGAGAGTGAAAGCATGTGAGGAGGGATGCTAGTACTTAGCCTACGTACGTGTGTTGTACCATGTTTCAACGACCAACAAAGTCAGGCTCTAAGAAAAGAAGAGAAAGACAAGAGAGAGGGACTAAAGGGTGACAATATGTCACCCAGTTTTTCACAAGAAAAGGTGGGTGTGGTCCATGAGTGGTGCAAATTAGTCTGCTAGCTAATGTTTTTTTGTTTACTAAGCTGACATTAAGTACTGTTATTATCTTTACAGAAAATTCAGAGGTCTTTCATTTCACTGCTCTTTTAGCTGACATTTAAATGTATGGTAGGTAATTCACTTCAGAAACACTTTTTGTTATATATTCCATGGAAAGCTCTTAACATCCCGATAGCAATGAATATATTAAATGATTTGACAACAAATACATACAAAAATGTCATCTGTAGAAGCCGTGGCGCTGTAAAAAGCACGACCAATCATCTGAGCCGGCCCGGCTAAAATAACTGGATGACCTACCTGCCGGTCAGCCTTCCATCTGTGCACAAACTTATCTCGTGCACTCATTGGTCATGTGTGTGTTGGAGGAGGGGCTCTGAAAGGAACTCTGAAGGAA
Source organism: Pseudochaenichthys georgianus (assembly GCF_902827115.2). Lineage (NCBI taxonomy): Eukaryota > Metazoa > Chordata > Actinopteri > Perciformes > Channichthyidae > Pseudochaenichthys > Pseudochaenichthys georgianus. The sequence continues at coordinate 19,946,734 of NC_047511.1, read as the reverse complement.
GGGGCATATTTTTTTCGGTTGTGTACTTTCAAATTCTAGCGCACTTGAGCTGGTTTCTCCATTCTTACCTCCCTACCTTTAATAAATGCAGGCACATTTTTAGCGCCTATTCATACTAAATCAGTTGTCCCTCCCCCTGGTGCCAGGACCAACAGATCCATCTTTAGGCTCAGCAGCCCTGTCCCCCCATAAGGCTGAACCTGAACCAGCTTTTCTCCCAACTGAAGGAGGTGAGCAGCATTGTGTTGAATGACATGCCACTTAACATATCTGAAGGGAGACTGGAATACAAAATATATATATATATATATATATATATATATATATATATATATATATATATATATATATATATATATATATATATAACAAAAAGCTAACATCTAATTTAAATTATACATTTCAAACACAGTATTTACCCACACAGCCAATGATCTATAAAAAACTGCTTTTAGTCTATTTAGGATGATGGACAGTTAGAAGCATTGAGTGATCAGTCTGTATTAGGTAAACAAAATGTTAATCACAGACATTTTGGTTATGATATTAATACTAATGTTATTATATTAAAGCAGGGGTGGGGAACCTCCGGCCCCCGGGCCGTATACGATCCGCTAGACCATTTGGTACGGCACTCGAGGTAATTTATAAACAAAGTGGCCTGTGCCTGGTGGTGGGGCCCAATGTGATATATTTTCATGGGGCCCAAAATCCCTGGTGGCGCCCCTGCCTGTAATAGATGTATCCTTATTGAAACGGTTACATTCAATGCACAATCAAATCAATGTGCAGGCTTACGTGAACACTGTTCTACATGAACAATATGGGCAGTTTATACATTAAATAAATCAACAGTGGCGATATGCTCCAAGTGGAAGCGATTCGCCATTAAAGCAAAGAAGAAGAAGAACTCCGCACAGTTGATCTCTTATCCTGGAACCTATCCTGCTCCGGCGCAGGATAGCCGTTCAGAATAAGTTATCAAGCCCGCTAAAAAGTGAACCAGCTTCGTAGGACCGGAAATCCCAGAAGTTAGCTTGTTAACGAAAATCTTGATTCGTAGTATAGGCCCCTGGCCTCTGCTTTAGTTTAAGCTGCTCTTCCTCCTGACTGGTGCAAAGTTCCTCCTATTCCTCTTTAATCTGTGGAGGCTCTGGGTCCTCTTGGTCCAGACTGGAGTTCCTTTCCTGACTACAGAGCTGCTGGTCAGTGAGAACCTCATCCTCATTACAGACATCATATGTTGCAAAGGGAGTTCTGGAGGGACAGGAAATAAACAAAGTACTGTTAGTGTGGTGTTAGGGAAGCAAATTGCATTCAATGCTGGACAATGGTGTTAAGATCAATATCACAATATCAAGACAACAACAAACAAGACTATATAAATGCATTATGCATAACATTTATAAATAGATTTGATAAAATACAAATGAAAAACATTAGGCCACCAACTTTTTTAAACTATAACATTATTCTAACAATGTGTATTTTAACTGCTGTGCTTTGTGTAGTAAGCAATAAGATGCCATCTGAGAACCATTTCGTTTTTTATTTGAAATTGTTCAAGATCTTACATGGGATTAAAATGCAATCTCTTATTAGTATTACCAAAGGTCAATATGAGGCAACTCCGGTGATCAAACTAATCAACATATTTAAATAATATAATAACTTAAGCTCAAGCCCATGTGGCTATCATTTAAAAATCTACTGTTTGTAACAATTTACATCCATTTACTTATGTCAGTCATACCAGCAGCCTGGATGAAGAGTGTTTGCTTATATCTTTAGCGTTTAGGGTGAATCTGGTATTCTTACATCATCACCATACAAAGCTTTACTGTTAGATACATACATTAGATCACACAGCATTAAGTGCACCGATAATTTCTATTCATTAAAGCACAATGTAGATTATTATTTCCAACTTCAGCTTGAGTGTCAACTTGAAACCAAAAAAACAATTTGGTTACACTACAACATACATAAATATACAAATTAACAAAATGACATGTTGAAAACATAAAAAAATCTATTTGCAACTTAATTGCAGTTTTTTAAATCTTCAGCATAGCAACTATTGATCAGTCCCAGAGGTAGCTGCCTGGTGAACATTCATCCAAATGAAAAAAGTGCTGCATTTATGTGCCTTGTCTCATAGTTGAAGTGTACCTAGGATGAAAATTACAGGCCTCTCTCATCTTTTTAAGTGGGAGAACTTGCACAATTGATGGCTGACTAAATACTTTTTTGCCCCACTGTATGCCTTGTCACTTGAGTGGGTACATATGGAAATCTACTTGTTGGTGTAAACCATGTAATACCTTTTCAATTCAAAGTTATGCCTTCTCGGCAGCGTGAATCCTTCTCATGTGGCTCAATAATTCATCTTTACGTCCAAAATTGTGCCCACATGCTTTACACGTAAACGGTTTCTCACCTGTGTGGACTTTCATATGCCTTTTTAATGTTGACATGTCAATGAAGCTTTTCCCGCAGGTCATGCAAACATACGGTTTCTCACCTGTGTGGCATTTCATATGCCTTTTTAATTTTGACATGTCAATGAAGCTTTTCCCGCAGGTCATGCAAACATACGGTTTCTCACCTGTGTGGCATTTCATATGCCTTTTTAATTTTGACATCTCATCGAATCTTTTCTCGCAGGTCATGCAAACAAAGGGCATCTCGCCCGTGTGGATTCTCATGTGACTCTCAAAGTCAATGTTAAATCTGAATTTTTTTCCACATGTTTTGCAAGTATATTTCTTCTCATCGGTGTGGAGTCGCATGTGGTACATCAAGGAACTACTTTCTCTGAAATCTCTTCCACATGTTTGGCAAGAATATGGCTTCTCATCCGGGTGGGTGGTCATGTGTCTTCGCAGTATTGACATGTACTTAAAATCTTTCCCACAAGTTTCACATTTTAAATAATTTTTCACTGTGCAAGTATTACGTTGCATGTCTGACAAGTTAGCGTTGTTTACTTTGTTCTTTTTAGTTTTGTGATGTATTTTGTCTATTTCTGGATCCGCAGTTCTTGTTAACCCTGAGTCATTAGAATTGTGAGAGATGAGCTGCAGATTACTTTGTGCTTCTGATACCACAACGCTTAAAACTGGCATGTTGCCTACAGACTCTTTTGCACAAGTCTGACCGCTGTGCACACTCTCCTCATCAGTAAGAGTCAACATGAAGACATCAGTCTCCTGCTTTAGTTCAAGCTGCTCTTCCTCCTGACGGGTGCAAAGTTCCTCCTGTTCCTCTTTAATCTGTGGAGGCTCTGGGTCCTCTTGGTCCAGACAGGAGTTCCTTTCCTGACTACAGAGCTGCTGGTCAGTGAGCACCGTGAGAACCTCATCCTCATTACAGACATGTTGCTGAGGGAGCTCTGGAGGGACAGAAAATAAACAAAGTGCTGTCAGTGTGGTGTTAGGGAAGCACATTGCATTCAATGCTGGGCAATGGTGTTAAGATCAATGTCACAATATCAAGACAACAACAAACAAGACTATAGAAATGCGTTATGCATAACATTTATAAATAGATTTGATCAAATACAAATAAAAAACATTAGGCCACCAACTTTTTTAACTATAACATATTCTAACAATGTGTATTTTAACTGCTGTGCTTTGTGTATTTGTGATCTGTTGTTGGAGATCTGAATGTGAATGAATAAACAGAAAATAGCTAACGAGAGGCTTTAACCATAATGAATCCCATTCAGATTGTTTTATAATTTGTAAGTGTCAGGGAATAATTCTGTATACATGTTTACCTTTTGCCCTCTGACGCAGATGCCCAACCTTGGGCCGCCGCTATCTCCCTTAAGGAGGGGCTGCCCAAGCATTTTGTTGTTGTTACCAGTTTATGACCGGGCAACTTCGGTCAGAGATAGTTATTGTTGTGGGACACCTGGAACACATCCTTCTTGGGGTGTAGATGACCCGAGCCATAAGCGACAACAAATGTGATTCAGTGTCCTCAGCTGTTTAGTCTAACTATTAAGAATGTTGATTATTACACTCTGAACTAGTTCAAACCTGGAACTACAGGAGGGTTCTTCAGAATTTATGTGGCATCTCAACCGTGTGGTCAACTCGTGGCCCGTGACATGTCTTGTCAATTCTCCGGCCGAAGCTCCAAATAAACAGTCAGTGTTTGCCATCAAAGCTCCAGCTCTCCTCGTGTCTCTTTGAGTCCTGACTCTCCATTGCTGCAGAAGTTTCCCCCACAGTAAGAACTTGATAGGAAACTAGAAAATTCCGAGAAATGTTGACTGTGTGACTGAAACTTGGGTGCGCATCCCGATGCTAACATTACCCCCGCTGAGTAAGTATTAATAGCATTAGTTGTATTGTTAAGGGACAACAAAGAATATCCATTAATTTTAGCTGACTATTTTAAAATAAGATAAGATAAAGCTTTATTGTCTCCCTTAGGAGAAATTTGTCTCACTTTTAGCTGACTGTTTTAAATGTTTATCTCTTACATTTTTGGATTCTGAACGCCCTGCCAGTGAACGAAAGACAGCCTGTCAGAGAATGTATTGACAATATTGTGTTGCATTATTGCTTCTAAGTAAAAAAACTGTAACTCCAATCAGCTAAATCTCCAACCCAGAGTATTTAGGATACCAGATGAACACCTGATGGCTCTCGTGTTGGCTATATGTGTAATAAGGGAGGTGTGTGGCGCAGTGGTTAGAGCCTTGGTGTTCGGATCAGGGGAGCACAGGTTCAAACCCCACTGCAGTCAGCATGTCGTTGTGTCCCTGAGCAAGACACTTCACCCCAAATGATCTCAGTTTTCTGCGAATTTGCGTGAAAACGGCTAGGCGAATCTCTTTGAAAATGACGTAACAAAGTTGCCTTAATCGAAAAGAACAACACAATTGGTTTCATAGTTGAATTCAATAACTAAATACTATATTTCATGAAATATTATAATCGTTAAATATGGCAGGATTGAATACAGTTGGTTTTATATGTTAAACCAATATGCGTAAGTGTTTGTTGTTTGTTGTGCCTAGGAACTAATGTTTGTTCATGTACTGGTACTGCCTGTTTTGTTGATACACTGGACAACTCAACGTGAGTTGATGTCTTTATTCAAAGCTCTGCTGAAGTCTGTGACAAAGTTATAATTTGACAAGGTTATACGGAAAAGGAACTTTAAAGATGAATCTCCTTTCACGACAAGCGGCCAACGAGGTATTTGTTTTATGTTCTCATGTGTCATATTTTCATTCATATATGTGTAGCACACTATGCTAATATGTTTGGCTATGTATACGTGTTATTCGTTGTTGTAGTTCTCACGGCGTAACGGAAGAGGGGAGGCTACATGATGAAAACTCCAAGAAATAAACAGCCATTTTAAAGAACCGACCTGTGTCTGTGTCGTGAAGAGAGCTACACTCTTATAAAAGACATGGAAACCCGATCATGGTTATTCCGAAACGTTTTGATGTGTTTTTTGTGTGTTTCGTTTCAACGCTGCTGGACGAGTAGCATGACAACATTTGTGGCGTAAGAAGGAGAATAAGTTGAGATAAGTACATTGAATACTATACTGTGTGTGGCTTTGCCTGTCACAAAGAATAAGAAAGTATTTTATTGGTTGTTACACACCTGTTCTGTGCAGCTTTATCTGGGGCTTGCCTCCTTTTGCACAAGTTTGACCACTGTGCACACTTTCCTCATCAGTAAGAGTCACCATGAAGACATCAGTCTCCTGCTTTAGTTCAAGCAGCTCTTCCTCCTGACTGGTGCAAAGTTCCTCCTGTTCCTCTTTAATCTGTGGAGGCTCTGAGTCCTCTTGGTCCAGACTGGAGTTCCTTTCCTGACTACAGAGCTGCTGGTCAGTGAGAACCTCATCCTCATTACAGACATGTTGCTGAGGGAGCTCTGGAGGGACAGAAAATAAACAAAGTGCTGTGAGTGTGGTGTTAGGGAAGCAAATTGCATTCAATGCTGGGCAATGGTGTTAAGATCAATATCACAATATCAAGACAACAACAAACAAGACTACAGAAATGCATTATGCATAACATTTCTAAATAGATTTGATAAAAATAAAAAACATTACGCCACCAACTTTTTAAAACTATAACATATTCTAACAATGTGTGCTTTTTGTATTTGTGATCTGTTGTTGGAGATCTAAAAAGAAATAGAAATAACAAAAGTATGTCATGGTTTGTTACACACCTGTTCTGTGCAGTTTTATCTGAGGCTTCAAGACGGTATCCAATAATCTGCGCTGACGACAAATCTCCTCCTCGTATGCTGATAAAGCTTGAGCAAAAACTCCAAATATTTCATCGGCAGCTGCGGCTAGTCGCTCGTTGATAACACTTCTCAGTTTCTCAACTGCAGCCATTTCTACTGTGTGAAATATATGGATGTATGAAGAGACAAAATAAGCCAAACGAAGTTTTATTTTTCTCGTTGTCATGAACAAAACAACTTCCGGTGGAATGTTCTTCTTCGTTGGTTTAGGGAGTCGTTCTGCACTGATAAAGTTACATTACTGCCACCTATTGGATTGACATTCAAACATACATTGTCCAAATCTCCCACAATAATTAACAAGCGAAACAATAACATTAACAACATGTTCCCCAACACTTGTTCAGTGAGTTGCATGAATCACTTTCGTTTGACTTTTAGGTGAACCTTTTCTCACAAGTGTCAAATTTGTAGTTATTCCTACAATAAACAGTATTTAATTTGACTTGTTAGACGCTTTTATCCAAAGGGACTTTCATACTCAATACTGAGGACAATCCCCATAGGAACAATTTGGGGTAAAGTGTCTTGCCCAGGGAAACAACGACATACTGACTGCAGTAGGGTTTGAACCTGTCACTCCCTGATCCCAACACCAAGGCTCTATCCACTGCACCACATGCCTTTTACTGCATAGTTTATTCAACATTATGTTTTTGTATCTCATTCTATTTACATGTATGTAGACTCCTGCATTTACTTAGCCAATTACAACATGCTATGCATTATTTAGTTTTTTTTTTTTTTTTTTCTTCTGACATGTATATATAGATTACTTGCACATTGGTCTTGCAACTATAACCTTATTCTACTTTTTTCTACTGTTTCCTCTTGCACTATTTGTATTTTTTTGTAATTGTATTTTTTGTATCTGTTTTATTGTGTTATGTCCTAACTATGTTACAATGTTGGGGGAGCTTGGGACTTCAGATTTTCAATGTCATTTTCTACACTGTAGCTACTGCGCATATGAAAATAAAGCCTTTCAATTTTGAATCTTTGAAATGCTTTTCCCCGGCAGAGGTGTAAAGTATATTTACTCAAGTACTGTAACATGTTTAGATACTTGTTCTTTACTTGAGTATTTCCATTATTTGCTAGTTTGTACTTCTACTCCACTACAATTCAGAGACTAATCGTATACTTTTACTCCACTGCATTTATTTTATACCTTTATTTATTTTACAGACTTGGAATAATGATGTGAAATATAATCAACACTTAAATAATACTTTAGTTACACCTGGAGTATATTCACAATCAACCCTGCACTAACAAAGTGATTAAAACTAGCTGCACCTTTACCAGCTTTGACTAACACTTTAATGCATCAATAACTATTATTGAAATATATAATATATATTATTCTGTAAGGGGAAATCTGAAAAATGTGTGCTTTTACTTTTGTACTTTTACTTGAGTAACATTTGAATGCAGGACTTTAACTTGTAACAGAATATTCCTACACTATTATACTTCTATTTTTACTGAAGTACACGATGAGTACTCCTCCCACCTCTGTAAACCGGTGTGGGACCTTGTGTATATTTTTTTACTTTAAGATATCATGAAACTCCCCATTTTAAACATTTGTTCTCTGGTTCCTGATCCGTACTGGTCTTCTTGTGAATTGCTCTTGCATGGCTGTCGACTCTGTGAGAAAGGTAGTGGACACTTTGGTTGGGATGAATCTGGGCCCTTTCTGTCAGATTCAGATTTGAATATTATAACTGAGATGTTGGTTAGTGGCAGTGAATCTGTGCAAATTTAACATGTGATTTTTACTGAGGCCATTGTAACCTTGCTGTGCTATTTCAACATTCATTATAATAAAGGAGATGAGCCGGCTCTATTTAATAGCTATCATTAACATGATTCATATTTTTTAAGCCATTGCAAATATAATGTTTTAAATAAAATAAAACACACAGTACAAGGGTGGAAGGACGTTACATAATGTGTGAACACTTTTTTATGGAAAACCTTAATCTGAAACATAGATAGATGTTTTTTGTTTAATTGATAGCCGTCAAATGAATGTACCGGCTTGGAAAGTATTCTCCTGTAAAATGAAAAGTAGAACTTTATGTTGCATGAAAGGAAAGCAATAAGATGCCATCTGAGAACCATTTCGTTTTTTATTTGAAATTGTTCAAGATCTTACTTGTGATTCAAATACAATCTCTTATTACTGTTACCAAAGTTCAATATGAGGCAAATCCGGTGATCAAACTAATCAACATATTTAAATAATATAATAACTTAAGCTCAAGCCCATGAGGCTATCATTTAAAAATCTACTGTTTGTTACAATTTACATCCACTTACTTATTATGTCAGTCATACCAGCAGCCTGGATGAACAGTGTTTGCTTATATCTTTAGCGTTTAGGGTGAATCTGGTATTCTTACAACATCACCATACAAAGCTTTACTGTTAGAAACATACATTAGATCACTCAGCATTAAGTGCACCGATCATTTCTATTCATTAAAGCACAATGTAGATTATTAGGGTATTAGAGACCTAGGTCGGCGAAGACCCTATTGAAATTGGAAAAAATCGGTCGCGCAGCGACCGATAAACCTGCCAAAAACAGGGAAAACGACCGACAAAAGCACCGAAAATGTTCGGAAATAATGTCGGCTGATAGACCGCGTGAGCCCAGCCCACTGCAAATCGCATAATTGATATCGTAACAATCATCGTAGTCGCTCGCGAAGCGAGCGATAACCATGCAAAACCCCCTCAAAACAGGGTAAAAAAGGGGCAAAAGCCCATGAAAGGTGTCCCAGTGGGTAGGCCGGACGGCCTACAGTGAGGTGGTCTCATCCACCTCAATGTTAAATCGAACATGATTGAAACTGGACGGATTATTTTTTGTTATGATTATTATTTGACTTTTTGAAACGCACTTTTGACCCCCGCAGCATATGTGAAAACTCACCAAATGTTGCAGTCGCGTCAAAAGTGTGGCAACTTAAAGTACGTCATTGGTCCCGGAACTTTGCGTAAAAAATTGCGTAGGCCACGCCCACTTCCGTTTTTGACATTAACTCCCCCTACTTTAAATTTCACGTAAACGAACGAAACCCGCCACGCATATCTAGGGTGCGGAGACGAACCAAAAAGCCTCTTGGAGAGGTAAAAAATAACGTACTGGAAGTCGGCCATTTTGAATTTGGTGTCGAAAAAACGCGATTTTATCGCGTTTTTTGCCCTATTTCGCGTACCTACGAAATCTATCTCCTCCTAGGGACTTTTATCGTACGACTCGAAATTCGTCGGGTAGCTTCGCGAGACATGGGAGAGCTTAAGTTATCGCGAGAATTTTTTTCTTTCGCACGGCGTAGCCGTGATTTGTCGCCAAAGTTCGCGTTCGTACGATTTTTGGCGGTCCCTCGCCATGGAACCCAATGATGTCATAACTCAAACTGACATTCTCAGAACGCCACCACACTTCACATGACGTTTAGCACCACAGCCCTGAACAGCTCTAGGTCAAATCTGAAGTTACTTAATTTGGCGTTACCATGGCAACGGATCCTTCGCCATAAACAACGGTGTCGCTGTAAATGCAATGGACACGGTCCCATCGTCCCCCAATCTTCACTTTTATATCACTGATCCATGCCTCAACAGCTCCAAGTGAAATCTGAAATCTCAACGTATGCCGTTTCCATGGAAACGGCATCCCTCGCCAAAACATCCGATGTTGTTGTAAGTCAATGGAAAATCGTCAAAACAGCACCAGACTTCAGACTATCATTAATGGTCCGGCCCTCAACAGCTCTACGTGAAATCTGAAATCTCAACGTATGCCGTTTCCATGGCAACGCATCCCTCGCCGTCAAACATCATGTTGTCGTAATTCTATGGAAAATCATCCAAACACCACCAGATTTCAGACTATCATCAATGGTCCGGCCCTCAACAGCTCTACGTGAAATCGGAAATCTCAATGTATGCCGTTTCCATGGCAACGCATCCCCCGCCAAAAAATACGATGTTGTTGTAAGTCAATGGAAAATCGTCCAAACAGCACCAGACTTCATATGATGGCTAATGGTCCGGCCCTCAACAGCTCTATGTCAATTATGGGATGTCATCATTTGGCGTTGCCATGGTAACGCATCCCTCGCCGTCAAACATCATGTTGTCGTAATTCAATGGAAAATCATCCAAACACCACCAGCCTTCAGACTATCATCAATGGTCCGGCCCTCAACAGCCCTACGTGAAATTTGAAATCTCAACGTATGCCGTTTCCATGGAAACGCATCCCTCGCCAAAAAATCCGATGTTGTTGTAAGTCAATGGAAAATCATCCAAACAGCACCACACTTCAGACTATCATTAATGGTCCGGCCCTCAACAGCTCTACGTGAAATCGGAAATCTCAATGTATGCCGTTTCCATGGCAACGCTTCCCTCGCCATAAACGACGGTGTCGCTGTAAATCCAATGGACACGGTCCCATCGTCCCCCAATCTTCACTTTTATATCACCGGTCCATGCCTCAACAGCTCCAAGTGAAATCTGAAATCTCACTGTATGCCGTTTCCATGGCAACGCGTCCCTCGCCGTGAAACACGGTGTTGTCCTAATTCAATGGAAAATCATCCAAACAGCACCGGATTTCATATGATGGCTAATGGTCCGGCCCTCAACAGCTCTACGTGAAATCTGAAATCTCACCATTTGTCGTTTCCATGGCAACGCTTCACTCGCCATAAAAGACGGTATTGTCCTAATTCAATGGAAAAGGTTCCAAACGGCACCGAACTTCAGACTATCATTACAGGTTCCGCCCTCAACAGCTCTATGTCAATTATGGGATGTCCTCATATGCCGTTCCCATGGCAACGCGTCCCTCGCCATAAACGACGGTGTCGCTGTAAATCCAATGGACACGGTCCCATCGTCCCCCAATCTTCACTTTTATATCACCGGTCCATGCCTTAACAGCTCCAAGTGAAATCTGAAATCTCACTGTATGCCGTTTCCATGGCAACGCGTCCCTCGCCATAAAACACGGTGTTGTCCTAATTCAATGGAAAAGGTTCCAAACAGCACCAGATTTCATATGATGGCTAATGGTCCGGCCCTCAACAGCTCTACGTGAAATCTGAAATCTCAACATTTGTCGTTTCCATGGCAACGCGTCCCTCGCCATAAAACACGGTGTTGTCCTAATTCAATGGAAAAGGTTCCAAACAGCACCAGATTTCATATGATGGCTAATGGTCCGGCCCTCAACAGCTCTATGTCAATTAGGGGATGTCATCATATGCCGTTTCCATGGCAATGCGTCCCTCGCCATGAAACACAGTGTTGTCCTAATTCAATGGAAAAGGTTCCAAACACCACCACACTTCATATGATGGCTCCTAGTCCGGTCCTTAACAGCTCTATGTCAATTATGACCTCACCTAGACACACATCGACGTGCGGACAACAGCCTGCGGAACGTCGAAGACCCGCTCAACGCTGCTTGCAGCTTTAATTATTATTATTATTACTTCAACTTGAGTGTCAACTTGAAACCAAAATAACAAACAATTTGATTCCACTACAAAATACATAAATATACAAAATAAAATGACATGTTGAAAACATAAAAAAATCTATTTGCAACTTAATTGCAGTTTTTTTAAATCTACAGCAGAGTTTGCATTGATCAGTCCCAGCGGTAGCTGCCTGGTGAACATTCATCCAGATGAAAAGTGCTGCATTTATGTGCCTTGTCACTTGAGTGGGTACATATGGAAAACTACTTGTTGGTGTAAACCATGTAATACCTTTTCAATTCAAAGTTATGCCTTCTCGGCAGTGTGAATCCTTCTCATGTGGATCAATAATTCATCGCTACGTCTGAAATTGTTCCCACATGCTTTACAAGTAAACGGTTTCTCACTTGTGTGGACTTTCATATGCCTTTTTAATGTTGACATGTCAATGAAGCTTTTCCCGCAGGTCATGCAAACATACGGTTTCTCACCTGTGTGGACTCTCATATGCCTTTTTAATCTTGACGTCTCAACGAAGCTTTTCTCGCAGGTCATGCAAACATGCGGTTTCTCACCTGTGTGGCATTTCATGTGTCTCTTAAAGTTACAGTTGAATTTGAATTTTTTTTCACATGTTTTGCAAGAATATTTCTTCTCATCGGTGTGGACTTGCATGTGTTGCTTCAAGGAACTACTTTCTCTGAAATCTCTTCCACATGTTTTGCAAGAATATGGCTTCTCATCCGTGTGGGTGGTCATGTGTCTTCGCAATAATGACATGTACTTAAAATCCTTTCCCACAAGTTTTACATTTGAAATAATTTTTCACTGTGCAAGTATTACGTTGCATGTCTGACAAGTTAGCGTTGTTTACTTTGTTCATTTTGGTTTTGTGATGCATTTTGTCTATTACTGGATCCGCAGTTCTTATTAACCCTGCGTCATTAGAATTGTGAGAGATGAGCTGCAGATTACTTTGTGCTTTTGATACCACAACGCTTAAAACTGGCATGTTGCCTACAGACTCTTTTGCACAAGTCTGACCGCTGTGCACACTTTCCTCATCAGTAAGAGTCAACATGAAGACATCAGTCTCCTGCTTTAGTTCAAGCTGCTCTTCCTCCTGACAGGTGCAAAGTTCCTCCTGTTCCTCTTTAATCTGTGGAGGCTCTGGGTCCTCTTGGTCCAGACTGGAGTTCCTTTCCTGACTACAGAGCTGCTGGTCAGTGAGCACCTCATCCTCATTACAGACATGTTGCTGAGGGAGCTCTGGAGGGACAAAAAATAAACAAAGTACTGTCAGTGTGGTGTTAGAGAAGCACATTGCATTCAATGCTGGGCAATGGTGTTAAGGTCAATATCACAATATCAAGACAACAACAACAAACAAGACTATAGAAATGCGTTATGCATAACATTTATAAATAGATTTGATCAAATACAAATAAAAAACATTTGACCACCGACTTTTTTAAACTATAACATATTCTAACAATGTGTATTTTAACTGCTGTGCTTTGTGTATTTGTGATCTGTTGTTGGAGATCTGAATGTGAATGAATAAACAGAAAATAGCTAACGAGAGGCTTTAACCATAATGAATCCCATTCAGATTGTTTTATAATTTGTAAGTGTCAGGGAATAATTCTGGAACACATCCTTCTCGGGGTGTAGATGACCCGAGCCATAAGCGACAACAAATGTGATTCAGTGTCCTCAGCTGTTTAGTCTAACTATTAAGAATGTTGATTATTACACTCCGAACTAGTTCAAACCTGGAACTACAGGAGGGTTCTTCAGAATTGATGTCGTGTGGTCAACTCGTGGCCCGTGACATGTCTTGTCAATTCTCCGGCCGAAGCTCCAAATAAACAGTCAGTGTTTGCCATCAAAGCTCCAGCTCTCCTTGTGTCTCTTTTGCGGCTTTCACACCAGCGCTTTTCAGTTTCTAGCTCCGAGCGGGAGCTTTTCTGGTTCAGCTCCAGTTTCCCTTTTCAGCTCCCGCTCTGTGCACACCGCCCACTGGCGCCCCAGAGCTGCCCTTGCTGCGTCATGACGTCACCGTTTACATCGCTGATTTGCCCTCCAACGGCAGCTCACAACAACAACAACAACAGCGTCGGGTCGATGATCGTGTTGCTTTTAATCACACGAAGCCAGAATAAATTGAATAACGACTTCTCCAACCTTATACTTTGCTCCAGAGTGCCGTGGTTCATTGTTTATTAATGTGTTTCTGCAGCATGTACCGACCGCTGCAGTGCTGGCTGCTCTTCCACAGGAGTTTATTCTCCCGTTAGCTCCCGGTTAGCTCACACTGCAGCGGCCACTCTAAAGTATTCACTGTCCGACTCACACAAGCAGCTGATGCATATCCCCAGTTCCCCTTAGCCTAAGTGAATGTGTGTCAGTCTGAATTGACACTGTTTGGTATCACAACGCTGTTATGAAAGTTTCTCTGGTATAAAACGGGTGATGTTAGCATAGCAACCGAAGCTAAACTGACTACTTGCATCCGATAGCTGCAATAATACAAAACAACACGTCTGCCTCTCTCCACAATGATCGATAACAGCGAACGGATGGTCAAAGTAAGGCACAAATAAACAGAATCACACGAAGCCTGGTTAGTGTTGCTTGACTTTATAAAGTGTGTTTATAGGCACTACTGCTTGTAGGCAGGCATAACAGTCGACCCATGGGAGGTGGGTTTAGTTTCCTGCACGCCTCGACGTGAGAGAGACGTAAGCGACGTCACCTCTTAGCTCCAAAGCTCTTGCCTCTGGACCGACAATTTTTTGGAGCTGGAAATGAAGCGGATTCCGGAGCTAAGAGCCGGCGCAGCTCCGGTGTGAACTGGAAAACCCAGCGCTTTTCAGGCTCTAGCTCCGAGCCGGAGCTGAAAAGGCGCTGGTGTGAAAGGGGCATTTGAGTCCTGACTCTCCATTGCTGCAGAAGTTTCCCCCACAGTAACGGAGCGTCCACACTACAGCTCCAAAAATAGCTTGGAGCTGGGCGTGTCTGGAGCTTGGGGATTTTATTCAAGCAACACGGCCAACAACCAATCACATGAATCTCCCGCCCCCAACATACAAAGCAAAAACCCCCGGGGATTGTATGGGAGCAATATATATATAAATTCCCCAAACAGGCGAAAACCTACCAGTTTCCCCCACTGTCTCTGCCACCTCCCTCCATGCCTGGTTCCTCCGGTTTGTATCCCGGTAGGTGAAGAGGGTCTGGTCATACAAAACCGGGTGATTCGCTACGGCGATAGTTAGTTTCTCCTCCGACTTTTTTTGAAATATAGAAATGAACGGCGGGATATCTCTCCCAGCTTAGACGCGGTTTGATTGGCTACAGCTTCAGCTGTCAGATTTTGGGAAACGGGATTTGATTGGCTGGCGCTGGCTACTCCGGCGTCCAGGCGACCAGAAGTTGAACAATGTTCAACTTCTGGTCGCCTGGGACGCCTGAGACGCCTCGCTCTGCTACCCACAATTCAGTTCGGCGAAAAAGCGCGGCTACGTGACGTCACCCCATTGAAAGTGAATGGGCAGCTTGGAGCAGCTTGGAGCTTTCGACGCTGTCGACGCTGTAGTGTAGACGGGCCGTAAGAACTTGATAGGAAACTAGAAAGTTCCGAGAAATGTTGACTGTGTGACTGAAACTTGGGTGCGCATCCCGATGCTTGGGTGCGCATCCCGATGCTAACATTACCCCGCTGAGTAAGTATTAATAGCATTAGTTGTATTGTTAAGGGGCAACAAAGAATATCCATTAATTTTAGCTCACTTTTAGCTGACTATTTTAAGATAAGATAAGATAAAGCTTTATTGTCTCCCTTAGGAGAAATTTGTCTTGGGCATCGAGATAATACACATAAAACATTCAGGTCAATCAGTCATAGATTTTAAATGTTTATCTCTTACATTTTTGGATTCTAGTACCACATTCCTGGATCGTTCGTGAACATCTTTAGATTACCACTGGGTTTAGTTGACGACCGACAGGTGTGTTCAAAGATCAAAGCGTTTCCACGGCAACGCCCTGCCAGTGAACAAGAGACAGCCTGTCAGAGAATGTATTGACAATATTGTGCTGCATTATTGCTTCTAAGTAAAAAACTGTAACTCCAATCAGCGAAATATCCTACCCAGAGTATTTAGGATACCAGATGAACACCTGATGGCTCTTGTGTTTGCTATATGTGTAAGTCTGTTTGATTAAATGAGCATATCGGTGTGGCCGGGACAAATATCCCTACATTATGATCACAAAAGTATGAAGAGTGAAAATTGTGGCCAGCCGAGCAAAAGTTGGAAAAAAAACTCAGAATATGTTCCAGCTCCTCTCCCCTCGAGCCGTGATGTCACCACTCTAAGTCTTAACGAGCTCTCCCATACACACCCATTATAAAATGTGAAACAGTGTGAAATGTCCACAAAACGTAAGCTGCGACTACATGAGAACCGTACTAGCTATCAAAAAATATTTCAAATAGTCTAATAAAGTCCATAGCCTCGAGAACCGTTTAAACTTGTATTTGTTGTCCTACGTTAAAGTCTGCAGAATCTGTATGGGGTCAAAGGAGTGTTTTTGAGCTCTGTTCAAATGGATTTCCCATTCATTCCTATGGAGCAAATGATCTCTGTTTTCTGCGAATTTGCGTGAAAACGGCTAGGCGAATCTCTTTGAAAATAACGTAACAAAGTTGCCTTAATCGAAAAGAACAACAATTGGTTTCATAGTTGAATTCAATAACTAAATACTATATTTCATGAAATATTATAATCGTTAAATATGGCATGATTGAATACAGTTTGTTTTATATGTTAAACCAATATGCGTAAGTGTTTGTTGTTTGTTGTGCCTAGGAACTAATGTTTGTTCATGTACTGGTACTGCCTGTTTTGTTGATACACTGGACAACTCAACGTGAGTTGATGTCTTTATTCAAAGCTCTGCTGAAGTCTGTGACAAAGTTATAATTTGACAAGGTTATACGGAAAAGGAACTTTAAAGATGAATCTCCTTTCACGACAAGCGGCCAACGAGGTATTTGTTTTATGTTCTCATGTGTCATATTTTCATTCATATATGTGTAGCACAATATGCTAATATGTTTGGCTATGTATACGTGTTATTCGTTGTTGTAGTTCTCACGGCGTAACGGAAGAGGGGAGGCTACATGATGAAAACTCCAAGAAATAAAGACCCGTTTTAAAGAACCGACCTGTGTCTGTGTCGTGAAGAGAGCTACACTCTTATAAAATACATAGAAACCCGATCACGGTTATTCCGAAACGTTTTGATGTGTTTTTTGTGTGTTTCGTTTCAACACTGCCGGACGAGTAGCATGACAACATTTGTGGCGGAAGAAGGAGAATAAGTTGTGATAAGTACATTGAATACTATACTGTGTGTGGCTTTGCCTGTCACAAAGAATAAGAAAGTATGTTATTGTTTGTTACACACCTGTTCTGTGCAGCTTTATCTGGGGCTTGCCTCCTTTTGCACAAGTTTGACCACTGTGCACACTTTCCTCATCAGTCTCCTGCTTTAGTTCAAGCTGCTCTTCCTCTTGACTGGTGCAAAGTTCCTCCTGTTCCTCTTTAATCTGTGGAGGCTCTGAGTCCTCTTGGTCCAGACTGGAGTTCCTTTCCTGACTACAGAGCTGCTGGTCAGTGAGATCCTCATCCTCATTACAGACATGTTGCTGAGGGAGCTCTGGAGGGACAGAAAATAAACAAAGTGCTGTGAGTGTGGTGTTAGGGAAGCAAATTGCATTCAATGCTGGGCAATGGTGTTAAGATCAATATCACAATATCAAGACAACAACAAACAAGACTACAGAAATGCATTATGCATAACATTTATAAATAGATTTGATAAAAATAAAAAACATTACCCCACCAACTTTTTAAAACTATAACATATTCTAACAATGTGTGCTTTGTGTATTTATGATCTGTTGTTGGAGATCTAAAAAGAAATAGAAATAACAAAAGTATGTCATGGTTTGTTACACACCTGTTCTGTGCAGTTTTATCTGAGGCTTCAAGACGGTATCCAATAATCTGCGCTGACGATAAATCTCCTCCTCGTATGCTGATAAAGCTTGAGCAAAAACTCCAAATATTTCATCGGCAGCTGCGGCTAGTCGCTCGTTGATAACACTTCTCAGTTTCTCAACTGCAGCCATTTCTACTGTGTGAAATATATGGATGTATGAAGAGACAAAATAAACCAACCCAACTTTTATTTTTCTCGTTGGCATGAACAACAAAACTTCCGGTGGAATGTTCTTCTTCGTTGGTTTAGGGAGTCGTTCTGCACTGATGAAGTTACATTACCGCCACCTATTGGATTGACATTCAAAAATACATTGTCCAAATCTCCCACAATAACTAACAAGGGAAACAATAACATTAACAACATGTTCCCCAACACTTGTTCAGTGAGTTCCATGAATCACTTTTGTTTGACTTTTTGGTGAACCTTTTCTCACATTTGTAGTTATTACTACAATAAACAGTATTAAACTTGTAAGACGCTTTTATCCAAAGCGACTTTCGTACTCAATACTGAGGACAATCCCCATAGGAACAATTTGGGGTGAAGTGTCTTGCCCAGGGAAACAACGACATACTGACTGCAGTAGGGTTTGAACCTGTCACTCCCTGATCCCAACACCAAGTGCTCTATCCACTGCGCCACATGCTTTTTACTATAGTCAATTTAACATGATGTTCTTGTATCTTATTCTATTTACATGTATGTAAACTCCTGCGTTTACTTAGTCAATTACAACATTCTCTGCATTATTTAGTTTATTGTAGTTATTTATTGTTCTGACATGTATATGAAAGCTTTAGCGCAAGTTCAATAAGGAAGACCTAACACGAGTCACCTACACGTCACTCTATGGCTCCCTTCCCCCCTCATTAAATACGAGGGCGTCACCCCTCAGCAGCCAATTGCTGCACATGCTAAATTCATGCTAAATTCCATGCCTGCTCTTCCTCCCTGTCAGTTGTCATTTACAGATGATCACACGCAACCCGCCTCCACTCCTCTCGCCTCCCGTCTCCTTCAGGACAAAGCTAAACCTTCCTTCTTCAGACCGGTCCCACCTGGGGCCTATACTACGAAGCTGGTTCAACCTAACCTGGATATGTTTGAGTTAGCCGGTTGGCCTAATCCAAAACATACGCGCTGTCGCTAAACTGTTCTACGACGCTGGTTATCAAGTGGATCGCTCAAGCCAGCCGTGTCCTATCTAGTTAGGTGCGCGTTCACATGAAAGGGGTGGTATCTGGAGCATTCGACCAATCACAAACATGGAGAAGCGCACTGACAGCGCAGCGTCATACTTCCTGAATGAAAAGTGAACTTTAATACTAGTCAAATATGAAGAAGTTAAACTTTAAACATCCATGACTTAAACACTTTATCCAGGATAAAAGCCACATAGCTGCACCTGCAAGGTGAATACAGCTGGCAAAAGAAAAAGTGTTTGAATGCGTACATTAACAGGTTTATGATATCACTGCCCCGTCTAAAACACGATCTGACTTCAATTACATTTGTCTCGAGTGTTTCGTCAACTTATGTGTTCCTTAAAATAATACTTCTGCATACAGTATGTGACACTGTGAGTGTTGCACGGCCAGATACGGCTCAGCTGACTCAGATAAGGAGATATATGATACATTATGAAGTGATATGCCGCGGACTGTACTTAATGTACTTTGATCCGGTTACTTATGTTGTGGCCGATATTTAAGTAAGCTTTCTTAACGCTAATGTTATAATAGTCAGATTGCTCTGAAGATGGGAGGTGATATTCTATTCATGTTCACGTTCACACAGTCGGTGATTTTTGCCGGCCGTCTTTCCTGCGACGGCAGTTTTTCTGTATTTCCTTTCTCCTGTAATATGACTTGATCGCTTTAAACTCCGCACACTGAGCTCTGATTGGTCAGCAGGCGGTGCTTTCACTGAGTTGAGCTCTTAGCCTGCAACCTAACCTGGTCCCGACCAGGTTAGCTGCTTAGCATATATTACCATGGAGATCTAGCCTGCTAAAAAGAGAACCAGCTTCGTAGGACCGGAAAGCCGGAGTTTTCCCTGAATTTAGCCGGCTAAGCGAAAATCCTGCTTCGCAGTATACCCCCCTGGTCCCGACCAGGTTAGCTGCTTAGCATATATTACCATGGAGATCTAGCCTGCTAAAAAGAGAACCAGCTTCGGATGACCGGAAAGCCGGAGTTTCCCCTGAATTTAGCCGGCTAAGCGAAAATCCTGCTTCGCAGTATACCCCCCTGACCAGGGCCGGACTGGGACAATAAGTCAGGCCGGGAATTATACACCCAGCCAGGCCACTACCAGTTTTTTGTGCCATTTTGCTGGATTTATTTGTCAATTTTTACAGCGTTGCTGCCCGTAGTGATAGCCCTCTAAAATAAACATATGGACATGGGTTACTATTTAAAAAAATGTGCAAATCTATTTAGGAACCTATGTGAACATATTTTAAGTGGGGGTGGACCTCAAATCCTATAGGGGGGTCTGGGGGCATGCCCCCCCGGTAAGATTTTTCTTTTTTAAATGTTGGACTTAAATGCATCAATCTGGTGCATTTTGAGGGGGAAATAAAGAGACTACACCCATATGAAACATAACTGTATACATTTAAATAATCATAAAATCATAAAAACATGGCCATAACCAATAACATACAATATCCAATATGAAAAAACATTGAAACTTGTTTATTTATTTGTTTTTGGTTCATTTATAGTTGTGAGTGTGTGTGCTCCTGAACCAGCCTCACCTGTCTCCCTCCTCTGCCCCTACTCCTCGTTGAGGCAGAAGCAAAGACTAGTTTTAGCTCTCAACAAGTTTTAATAGTTTATCTTGCCTTTTTTCACCTAGTTAACGTTTTTTTTAATTATTATTCATGCATATTTTACTAATCACTCCCCCCTCAAATGGAAATATATGTTAAATGGTGACCAAACCGTTTGAGACCCACAGAGATAACTTAGACTAAGTTAACTATCTAAACACTCAGAGAGTCCTTTACCTCACCTGAGCTGAGGTTATCAGTCTCTCAGTCTAACTGGAGAGGACTCTCCAACCACCTTGTTGTTGAAAAAGCTCCTTATATCCGTTAGCGCAGCTAGCTAGCACCAGATGCTAACAACAACAATACACGTAACCGGTGTGCGCGCTTTATCTCACTCGCTCGCGCCACACATACACTAACACACACCCTCCCGAGCTTGAATGACACACAGAGACCAATCGAGGGCATTAGTGTGGTCTGTATGAAAGTGGCCATGTGGGCAGGCCACATCATGTAGACAGCCAGTCACCCTCTGTGAGGCAGAGTCAGACCCACATTTGCGCAGCGTTGCGTTCACAAATATACAAAAAAAATCCTCAGGCCAGCAGGCCACTTAGCAAGCCAGGCCATCGGGAAACCTCCCGGTCCTCCCGATGGCCAGTCCGGGCCTGCCCCTGACCTACTCATCACCACCACCAGTGTCTAGACCCCGGGGATTTGATCGGAGCGGTTCTTTCCCTCCTGAATGATTATCCTGCAAACCGGGGCATAATCGCCAAACACCATTACATTCTCCCGTTGTATTATCATGGCAATCATTTCATTCATATGACGTGTAAACAATAAATATGTAATTCTTACATCACGTCTCTCCGGTTTGAAATATAGATTACTTGCAGTGCACATTGGTCTTGCAACACAACCTTATTCTACTTTTTACTACTGTTTCCTCTTGCACTATTTGTATTTGTATGTTTTATTGTGTTATGTCCTCCTAACTATGTTACAATGTTGGGGGAGCTTGGGACTTCAGACTTTCAATGCCATTTTCTACACTGTAGCTACTGCGCATATGAAAATAAAGACTTTCAATTTTGAATCTTTGAATTTGAAATGCTTTTCCCCGGCAGAGGTGTAAAGTATATTTACTCAAGTACTGTAACATGTTTAGATACTTGTTCTTTACTTGAGTATTTCCATTATTTGCTAGTTTGTACTTCTAGTCCACTACAATTCAGAGACTAATCGTATACTTTTACTCCACTGCATTTATTTTATACCTTTAGTTATTTTACAGACTTGGAATAATGATGTGAAATATAATCAACACTTAAATAATACTTTAGTTACACCTGGAGTACATTCACAATATACCTGCACTAACAAAGTGATTAAAACTAGCTCCACCTTTTGACTAACACTTAGCATCAATAACTATTATTAAAATATATAATATATATTATTCTGTAAGGGGCCAATCGGCACAATAAGTGCTTTTATTTTTGTACTTTTACTTGAGTAACCTTTGAATGCAGGACTTTAACTTGTAACAGAATATTCCTACACTCTTGTACTTGTACTTTTACTACGATGAGTACTTCTCCCACCTCTGTAAACCGGTGTGGGACCTTGTGTAGATCTTTTTACTTTAAGATATTATGAAACTCCCCATTTTAAACATTTGTTCTCTGGTTCCTGATCAGTACTGGTCTTCTTGTGAATTGCTCTTGCATGGCTGTCGACTCTGTGAGAGTTGTGAGAAAGGTAGTGGACACTTTGGTTGGGATGAATCTGGGCCCTTTCTGTCAGATTCAGATTTGAATATTATAACTGAGATGTTGGTTAGTGGCAGTGAATCTGTGCACATTTAACATGTGATTATTACTGAGGCCATTGTAACCTTGCTGTGCTATTTCAACATTCATTATAATAAAGGAGATGAGCCGGCTCTATTTAATAGCTATCATTAACATGATTCATATTTTTTAAGCCATTGCAAATATAATGTTCAAATAAAATAAAACACACAGTACAAGGGTGGAAGGACGTTACATAATGTGTGAACACTTTTTTATGGAAAACCTTAATCTGAAACATAGATAGATGTTTTTTGTTTAATTGATAGCCGTCAAATGAATGTACCGGCTTGGAAAGTATTCTCCTGTAAAATGAAAAGTAGAACTTTATGTTGCATGAAAGGAAAGCAATAAGATGCCATCTGAGAACCATTTCGTTTTTTATTTGAAATTGTTCAAGATCTTACTTGTGATTCAAATACAATCTCTTATTACTGTTACCAAAGTTCAATATGAGGCAACTCCGGTGATCAAACTAATCAACATATTTAAATAATATAATAACTTAAGCTCAAGCCCATGAGGCTATCATTTACAAATCTACTGTTTGTTACAATTTACATCCACTTACTTATTATGTCAGTCATACCAGCAGCCTGGATGGACAGTGTTTGCTTATATCTTTAGCGTTTAGGGTGAATCTGGTATTCTTACAACATCACCATACAAAGCTTTACTGTTAGAAACATACATTAGATCACTCAGCATTAAGTGCACCGATCATTTCTATTCATTAAAACACAATGTCGATTATTATTATTATTACTGCAGCTTGAGTGTCAACTTGAAACCAAAATAACAAACAATTTGATTCCACTACAAAATACATAAATATACAAAACAAAATAACATGTTGAAAACATTAAAAAATCTATTTGCAACTTAATTGCAGTTTTTTAAATCTTCAGCATAGGTTTCATTGCTCAGTCCCAGCGGTAGCTGCCTGGTGAACATTTATCCAGATGAAAAAAGTGCTGCATTTACAGTGGGGCAAAAAATAATTTTGTCAGCCACCAATGGTGCAAGTTCTCCCACTTAAAAAGATGAGAGAGGCCTGTAATTTTCATCCTAGGTATACCTAAACTATGAGAGACAAAATGAGAAGAAAAAAAATCCAGAAAATCACATTGTCTGATTTTTAAAGAATTTATTTGCAAATGATGGTGGAAAATAAGTATTTGGTCAATAACAAAAGTTCATTTGAATACTTTGTTGTATACCCTTTGTTGGCAATGACAGAGGTCAAACGTTTTCTGTAAGTCTTCACAAGGTTTTCACACACTGTTGCCGGTATTTTGGCCCATTCCTCCATGCAGATCTCCTCTAGAGCAGTGATGTTTTGGGGCTGTCGCTGGGCAACACAGACTTTCAACTCCCTCCAAAGATTTTCTATGGGGTTGAGATCTGGAGACTGGCTAGGCCACTCCAGGACCTTGAAATGCTTCTTACGAAGCCACTCCTTTGTTGCCCGGGCGGTGTGTTTTGGATCATTGTCATGCTGAAAGACCCAGCCACGTTTAATCTTCAATGCCCTTGCTGATGGAAGGAGGTTGTCACTCAAAATCTAACGATACATGGCCCCATTCATTCTTTCCTTTACACAGATCAGTCGTCCTGGTCCCTTTGCAGAAAAACAGCCCCAAAGCATGATGTTTCCACCCCCATGTTTCACAGTAGGTATGGTGTTCTTTGGATGCAACTCAGCATTCTTTCTCCTCCAAACACGTCTAGTTGAGTTTTTACCAAAAAGTTCTATTTTGGTTTCATCTGACCATATGATATTCTCCAAATCCTCTTCTGGATCATCTAAATGCTCTCTAGCAAACTTCAGACGGGCCTGGACATGTACTGGCTTAAGCAGGGGGACGCGTCTGGCACTGCAGGATTTGAGTCCCTGGAGGCGTAGTGTGTTACTGATGGTAGCCTTTGTTACTTTGGTCCCAGCTCTCTGCAGGTCATTGACTAGGTCCCCCCGTGTGGTTCTGGGATTTTTGCTCACCGTTCTTGTGATAATTTTGACCACACGGGTTGAGATCTTGCGTGGAGCCCCAGATCGAGGGAGATTATCAGTGGTCTTGTATGTCTTCCATTTTCTAATAATTGCTCCCACAGTTGATTTCTTCACACCAAGCTGCTTACCTATTGCAGATGCAGTCTTCCCAGCCTGGTGCAGGTCGACAATTTTTTTTCTGGTGTCCTTTGACAGCTCTTTGGTCTTGGCCATAGTGGAGTTTGGAGTGTGACTGTTTGAGGTTGTGGACAGGTGTCTTTTATACTGATAACGAGTTCAAACAGGTGCCATTAATACAGTTAACGAGTGGAGGACAGAGGAGGCTCTTAAAGAAGAAGTTACAGGTCTGTGAGAGCCAGAAATCTTGTTTGTTTGTAGGTGACCAAATACTTATTTTACCGAGGAATTTACTAATTAATTCATTACAAATCCTACAAAGTGATTTCCTGGATTCTTTCCCCCCATTCTGTCTCTCATAGTTGAAGTGTACCGAGGATGAAAATTACAGGCCTCTCTCATCTTTTTAAGTGGGAGAACTTGCACAATTGGTGGCTGACTAAATACTTTTTTGCCCCACTGTATGTGCCTTGTCACTTGAGTGGGTACATATGGAAATCTACTTGTTGGTGTAAACCAGGGGTGCCCAACCTTTTTTGAACCGAGAGCTACTTTTAAAGTAGCCAGTCTGCCGAGATCTACCAGTCCAAATAGAGAGGCGTAGCCATTACTGACAGCCTACTACCAGGTAAATACACACTTCTACTTGTATAAAACTGACCTTCGTACGATGAATACTTCATAAAATACTGCAGATCCTTTATCTTACCTCTTTCTAATCTACACACATACAAGTATTTAACTGAAGTTACACAACAGTGTTGTTGATACAGAGTTGGAGTTTATCCACACGTCACATACTACAGTGGGTAATGTTTTCAAGAAACATTGAACAGTGCTGCCACATATGACACAGGGAAAAAAGAAAAGACTCTGAACCCTTTCTTTGCCATTATATAAAAATAGTGTTGCTACAAAAGTATAAATTAGGCTTACTAATAAGACAACTCAGATCTGAAGCTACACAGGAATCTGCTGCCAAAGTGCAATAAAAAAGACAAAATGAATAGAATCAAACCCTTTTTTTGTGTTGCATTTTAGTAGAGTATAAAAAGAAATGCCTTTTAAAATAGGATGCAAGCAACACTAGTTTCTTAACCTGAATTGATAATAGACTATAATCAATTTAAACAGAACAGATCTTAATGTTTGCATTCTTATACCATTTTGTACAATAATTATAATGAATAAGTTCAAACAAACTAAAACGTACAGCTGATTAATAACGATATCTAACTTGAGTTTTTATTATATCAAACACCTGTTGAAATGCTACTGTTATTTTTACTGTCCCCCAAAAGCGCGTCAGTAGCCTCCAGGAATGCTTCTTTCACAACTTCGCCGTCTTTGAAAGACGTCATGTGTTTCGCAAGAACGTGACTGACACGATAAGATGCTCTGGTAGCAGCCTTGCTCTTGTTGTTGAGCCTGGTGAAAATGGACTGCTGTGCTTTCAGGCCCCTCCCCTTTTGGGAGCGTAGGGCAGAATTAGGAGGGAATTCCGTCTCGTAGCGTTTGTGCACTGTTTTGAAATGCCGCTCCTAAATTACCCTTCTTCGATAAAGCCACGCTCGCATTGCAGATGAGACAGATGGACTTTGAATTGGAATAGATACAAAAATAATCATCCTCCCACTCGGAGTGAAAATGATATATTTGGGGCTTTTTTGCTTCTGCCATTGCGGTCTTGTGTGTGTGCGGACTGTCACTCCTGTTGACACGGACAACGTCAGCGAACTAGTGCCCACTGCCCACAAGTCACGCCCCGACACATGGGGTCACGCCGGCCAATCACAAAGCTTTGATGCGTACAACTGCATTATGCTGGCACAGGAAGATTATGTTATAGGACATTAACGATAAAACTGAATATTGTTGTTCTATTTTTAGACACATCTCCCGATCGACTGGGAATCTCCCCGCGATCGACCGGTCGATCGTGATCGACTGGTTGGGCACCCCTGGTGTAAACCATGTAATAACTTTGCAATTCAAAGTTATGCCTTCTCGGCAGCATGAATCCTTCTCATGTGGCTCAATAATTCATCTTTACGTCCAAAATTATTCCCACATGTTTTACAAGTATACGGTTTCTCACCTGTGTGGACTCTCATATGCCTTTTTAATTTTGACATCTCAGCGAAGCTTTTCCCGCAGGTCATGCAAACATGCGGTTTCTCACCTGTGTGGACTCTCATGTGTCTCTTAAAGTTACAGTTCAATTTGAATTTTTTTTCACATGTTTTGCAAGTATATTTCTTCTCACCGGTGTGGACTTGCATGTGTTGCTTCAAGGAACTACTTTCTCTGAAATCTCTTCCACATGTTTTGCAAGAATATGGCTTCTCATCCGTGTGGGTGGTCATGTGTCTTCGCAGTATTGACATGTACTTAAAATCTTTCCCACAAGTTTTACATTTGAAATAATTTTTCACTGTGCAAGTATTACGTTGCATGTCTGACAAGTTAGCGTTGTTTACTTTGTTCATTTTGGTTTTGTGATGCATTTTGTCTATTACTGGATCCGCAGTTCTTGTTAACCCTGCGTCATTAGAATTGTGAGAGATGAGCTGCAGATTACTTTGTGCTTCTGATACCACAACGCTTAAAACTGGCATGTTGCCTACAGACTCTTTTGCACAAGTCTGACCGCTGTACACACTCTCCTCATCAGTAAGAGTCAACATGAAGACATCAGTCTCCTGCTTTAGTTCAAGCTGCTCTTCCTCCTGACGGGTACAAAGTTCCTCCTGTTCCTCTTTAATCTGTGGAGGCTCTGGGTCCTCTTGGTCCAGACTGGAGTTCCTTTCCTGACTACAGAGCTGCTGGTCAGTGAGCACCGTGAGAACCTCATCCTCAATACAGACATGTTGCTGAGGGAGCTCTGGAGGGACAGAAAATAAACAAAGTGCTGTCAGTGTGGTGTTAGGGATGCAAATTGCATTCAATGCTGGGCAATGGTGTTAAGGTCAATATCACAATATCAAGACAACAACAAACAAGACTATAGAAATGCGTTATGCATAACATTTATAAATAGATTTGATCAAATACAAATAAAAAACATTTGGCCACCAACTTTTTAAAACTATAACATATTCTAACAATGTGTATTTTAACTGCTGTGCTTTGTGTATTTGTGATCTGTTGTTGGAGATCTGAATGTGAATGAATAAACAGAAAATAGCTAACGAGAGGCTTTAACCATAATGAATCCCATTCAGATTGTTTTATAATTTGTAAGTGTCAGGGAATAACTCTGTATACATGTTTACCTTTTGCCCTCTGACGCAGATGCCCAACCTTGGGCAGCCGCTATCTCCCTTAAGGAGGGGCTGCCCAAGCATTTTGTTGTTGTTACCAGTTTATGACCGGGCAACTTCGGTCAGAGATAGTTATTGTTGTGGGACACCTGGAACACATCCTTCTCGGGGTGTAGATGACCCGAGCCATAAGCGACAACAAATGTGATTCAGTGTCCTCAGCTGTTTAGTCTATCTATTAAGAATGTTGATTATTACACTCTGAACTAGTTCAAACCTGGAACTACAGGAGGGTTCTTCAGAATTGATGTGGCATCTCAACCGTGTGGTCAACTCGTGGCCCGTGACATGTCTTGTCAATTCTCCGGCCGAAGCTCCAAATAAACAGTCAGTGTTTGCCATCAAAGCTCCAGCTCTCCTCGTGTCTCTTTGAGTCCTGACTCTCCATTGCTGCAGAAGTTTCCCCCACAGTAAGAACTTGATAGGAAACTAGAAAATTACGAGAAATGTTGACTGTGTGACTGAAACTTGGGTGCGCATCCCGATGCTAACATTACCCCCGCTGAGTAAGTATTAATAGCATTAGTTGTATTGTTAAGGGACAACAAAGAATATCCATTAATTTTAGCTCACTTTTAGCTGACTATTTTAAGATAAGATAAGATAAAGCTTTATTGTCTCCCTTAGGAGAAATTTGTCTTGGACATCGAGATAATACACATAAAACATTCAGGTCAATCAGTCATAGATTTTAAATGTTTATCTCTTACATTTTTGGATTCTAGTACCACATTCCTGGATCATTCCTGAACATCTTTAGATTACCACTGGGTTTAGTTGACGACCGACAGGTGTGTTCAAAGCTCAAAGCGTTTCCACGGCAACACCCTGCCAGTGAACGAGAGACAGCCTGTCAGAGAATGTATTGACAATATTGTGCTGCATTATTGCTTCTAAGTAAAATACTGTAACTCCAATCAGCGAAATCTCCTACCCAGAGTATTTAGGATACCAGATGAACACCTGATGGCTCTCGTGTTGGCTATATGTGTAAGTCCGTTTGATTAAATGAGCATATCGGTGCGGCCGGGACAAATATCCCTACATTATGATCACAAAAGTATGAAGAGTGAAAATTGTGGCCAGCCGAGCAAAAGTTGGAAAAGAAACTCAGAATATGTTCCAGCTCCTCTCCCCTCGAGCCGTGATGTCACCACTCTAAGTCTTAACGAGCTTTCCCATACACACCCATTATAAAATGTGAAACAGTGTGAAATGTACACAAAACATAAGCTGCGACTACATGAGAACCGTACTAGCTATCAAAAAATATCCAAATAGTCTAATAAAGTCCATAGCCTCGAGAACCGTTTAAACTTGTATTTGTTGTCCTACGTTAAAGTCTGCAGAATCTGTATGGGGTCAAAGGAGTGTTTTTGAGCTCTGTTCAAATGGATTTCCCATTCATTCCTATGGAGCAAATGATCTCAGTTTTCTGCGAATTTGCGTGAAAACGGCTAGGCGAATCTCTTTGAAAATGACGTAACAAAGTTGCCTTAATCGAAAAGAACAACAATTGGTTTCATAGTTGAATTCAATAACTAAATACTATATTTCATGAAATATTATAATCGTTAAATATGGCATGATTGAATACAGTTTGTTTTATATGTTAAACCAAAATGCGTAAGTGTTTGTTGTTTGTTGT
This sequence comes from Pseudochaenichthys georgianus, assembly GCF_902827115.2. Lineage (NCBI taxonomy): Eukaryota > Metazoa > Chordata > Actinopteri > Perciformes > Channichthyidae > Pseudochaenichthys > Pseudochaenichthys georgianus. Next base: position 19,917,116 of record NC_047511.1, on the reverse strand, counting down.
GCCTAGGAACTAATGTTTGTTCATGTACTGGTACTGCCTGTTTTGTTGATACACTGGACAACTCAACGTGAGTTGATGTCTTTATTCAAAGCTCTGCTGAAGTCTGTGACAAAGTTATAATTTGACAAGGTTATACGGAAAAGGAACTTTAAAGATGAATCTCCTTTCACGACAAGCGGCCAACGAGGTATTTGTTTTATGTTCTCATGTGTCATATTTTCATTCATATATGTGTAGCACACTATGCTAATATGTTTGGCTATGTAAACGTGTTATTCGTTGTTGTAGTTCTCACGGCGTAACGGAAGAGGGGAGGCTACATGATGAAAACTTCAAGAAATAAACAGCCATTTTAAAAGAACCGACCTGTGTCTGTGTCGTGAAGAGAGCTACACTCTTATAAAAGACATGGCAACCCGATCACGGTTATTCCGAAACGTTTTGATGTGTTTTTTGTGTGTTTCGTTTCAACGAGGAGCATGACAACATTTGTGGCGTAAGAAGGAGAATAAGTTGAGATAAGTACATTCAATACTATACTGCAGTGACCACCAACTGGCGGCCCGCGGGCCAAATCCGGCCGCCAGAGATTCTCATCCGGCCCGCACGACGGGGGTGACTGTGGCGTTGGCGGAGTGGTTACTGCGTTCGCCCCCCACCCATTTCTTTGTTTACAACGTCTCGTGAGTAAGGTGCAGTACCGGAGTCCAACAGAGAGGCAGCAGCTGCGGGACAGTAGACTGCGTACTGCGAAACCTTCCCTCCCCTGAAGAAGAAGTGATCCTTCGTTGTGAAGAGTCTGGTTAATGCGCTCCGCACCACAGCAATAGCCCCGCTGCGACAGAGTCCAACAGAGAGGCTGGAGCTGCGGGACAGTAGCCTAGAAGCAGGGTTGGGTTGTAACGGAATACATAACGGCGTTACGTAATCAGAATACAAAAATCAAGTAGGCTAACTCAGCTGGCGTTACATTTGAAAAACGTACTTACTTTCGTAAACCTGAAGTGAATACATTTTGGAATACTTATTGGAATTATTGGTGGAAAAGTTTCCTCACAAAATGTAATATTCATTACCGGAAGAACTGTGTGCACACTGCACAAGCACAGCGCTGCAGCATGTCTGTGAGCGAGAGAGAGATGCAGCGCCAGCGTGTCTGTGAGGCCCCGCCCCCGCACGCAGATGAGAGAGAGAGATCTCTTTTAAAATATATTGAAAGTTAGAAACGGAGATGGTTGGATAAAATGTGCAAGATAACGTTTATGTAGCATTTCTTTATTGTCGAAATGATGAAATTTCATAACGGGATCAAATCAAAGTGAATGGCCTGCTGCTGCTGAATGCATGGGGCAAGTGACTGGAACAAGTTTTAAAAGTTATTACATCGTTTCAGATAATAAATAATAATGATAATTCATTCTATTTAGGGGCGCCTTTCAAAGCACCCAAGGACACCTTACAATTCATAACATATTCCAAGGAAAGGTTTTAAGACAGTACAAAGAATGCAGTCCGGGTGATGTTTTTTATGTGGGGTGCAGACGAGAGAGCTGTCCAGAATGACACCAAGATGTTGTGTTTGAGTTCTTGATAAGCCATGAAAACAGTAAAATAAGTGTCTCCTGTGCACCAAAACATACCCATCTGTTATGGAAAAAGAAAGTATTCAAAAAGTAATCTGAATACTATTTATAAAATGCTGGGCTATATAAAAATCGCTGGCCCGCGATAGTGTCTATTGGTTACATTTCGGCCCTTGGACAAATGTAGTTGGTGATCCCTGCTATACTGTGTGTGGCTTTGCCAGTCACAAAGAATAAGAAAGTATTTTATTGTTTGTTACACACCTGTTCTGTGCAGCTTTATCTGGGGCTTGCCTCCTTTTGCACAAGTTTGACCGCTGTGCACACTTTCCTCATCAGTAAGAGTCACCATGAAGATATCAGTCTCCTGCTTTAGTTCAAGCTGCTCTTCCTCATGACTGGTGCAAAGTTCCTCCTGTTCCTCTTTAATATGTGGAGGCTCTGGGTCCTCTTGGTCCAGACTGGAGTTCCTTTCCTGACTACAGAGCTGCTGGTCAGTGAAAACCTCATCCTCATTACAGACATGTTGCTGAGGGAGCTCTGGAGGGACAGAAAATAAACAAAGTACTGTTAGTGTGGTGTTAGGGAAGCAAATTGCATTCAATGCTGGGCAATGGTGTTAAGATCAATGTCACAATATCAAGACAACAACAAACAAGACTACAGAAATGCATTATGCATAACATTTATAAATAGATTTTATAAAAATAAAAAACATTACGCCACCAACTTTTTAAAACTATAACATATTCTAACAATGTGTGCTTTTTGTATTTGTGATCTGTTGTTGGATATCTAAAAAGAAATAGAAATAATAAAGTATTTCATGGTTTGTTACACACCTGTTCTGTGCAGTTTTATCTGAGGCTTCAAGACGGTATCCAATAATCTGCGCTGACGACAAATCTCCTCCTCGTATGCTGATAAAGCTTGAGCAAAAACTCCAAATATTTCATCGGCAGCTGCGGCTAGTCGCTCGTTGATAACACTTCTCAGTTTCTCAACTGCAGCCATTTCTACTGTGTGAAATATATGGATGTATGAAGAGACAAAATAAGCCAAAGCAACTTTTATTTTTCTCGTTGACATGAACAACAAAACTTCCGGTGGAATGTTCTTCTTCGTTGGTTTGGGAGTCGTTCTGCACTGATAAAGTTACATTACTGCCACCTATTGGATTGATATTCAAAAATACATTGTCCAAATCTCCCACAATAACTAACAAGGGAAACAATAACATCAACAACATGTTCCCCAACACTTGTTCAGTGAGTTGCATGAATCACTTTTGTTTGACTTTTAGGTGAACCTTTTCTCACATTTGTAGTTATTCAAACAATAAACAGTATTCAATTTTTCTTGCAAGACGCTTTTATCCAAAGCGACTTCCGTACTCAATACTGAGGACAATCCCCATAGGAACAATTTGGGGTGAAGTGTCTTGCCCAGGGAAACAACGACATGCTGACTGCAGTAGGGTTTGAACCTGTCACTCCCTGATCCCAACACCAAGGCTCTATCCACTGCACCACATGCTTTTTACTATAGTCAATTTAACATTATGTTCTTGTATCTTATTCTATGTACATGTATGTAGACTCCTGCGTTTACTTAGTCAATTACAACATTCTCTGCATTATTTAGTTTATTGTATTTATTTATTTTTCTGACATGTATATAGATTACTTGATCGGCATTACTTGCACATTGGTCTTGCAACACAACCTTATTCTACTTTTTTCTACTCTGTTCTCTTGCACTATTTGTATTTTTTGTATCTGTTTTATTGTGTTATGTCCTAACTATGTTACAATGATGGGGGAGCTTGGGACTTCAGATTTTCAATGCCATTTTCTACACTGTAGCTACTGCGCATATGAAAATAAAGCCTTTAAATTTTGAATCTGAAATGCTTTTCCTCGGCAGAGGTGTAAAGTATATTTACTCAAGTACTGTAACATGTTTAGATACTTGTTCTTTACTTGAGTATTTCCATTATTTGCTAGTTTGTACTTCTACACCACTACAATTCAGAGACTAATCGTATACTTTTACTCCACGGCATTTATTTTATACGTTTAGTTATTTTACAGACTTGGAATAATGATGTGAAATATAATCAACACTTAAATAAGACTTTAGTTACACCTGGAGTACATTCACAATATACCTGCACTAACAAAGTGATTAAAACTAGCTGCACCTTTACCAGCTTTGACTAACACTTTAATGCATCAATAACTATTATTAAAATATATGATATATATTATTCTGTAAGGGGCCAATCGGCACAATAAGTGCTTTTATTTTTGTACTTGTACTTGAGTAATCTTTGAATGCAGGACTTTAACTTGTAACAGAATATTCCTACACTCTTGTACTTTTACTACGATGAGTACTCCTCCCACCTCTGTAAACCGGTGTGGGACCTTGTGTATATTTTTTTACTTTAAGATATCATGAAACTCCCCATTTTAAACATTTGTTCTCTGGTTCCTGATCCGTACTGGTCTTCTTGTGAATTGCTCTTGCATGGCTGTCGACTCTGTGAGAAAGGTAGTGGACACTTTGGTTGGGATGAATCTGGGCCCTTTCTGTCAGATTCAGATTTGAATATTATAACTGAGATGTTGGTTAGTGGCAGTGAATCTGTGCACATTTAACATGTGATTATTACTGAGGCCATTGTAACCTTGCTGTGCTATTTCAACATTCATTATAATAAAGGAGATGAGCCGGCTCTATTTGATAGCTATCATTAACATGATTCATATTTTTTAAGCCATTGCAAATACAATGTTTTAAATTAAATAAAACACACAGCACAAGGGTGGAAGGATGTTACATAATGTGTGAACACTTTTTTATGGAAAACCTTAATCAGAAACATAGATAGACGTTTTTCATTTAATTGGTAGCCGTCAAATGAATGTACCGGCTTGGAAAGTATTCTGTAAAATGAAATGTAGAACTTTATGTTGCATGAAAGGAAAGCAATAAGATGCCATCTGAGAACCATTTCGTTTTTTTATTTGAAATTGTTCAAGATCTTACTTGTGATTCAAATACAATCTCTTATTACTGTTACCAAAGTTCAATATGAGGCAAATCCGGTGATCAAACTAATCAACATATTTAAATAATATAATAACTTAAGCTCAAGCCCATGAGGCTATCATTTAAAAATCTACTGTTTGTTACAATTTACATCCACTTACTTATTATGTCAGTCATACCAGCAGCCTGGATGAACAGTGTTTGCTTATATCTTTAGCGTTTAGGGTGAATCTGGTATTCTTACAACATCACCATACAAAGCTTTACTGTTAGAAACATACATTAGATCACTCAGCATTAAGTGCACCGATCATTTCTATTCATTAAAGCACAATGTAGATTATTATTATTATTATTATTACTTCAGCTTGAGTGTCAACTTGAAACCAAAATAACAAACAATTTGATTCCACTACAAAATACATAAATGTACAAAACAAAATGACATGTTGAAAACATAAAAAAATCTATTTGCAACTTAATTGCAGTTTTTAAATCTTCAGCAGAGGTTGCATTGATCAGTCCCAGCGGTAGCTGCCTGGTGAACATTCATCCAGATGAAAAGTGCTGCATTTATGTGCCTTGTCACTTGAGTGGGTACATATGGAAATCTACTTGTTGGTGTAAACCATGTAATACCTTTTCAATTCAAAGTTATGCCTTCTCGGCAGCGTGAATCCTTCTCATGTGGCTCAATAATTCATCTTTACGTCCAAAATTGTTCCCACATGCTTTACAAGTATACGGTTTCTCACCTGTGTGGACTCTCATATGCCTTTTTAATTTTGACATCTCAGCGAAGCTTTTCCCGCAGGTCATGCAAACATATGGTTTCTCACCTGTGTGGAGTCTCATGTGACTCTTAAAGTTACAGTTCAATTTGAATTTTTTTTCACATGTTTTGCAAGTATATTTCTTCTCATCGGTGTGGACTTGCATGTGTTGCTTCAAGGAACTACTTTCTCTGAAATCTCTTCCACATGTTTTGCAAGAATATGGCTTCTCATCCGTGTGGGTGGTCATGTGTCTTCTCAATAATGACATGTACTTAAAATCTTTCCCACAAGTTTTACATTTGAAATAATTTTTCACTGTGCAAGTATTACGTTGCATGTCTGACAAGTTAGCGTTGTTTACTTTGTTCATTTTGGTTTTGTGATGCATTTTGTCTATTACTGGATCCGCAGTTCTTGTTAACCCTGCGTCATTAGAATTGTGAGAGATGAGCTGCAGATTACTTTGTGCTTCTGATACCACAACGTTTAAAACTGGCATGTTGCCTACAGACTCTTTTGCACAAGTCTGACCTCTGTGCACACTTTCCTCATCAGTAAGAGTCACCATGAAGACATCAGTCTCCTGATTTAGTTCAAGCTGCTCTTCCTCCTGACGGGTGCAAAGTTCCTCCTGTTGCTCTTTAATCTGTGGAGGCTCTGGGTCCTCTTGGTCCAGAATGGAGTTCCTTTCCTGACTACAGAGCTGCTGGTCAGTGAGAACCGTGAGAACCTCATCCTCAATACAGACATGTTGCTGAGGGAGCTCTGGAGGGACAGAAAATAAACAAAGTGCTGTCAGTGTGGTGTTAGGGAAGCACATTTCATTCAATGCTGGGCAATGGTGTTAAGGTCAATATCACAATATCAAGACAACAACAAACAAGACTATAGAAATGCGTTATGCATAACATTTATAAATAGATTTGATCAAATACAAATAAAAAACATTTGGCCACCAACTTTTTAAAACTATAACATATTCTAACAATGTGTATTTTAACTGCTGTGCTTTGTGTATTTGTGATCTGTTGTTGGAGATCTGAATGTGAATGAATAAACAGAAAATAGCTAACGAGAGGCTTTAACCATAATGAATCCCATTCAGATTGTTTTATCATTTGTAAGAACTTGATAGAAAACTATAAAATTCAGAAAAATGCTGACTGTGACTGAAACTTGGGTGCGCATCCCGATGCTAACATTACCCCCGCTGAGTAAGTATTAATAGCATTAGTTGTATTGTTAAGGTACAACAAAGAATATCCATTAATTTTAGCACACTTTTAGCTTGATATATTAAATGTTTATCTATTACCTTTTTGGATTCTAGTACCACATTCCTGCATCGTTTCTGAACATCTTTAGATTACCACTGGGTTTAGTTGACGACCGACAGGTGTGTTCAAAGCTCAAAGCGTTTCCACGGCAACACCCTGCCAGTGAACGAGAGACAGCCTGTCAGAGAATGTATTGACAATATTGTGCTGCATTATTGCTTCTAAGTAAAAAAACTGTAACTCCAATCAGCTAAATCTCCTACCCAGAGTATTTAGGATACCAGATGAACACCTGATGGCTCTCGTGTTGGCTATATGTGTAAGTCCGTTTGATTAAATGAGCATATCGGTGCGGCCGGGACAAATATCTCTACATTATGATCACAAAAGTATGAAGAGTGAACATTTTGGCCAGCCGAGCAACAGTTGGAAAAAAAACTCAGAATATGTTCCAGCTCCTCTCCCCTCTAGCCGTGATGTCACCACTCTAAGTCTTAACGAGCTCTCCCATACACACCCATTATAAAATGTGAAACAGTGTGAAATGTCCACAAAACATAAGCTGCGACTACATGAGAACCGTACTAGCTATCAAAAAATATCGAAATAGTCTAATAAAGTCCATAGCCTCGAGAACCGTTTAAACTTGTATTTGTTGTCCTACGTTAAAGTCTGCAGAATCTGTATGGGGTCAAAGGAGTGTTTTTGAGCTCTGTTCAAATGGATTTCCCATTCATTCCTATGGAGCAAATGATCTCTGTTTTCTGCGAATTTGCGTGAAAACGGCTAGGCGAATCTCTTTGAAAATGACGTAACAAAGTTGCCTTAATCGAAAAGAACAACAATTGGTTTCATAGTTGAATTCAATAACTAAATACTATATTTCATGAAATATTATAATCGTTAAATATGGCATGATTGAATACAGTTTGTTTTATATGTTAAACCAATATGCGTAAGTGTTTGTTGTTTGTTGTGCCTAGGAACTAATGTTTGTTCATGTACTGGTACTGCCTGTTTTGTTGATACACTGGACAACTCAACGTGAGTTGATGTCTTTATTCAAAGCTCTGCTGAAGTCTGTGACAAAGTTATAATTTGACAAGGTTATACGGAAAAGGAACTTTAAAGATGAATCTCCTTTCACGACAAGCGGCCAACGAGGTATTTGTTTTATGTTCTCATGTGTCATATTTTCATTCATATATGTGTAGCACACTATGCTAATATGTTTGGCTATGTAAACGTGTTATTCGTTGTTGTAGTTCTCACGGCGTAACGGAAGAGGGGAGGCTACATGATGAAAACTCCAAGAAATAAACAGCCATTTTAAAGAACCGACCTGTGTCTGTGTCGTGAAGAGAGCTACACTCTTATAAAAGACATGGAAACCCGATCATGGTTATTCCGAAACGTTTTGATGTGTTTTTTGTGTGTTTCGTTTCAACACTGCTGGACGAGTAGCATGACAACATTTGTGGCGTAAGAAGGAGAATAAGTTGAGATAAGTACACTGAATACTATACTGTGTGTGGCTTTGCCTGTCACAAAGAATAAAAAAGTATTTTATTGTTTGTTACACACCTGTTCTGTGCAGCTTTATCTGGGGCTTGCCTACAGACTCTTTTGCACACATCTGACCGCTGTGCACACTTTCCTCATCAGTAAGAGTCACCATGAAGATATCAGTCTCCTGCTTTAGTTCAAGCTGCTCTTCCTCCTGACTGGTGCAAAGTTCCTCCTGTTCCTCTTTAATCTGTGGAGGCTCTGAGTCCTCTTGGTCCAGACTGGAGTTCCTTTCCTGACTACAGAGCTGCTGGTCAGTGAGATCCTCATCCTCATTACAGACATGTTGCTGAGGGAGCTCTGGAGGGACAGAAAATAAACAAACTGTAGTGTGGTGTTAGGGAAGCAAATTGCATTCAATGCTGGGCAATGGTGTTAAGATCAATATCACAATATCAAGACAACAACAAACAAGACTACAGAAATGCATTATGCATAACATTTATAAATAGATTTTATAAAAATAAAAAACATTACGCCACCAACTTTTTTAAACTATAACATATTCTAACAATGTGTGCTTTGTGTATTTGTGATCTGTTGTTGGAGATCTAAAAAGAAATAACAAAAGTATGTCATGGTTTGTTACACACCTGTTCTGTGCAGTTGTATCTGAGGCTTCAAGACGGTATCCAATAATCTGCGCTGACGACAAATCTCCTCCTCGTATGCTGATAAAGCTTGAGCAAAAACTCCAAATATTTCATCGGCAGCTGCAGCTAGTCGCTCGTTGATAACACTTCTCAGTTTCTCAACTGCAGCCATTTCTACTGTGTGAAATATATGGATGTATGAAGAGACAAAATAAACCAAACCAACTTTTATTTTTCTCGTTGGCATGAACAAAACAACTTCCGTTGGAATGTTCTTCTTCGTTGGTTTAGGGAGTCGTTCTGCACTGATAAAGTTACATTACCGCCACCTACTGGATTGACACTCAAAAATACATTGTCCAAATCTCCCACAATAACTAACAAGGGAAACAATAACATAAACAACATGTTCCCCAACACTTGTTCAGTGAGTTGCATTAATCACTTTTGTTTGACTTTTAGGTGAACCTTTTCTCACATTTGTAGTTATTACTACAATAAACAGTATTTAATTTTACTTGTTAGACGCTTTTATCCAAAGCGACTTTCATACTCAATACTGAGAACAATCCCCATAGGAACAATTTGGGGTGAAGTGTCTTGCCCAGGGAAACAACGACATGCTAACTGCAGTAGGGTTTGAACCTGTCACTCCCTGATCCCAACACCAAGTGCTCTATCCACTGCGCCACATGCTTTTCACTATAGTCAATTTAACATTATGTTCTTGTATCTTATTCTATGTACATGTATGTAGACTCCTGCGTTTACTTAGTCAATTACAACATTCTCTGCATTATTTAGTTTATTGTATTTATTTATTGTTCTGACATGTATATAGATTACTTGATCGGCATTACTTGCCCATTGGTCTTGCAACACAACCTTATTCTACTTTTTTCTACTCTGTTCTCTTGCACTATTTGTATTTTTTGTATCTGTTTTATTGTGTTATGTCCTCCTAACTATGTTACAATGTTGGGGGAGCTTGGGACTTCAGACTTTCAATGCCATTTTCTACACTGTAGCTACTGCGCATATGAAAATAAAGCCTTTCAATTTTGAATCTTTGAATTAGAAATGCTTTTCCCCGGCAGAGGTGTAAAGTATATTTACTCAAGTACTGTAACATGTTTAGATACTTGTTCTTTACTTGAGTATTTCCATTATTTGCTAGTTTGTACTTCTACTCCACTACAATTCAGAGACTAATCGTATACTTTTACTCCACTGCATTTATTTTATACCTTTAGTTATTTTACAGACTTGGAATAATGATGTGAAAGGTAATCAACACTTAAATAATACTTTAGTTACACCTGGAGTACATTCACAATCTACCTGCACTAATACAGTGATTAAAACTAGCTGCACCTTTTGACTAACACTTAGCATCAATAACTATTATTAAAATATATAATATATATTATTCTGTAAGGGGCCAATCTGCACAATAAGTGCTTTTATTTTTGTACTTTTACTTGAGAAACCTTTGAATGCAGGACTTTAACTTGTAACAGAATATTCCTACACTATTATACTTCTATTTTTACTGAAGTACACGATGAGTACTCCTCCCACCTCTGTAAACCGGTGTGGGACCTTGTGTAGATTGTTTTACTTTAAGATATTATGAACTCCCCATTTTAAACATTTGTTCTCTGGTTCCTGATCCGTACTGGTCTTCTTGTGAATTGCTCTTGCATGGCTGTCGACTCTGTGAGAAAGGTAGTGGACACTTTGGTTGGGATGAATCTGGGCCCTTTCTGTCAGATTCAGATTTGAATATTATAACTGAGATGTTGGTTAGTGGCAGTGAATCTGTGCAAATTTAACATGTGATTATTACTGAGGCCATTGTAACCTTGCTGTGCTATTTCAACATTCATTATAATAAAGGAGATGAGCCGGCTCTATTTGATAGCTATCATTAACATGATTCATATTTTTTAAGCCATTGCAAATATAATGTTTTAAATAAAATAAAACACACAGTACAAGGGTGGAAGGATGTTACATAATGTGTGAACACTTTTTTATGGAAAACCTTAATCTGAAACATAGATAGACGTTTTTCATTTAATTGATAGCCGTCAAATGAATGTACCGGCTTGGAAAGTATTCTGTAAAATGAAAAGTAGAACTTTATGTTGCATGAAAGGAAAGCAATAAGATGCCATCTGAGAACCATTTCGTATTTTATTTGAAATTGTTCAAGATCTTACTTGTGATTCAAATGCAATCTCTTATTAGTATTACCAAAGTTCAATATGAGGCAACTCCGGTGATCAAACTAATCAACGTTTTTAAATAATATAACTTAAGCTCAAGCCCATGTGGCTATCATTTAAACACCTACTGTTTATAACAACTTACATCCACTTACTTATTATGTCAGTCATACCTATCAGCAACTGGATGACCCTCATTTGCTTATATCTTTAGCATTTAGGGTGAATCTGGTATTTTTACAGGATGACCAAACAAAGCTCTATAGTTAGATACATACATTAGACCACACAGCATTAAGTGCATCATTACTATTCCTTATTACTGCCTTAAGCACCATGTAGATTAGTATTTCCAACTCCAGCAAGTGTCACCTCAAAACCAAAAAACAATGTAATGCCACTACAAAATACAAGACATATCGCAATCATAAAAGTTATCTTTGCAAGTTAATGGCAGTATTAAACATCTTAACATATGTTGCATTGCTCAGTCCCAGAGGTAGCTGCCTGGTGAACATTCATCCAGATGAAAAAAGTGCTGCATTTATATGCCTTGTCACTTGTGTGGTTACATATGGAAATCTACTTGTTGGTGTAAACCATGTAATACCTTTTCAATTCAAAGTTATGCCTTCTCTGCAGCGTGAACCCTTCTCGTGTGGTTCAACAATTCACCACTACATCTGAAATTGTTCCCGCATGCTTTACAAGTATGCGGTTTCTCACCTGTGTGGACTTTCATATTCCTTTTTAATGATGACATGTCAATGAAGCTTTTTCCGCAGGTCATGCAAACATACGGTTTCTCACCTGTGTGGATTCTCACGTGCCTCTTAAAGTTACAGTTATCTCTGAATTTTTTTTCCCACGTTTTGCAATTAATTACATTTTCATCTGTGTGGACTCGCATGTGGCCTACATTCCACATGTTCGGGAAGAATATGGCTTTACATCTGTGTGGATGGTCATGTGTGTTCGCAGTATTGACATGTCTTTAAAATATTTCCGACAAGTTTCACATTTTCTTTTTTTTTACAGTGCAAGTATTACGTTGCATGTCTGACAAGTTAGCGTTGTTTACTTTGTTCATTTTGGTTTTGTGATGCATTTTGTCTATTACTGGATCCGCAGTTCTTGTTAACCCTGCGTCATTAGAATTGTGAGAGATGAGCTGCAGATTACTTTGTGCTTCTGATACCACAACGCTTATAACTGGCATGTTGCCTACAGACTCTTTTGCACAAGTCTGACCGCTGTGCACACTCTCCTCATCAGTAAGAGTCACCATGAAGACATCAGTCTCCTGCTTTAGTTCAAGCTGCTCTTCCTCCTGACGGGTGCAAAGTTCCTCCTGTTCCTCTTTAATCTGTGGAGGCTCTGGGTCCTCTTGGTCCAGACTGGAGTTCCTTTCCTGACTACAGAGCTGCTGGTCAGTGAGATCCTCATCCTCAATACAGACATGTTGCTGAGGGAGCTCTGGAGGGACAGAAAATAAACAAAGTGCTGTCAGTGTGGTGTTAGGGAAGCACATTGCATTCAATGCTGGGCAATGGTGTTAAGATCAATATCACAATATCAAGACAACAACAAACAAGACTATAGAAATGCATTATGCATAACATTTATAAATAGATTTGATCAAATACAAATAAAAAACATTTGGCCACCAACTTTTTAAACTATAACATATTCTAACAATGTGTATTTTAACTGCTGTGCTTTGTGTATTTGTGATCTGTTGTTGGAGATCTGAATGTGAATGAATAAACAGAAAATAGCTAACGAGAGGCTTTAACCATAATGAATCCCATTCAGATTGTTTTATCATTTGTAAGAACTTGATAGAAAACTATAAAATTCAGAAAAATGCTGACTGTGACTGAAACTTGGGTGCGCATCCCGATGCTAACATTACCCCCGCTGAGTAAGTATTAATAGCATTAGTTGTATTGTTAAGGTACAACAAAGAATATCCATTAATTTTAGCACACTTTTAGCTTGATATATTAAATGTTTATCTATTACCTTTTTGGATTCTAGTACCACATTCCTGCATCGTTTCTGAACATCTTTAGATTACCACTGGATTTAGTTAATGACCGACAGATGTGTTCAAAGATCAAAGCGTGTCCACGGCAACGCCCTGCCAGTGAACGTGAGACAGCCTGTCAGAGAATGTATTGACAATATTATGCTGCATTATTGCTTCTAAGTAAAAAACTGTAACTCCAATCAGCTAAATCTCCTACCCAGAGTATTTAGGATACCAGATGAACACCTGATGGCTCTCGTGTTTGCTATATGTGTAAGTCCGTTTGATTAAATGAGCATATCGGTGCGGCCGGGAGAAATATCCCTACATTGTGATCACCAAAGTATGAAGAGTGAACATTTTGGCCAGCCGAGCAAAAGTTGGAAAAAAAACTCAGAATATGTTCCAGCTCCTCTCCCCTCTAGCCGTGATGTCTTAACGAGCTCTTAACGAGCTCTCCCATACACACCCATTATAAAATGTGAAAGTGTGAAATGTCCACAAAACGTAAGCTGCGACTACATGAGAACCGTACTAGCTATCAAAAATATCCAAATAGTCTAATAAAGTCCATAGCCTCGAGAACCGTTTAAACTTGTAATTGTTGTTCTAAGTTAAAGTCTGCAGAATCTGTATGGGGTCAAAGGAGTGTTTTTGAGCTCTGTCCAAATGGATTTTCCATTCATTCCTATGGAGCAAATGATCTCAGTTCTCTGCGAATTTGCGTGAAAACGGCTAGGCGAATCTCTTATAAAAGACATAGCAACTCGATCTCGGTTATTCCGAAACGTTTTGATGTGTGTGTTTAGTGTCAACGCTGTCGGACGAGTAGCATGACAACATTTGTGGCGGAAGAAGGAGACTAAGATGAGATAAGTATGTCGAATACTATACTGTGTGTGGCTTTGCTAGTCACACAGAATAAGAAAGTATTTTATTGTTTGTTACACACCTGTTCTGTGCAGCTTTATCTGAGACTCTTTTGCACAAGATTGACCGCTGTGCACACTTTCCTCATCAGTAAGAGTCACCATGAAGACATCAGTCTCCTGCTTTAGTTCAAGCGGCTCTTCCTCCTGACTGGTGCAAAGTTCCTCCTGTTCCTCTTTAATCTGTGGAGGCTCTGGGTCCTCTTGGTCCAGACTGCAGTTCCTTTCCTGACTACAGAGCTGCTGGTCAGTGAGAACCTCATCCTCATTACAGACATGTTGCTGAGGGAGCTCTGGAGGGACAGAAAATAAACAAAGTACTGTTAGTGTGGTGTTAGGGAAGAAAATTGCATTCAATGCATGGTTTGTGTATTTGTGATCTGTTGTTGGAGATCTGAATGTGAATTAATAAACAGAAAATAGCTAACGAGAGGCTTTAACCATAATGAATCCCATTCAGATTGTTTTATCATTTGTAAGAACTTGATAGGAAACTAGAAAATTCAGAGACATTTTGACTGTGTGACGCATCCCGATGCTAACATTACCCCCGCTGAGTAAGTATTAATAGCATTAGTTGTATTGTTAAGGTACAACAAAGAATATCCATTAATTTTAGCTGACTATTTTAGCTGTTTATCTATTACACTTTTGGATTCTTGTGCCACATTCCTGCATCGTTTCTGAACATCTTTAGATTACCACTGGATTTAGTTAACGACCGACAGGTGTGTTCAAAGATCAAAGCGTTTCCACGGCAACATCTGTTCTGTGCAGCTTTATCTGAGGCTTCAAGACGGTATCCAATAATCTGCGCCGGCGACAAATCTCCTCCTCGTATGCTGATAAAGCTTGAGCAAAGACTTCAAATAGTTCATTGGCAGTTGCAGCTAGTCGCTCGTTGATAACACTTCTCAGTTTCTCAACTACAGCCATTTCTACTGTGTGGAATATTTGGATGTATGAAGAGACAAAATAAGCTAAACCAACTTTTGTTTTTATCGTTGGCATGAACAAAACAACTTCCGGTGGAATGTTCTTCTTCGTTGGGGTCCGAGGGCCTAGGTATAAAAGTCACGGCTCGCCACTGGACAATACAGAGACAAAGTGGAGTCTGACTTCAAAGACTGTAACACCCGGAACATGTGGGCGGGATTAAGAAAAATGACAGATTACAAAGGAGCAGCGGGTGGTGCTGGGGGACTGTCTGCGTGTGCGTCTCTCCCAGATGACCTAAATGCTTTTAATGGTTGTTTTGAGATCAGAGAGGCAAGCCCTTTTGTTTTAAAAAGGGCAGATGTGTTCAAATCCTTTAAAAGGGTTAACCCACAAAAGGCCTGGATTTGATGCCATCCCTGGCCGTGTTCTCAGGGTGTGTGCAATTCAGCTGGCAGAGGTGTTCACAGACATCTTCAACAGGTCCCTGCTGGTCTCTCTTGCTGCTCTGCACTGAGGGTCTGGTGTTGCTTGGGAGCTGGTCTCTCTTGCTGCTCTGCACTGAGGGTCTCTTGCTGCTCTCTGTTAAGGGTCTGTGGTTGCTCGGCTGTGGGAGTTTCAGATGCAGGTTGATGGGCAGTGGGGCTCTCTGTAATGCAGGTTTACTTACAGTTTTTGTTAAAATAAAAAAAGGTAGTCAAATATATGTATATGTAGATATTTAACACAATCTTTTGAAAAAGAAAATACTCTTACCCTTTGCCAAGAGGAATTCATAAGCCCTCCGCATTTTGTCCAGTAAGGTTTTGGTGGCAGGAGTGGGGGGCAGATAGGTTATTATATCAGCAGCCCACATATTTGAAGCCCTTTTTGGCTTGCCATAAAATAGAATTGGCTTGTAGCCTAGAGCCTCAAGTTTCCGCACCTGAAATGAACAAAAGCAATTGACACACATTTGTTTGACCCGTTACCTTAAACACATACTGTTTATTTTTGATTATTATACAAACATGAAGGTATCTTGCATTGTGTAAGACTAATTGTTATTTGCATGCAAGGGCTAAGCTGCTAACAGCAGCTAACCTGCTGTTTCTGCCATTGCCTTCATTACAACAAAATAATTATTTTACAAAGAACAATACGCATTGTTGCTCTTTTTTTGGACCAAAAACACTGTGTGGGGCTCTCACAAAAATATTTACAACATTTAAATCACAATCAGACAGATGGGTCAAAGAGGTAAATACGATCACTGTAAGATGTAACATCTGACAATAAGACTATATTTTCAAAGGCCTGATCATAATGTACAAATATTTTTAGTATGTTAAAAAAGGGAGTTTCACTTCAATTAACAGTAACTTATGAAATATCTGTACTTACTGCAATACAGGCAGAATCAATTATACGTCCAACATTTCTGTTTTTCACCACACCTTGGCCCCATTCACTATTCAGTGATGCCGCTTTTTCTTTCAGTTTGGTTTTCTTTGACAGGCTTCCGTAGCAGGCACTGCACGTTTTCCTGCTCCTCTGATTTGGAGTCTGGCAAGCTGGGCAGGGCCTGAACTTAGGTCGAGTCATGACAAACAAGTATAGAAACACAAAAACATAGAAAGGGACTAACAACAGAAAGATGGACAGATAAGACACATACACAGGTACACAGACAGATACACAGACAGCAACAGAGATTGGACAATTTCACTACAGCAAGGACGGGGAAACGACAGGGACATGGCTCTTAAAAGTGCCTTTGGATTTACGCTATTACAGCTTATAAATGGTGTTTAGCATTCACTGAGAACTCAGAAGAATCTGTTGAGAGAAGAAAAAACAATTAGGAATTGAACACCTTACATTTTACATTACAAAAAGACAGTTTTGAGCTATGGTAACATAGGTAACTGGAAATACATTATTAATGGCAACCATACAATTCCCTATGACTGTAACCTGTAAGATCATATCTGACAAATAAAGGTCACCTAATATTTACGGGGCTTGGCATTAGTGGGACACCTGTCATGGACATGAAGGAATATTTCTGAATTGTTATGATTTTTTTTATTGTTGTGTCATTCATTTGATCAACTCTAACCCCATTAAAAACACATAACTGATACATAATAACTACGGTCATAAACAATCACAAATATTATTCATGCAATAAGAGTTGTCAGTTGTTTGCCACCTCTTAAATAAAGTTCAACTTCAAAGGCAACACCTTCTGTGCGCTAGCTAATAGCTAGTAGCAGCTAGCTAGCGTTGAAAAAGACGATTACCCTGCACTTGCAAATGTTCCAACAATGACTTATTGGTCCGACATATGGCTGTTTGTGCTGAATATTGAATGATGAGGCCAGACGCGGCGCTGTGGGAGGGCCAGGCCCTCGCATTTAACATTCCTGCCATCCCACAATAAACACGTTTTATTTTATTTATAAAAATTAAAAAAAGAATTATTTTTTAATTATAAATAAACTGTGAACTTTAAGGCTACGATGTAGCCTATGTGATGTCAGATAGTAATATAAGAGTAATAAATTAAAAACAGGTAGGCCTATGAAATACTATATGACAGTAAAACAAGAATAGAGTTTAAAAGGGGAGTTATTTGTAAAATATCCATATAGGAAAAGAAAATGTGTTTACAGTTCTGTTTCATATCGTGTTGAGAGATGTATCCATAGATCTCTTAATGTTGCTCTCAAAGTGCATCAGATTGATGCTTTTAACCTCAATATAAAAAATAAATAAATCTTCCCGGAGGAGCATGCCCCCGGACCCCCCTAGAGGAGCTTAGGTCCACCCCCCACTTAAAGAAAATGGCACTTTACCCCTGCCTAGATGCCGTGAGCTGATTATCGAGCCTTCATTGTAACAGTCGCAGGTACACTGTGTATGTGCGTGTGGGGAGTGTTGCAGTAGAAAATTCCACTGTAGCGCCCCGGTAGAATAATGGGAAACCCTACATCAGGGCTATTCAGTTGGCGGCCCGCGGGACAAATCCGGCCCCAGGGTAATATTTACTGGCCCTTTGAGTATAATGTTAAAAAGTATCACATTTAAAAAAAGATTTTTCTGCCTTTATTACAGAGAGGGTGTTTAATTGAGAGATAGAGGGGAAGACATTGCCTGAAAACTAGCAACTGTAGTGACAACTCCTGTCATTTATTGCATCTCTGCGTGAATGATTAGATAATTTCACCTAAATTAAATGGTGTTGATGGTTAAATTAGCTTCACATGTAGACATACTGAGTTCTGAACTTGCCATTTAGATCTATAAAGGCCTCGGGGCTATGTTGTTTGATTTAATGAAACACAATATATGCACTCCACTATGCTGTTGTAGTATTTACCGTATCTGAAGCTCTTAATATGATTGCTCATATTTCAAGCCATCTTTTTCTTTTTTATTACAACGTGACTTCACTATTATTTAACAACTCTTTTTATTGGGTTCTTTTATTTGGGGTTAAGTACATTGTCAGAATAAGTGAGAAATTAATTTAACTTCTGTTAGACAGCGATATGCCATATATTTTTGCATACATTCACAGTAAATATGTATTCAGTATGATAGCTGTCTAACAGAAGTTAAAGTTCATTTCTCACTTATTCTGACAATGTACTTAACCCCAAATAAGATATCCCAATAAAAAGAGTTGTTAAACAATAGTGATATCACGTTGTAATAACAATAACTCATCTCTCTCGTTTTATTTTTCAGCTTTGCCAAAAGCCACTGTCAAATGTCCTACTTGGGTTGCCGTCCGGAGTTGTCCAATATGGCGGACCATTTCGCACATGCGCAGTACAGATCAGGCAGGGGACAGATCGGGTAGTGACAGCCACTTCCATTCACATTTTTCATCATTGTTCCACAATGTTTATCATCATGAAATTAATAACTATATATGTTATACTATACTTGCACTGCTTACCGTTTTCATACTTTATATATCTTAGCATATTCATACACACTGTTAATACTGCTCATAAGCTACTGTCTGTATAGTGTATTCATACCCCTCACTGTTTATTCATCATTCAATTAATTATATGTTATTCTGTAGATTGTGTAGGCCTACATTACTGCTTTGTGCACTCGTGGTTGGAAGCTAAACTGCATTTCGTTGTCTCAGTACCTGTAATCTGTGCAATAATAATAAAGTTGAATCTAATGTGGTCAAGACCACTGACGGAAGTAGTTTTGAAAAGTAATAAGTGGTTCTATCTTTTACATGTAGGATTCAACCCCCCATGTATTGATTTGTTTTAAAATAAACAGATACTTGAGTCGTTCATTTGTAGTGATATAATAATTGTGGGATTCCTATTGCATCCACTTCATCTGCAACGAAGAACGCCAGCGCAATTCCCGCCATTGCAAATCGAGTCAAGCTGACGCCGAGCTGTCCGATTTAAGGCGAGCTTTTTGAGACCTCCCCCGGCTGCAAATTGGCTATTCTCGTCGGCTTTCGAGACGCAGCTCGTCTCAAACAAGCCTATTTTCTTGATTTCAGTCACATGTTCACCGTGTTACTTACCTAGTGGAAATCGCTTTAACATCGTCGCATAGATGACGTCACACGTGCGCGCCCAACACTTTATTTACAGACGCTATGATTACATTAATTTCTATAAAAGCAGCCCAAAAAAAGTTTCCGGAACACTGAACCATACGCTTCAGCTGAAAACGGAATCCGCTCGTTGAATTTTGATGCAGCGGGGAGCGTTCTCATCGCGTCTATTATCAACGCTATGGAAGGTCTATGAAGGTCTATGGGACACCCTGCCCGTTGAAAACTGACGTTCGAGGGGTACCCGGCCGAACCAACTTGTGTTTTTCTCGTTGGTATGAACCGTATGGAACCACATGGATGTGGTATGAACTACACAACTTCCGGTGGAATGTTCTTCTTCGTTGGTTTAGGGAGGCGGTCTGCACTGATAGTTACATTACCGCCACCTCCTGGATTGACGTTAAAAAATACATTGTCCCAATATCCCCCAATAACTAATAAGGGAAACAAACAATAACATAAAAACAACATGTTCCCCAACTCTTGTTCAGTGAGTTGCATGAATAACTTTTGTTCGACATCTGGTTGAACCTTTTCTCACAAGTATACATAACATGTGAATTTTACTGAGGCCCATGGTAACTTTAATGTTCTATTCAAACATTCAATATAATAAAGGGAATTAGCCGGCTCTATCAAAGTTTAATAAGAGGCAACTCCGGTGACCAAACTAATCAATGTATTTAAATAATATAATAACTTAAGCTCAAGCCCATGTGGCCTGCATTTAAACACCTACTGTTTGTAATAACTTACTTCCACTTACTTATGTCAGTCATACATCAGCAACTGGATGACCCTCATTTGCTTATATCTTTAGCGTTTAGGGTGAATCTGGTATTCTTACAGGATGACCAAAAAAAGCTTTATAGTTAGATACATACATTAGATCACACAGCATTAAGTGCATCATTACTATTCATTATTACTGCCTTAAGCACAATGTCGATTATTATTTCCAAAATAGCAACCAAAAAAACAATTGAATGCCACTGCAAAATACAAAACACAATGACATATTGCAATCATAAAAGTTATCTTTGCAAGTTAATGACAGTATTAAACATGTTAACATATGTTGCATTGCTCAGTCCCAGAGCTAGCTGCCTGGTGAACATTCATCCAGATGACAAAAGTGCTGCATTTATGTGCCTTGTCACTTGTGTGGTTACATATGGAAATCTACTTGTTGTTGGTGTAAACCATGTAATACCTTTTCAATTCAAAGTTACATTTTCTAGTCAGTGAATCCTTCTCATGTGGATCAATAATTCATCGTTACGTCTGAAATTGATGCCACATGATTTACAAGTAAACGGTTTCTCACCTGTGTGGACTTTCATATGCCTTTTTAATGATGACATGTCAGTGAAGCTTTTCCCGCAGGTCATGCACACATATGGTTTCTCACCTGTGTGGATTCTCATGTGCCTCTTAAAGTTACAGTTATATCTGAATTTGTGTTCACATGTTTTGCAAGTAAATTTCTTTTCACCTGTGTGGACTTGCATGTGGTCCATCAAGTGTTTTTTCTCTCGGAAATCTTTTCCACATGTTTGGCAAGAATATGGCTTCTCATCGGTGTGGGTGGTCATGTGTCTTCGCAATTTTGACATGTAATTAAAATCTTTCCCACAAATTTCACATTTGAAATTCTTCACTGAGCAAGTATTATGTTGCATGTCTGACAAGTTAGCGTTGTTTACATTGTTCCTTTTGGTTTTGTGATGTCTTTTGTTTATTTCTGGATCCGCAGTTCTTGTTAACCCTGCATCATTAGAATTGTGAGAGATGAGCTGCAGATTACTTTGTGCTTCTGATACCACAATGCTTAAAACTGGCATGTTGCCTACAGACTCTTTTGCACAAGTCTGTCCGCTGTGCACACTCTCCTCATCAGTAAGAGTCAACATGAAGACATCAGTCTCCTGCTTTAGTTCAAGCTGCTCTTCTTCCTGACTGGTGCAAAGTTCCTCTTTAATCTGTGGAGGCTCTGGGTCCTCTTGGTCCAGACTGGAGTTCCTTTCCTGACTACAGAGCTGCTGGTCAGTGAGAACCTCATCCTCATTACAGACATGTTGCTGAGGGAGCTCTGGAGGGACAGAAAATAAACAAAGTACTGTTAGTGTGGTGTTAGGGAAGCAAATTGCATTCAATGCTGGGCAATGGTGTTAAGATCAATATCACAATATCAAGACAACAACAAACAAGACTACAGAAATGCATTATGCATAACATTTATAAATAGATTTTAGAAAATAAAAAAATAAAACATTAGGCCACCAACTTTTTTAAACTATAACATTATTCTAACAATGTCTATTTTAACTGCTGTGCTTTGTGTATTTGTGATCTGTTGTTGGAGATCTGAATGTGAATTAATAAAGAGAAAATAGCTAACGAGAGGCTTTAACCATAATGAATCCCATTCAGATTGTTTTATCATTTGTAAGAACTTGATAGGAAACTAGAAAATTCAGAGAAATGTTGACTGACTGAAACTTGGGTGCGCATCCTGATGCTAACATTACCCCCGCTGAGTAAGTATTAATAGCATTAGTTGTATTGTTAAGGTACAACAAAGAATATCCATTAATTTTAGCTCACTTTTAGCTGACTATTTTAACTGTTTATCAATTACATTTTTGGATTCTTGTACCACATTCCTGCATCGTTCCTGATCTTTAAATTACCACTGGATTTAGTTAACGACGACAGGTGTGTTCAAAGATCAAAACGTTTCCACGGCAACGCCCTGCCAGTGAACGAGAGACAGCCTCTCAGAGAATGTATTGACAATATCGTGTTGCATTATTGCTTCAAAGTAAAAAAACTCCAATCAGCTAAATCTCCTACCCAGAGTATTTAGGATACCAGATGAACACCTGATGGCTCTTGTGTTGGCTATATGTACAAGTCCGTTTGATTAAATGAGCATATCGGTGTGGCCGGAACAAATATCCCTACATTGTGATCACCAAAGTATGAAGAGTGAAAATTGTGGCCAGCCGAGCAATAGTTGGAAAAAAAACTCTGAATATTTTCCAGCACCTCTCCACTTTAGTCGTGATGTCACCACTCTAAGTCTTAACGAGCTCAACCATACACACCCATTATAACATGTGATAGTGTGAAATGTCCACAAAACGTAAACTACTTGAGAACCATACTAGCCATCAAAAATATCCAAATAGTCTAATAAAGTCCATAGTCTCGAAAACCGTTTAAACTTGGAATTTTTGTTCTACGTTAAAGTATGCGGAATCTGTATGGGGTCAAAGGAGTGTTATTGAGCTCTGTTCAAATGGATTTCCCATTCATTCCTATGGAGCAAATTATCGCAGTTTTCTGCGAATTTGCATGAAAACGGCTAGGCGAATCTCTTATAAAAGACATAGCACTCCAATCCCGGTCATTCAGCACGTTTTGATGTGTTTTTTGTGTGTTTCGTGTCAACGCTGCCAGACGAGTAGCATGACATTTGTGGTGGAAGATGCAGAATAAGATGACTAGAAAATGCATTTCCTGCTGAAAATGCGTGCAAATGCACATGCACATGTAAGCCCTGTACATTTGTTGCTGAAATTAGCTGAAAAGGCAGAAAAATCTGAATATTGTAATAGTTGAATGGTTTCTTGCAGCTGAAAGTAGGCTGAAGGAGTTAGATATCAGATGTACACTAACACATTTTCCTGTCAAATAACAGTAAAGTGCTGGCAGACGCCAGCAATTTACTGTAATACTACAGTACTCATACTGTGAAATGACTTCACAGCCTCTCACTGTAAAAATAAAATACAGTATACTGCTGTATCTTTTCAATTAACAGTAAAATACTGGCAGCAGAGACACCAGCAATAAACTGAAATTCTACAGTATTCATACTGTTGAACAATTTCAGTTTATTACTGTAAAACATTGAATGATTCACAGTAACATTCTGGTTAGGGGGTTGCCAGTAGATTACTTGATTGATAATACAACAACTCAATTTAGCAGTTTAGAATATCTAAAAAGCCATTATTAATTAAATTAACATAACATATGTATTGTTCTGTGGGCTACAGACATCCGCTTAAAATATGCATTATTATGAAAATAATGCAAAATAAGCAAACAATTTGGAAAGGATTTAATGCAAACACACATTTATTTAAAAAGGCAGTGGCAACATAAATTCTGCTCCTGTAAAAAAAAGAAAAGAAGCTGTTGGAAGACCCAGAGAAACAAGTAGGGATGTAACGAGAACCAATACTTTGAGACTAGCGGTGTTCCGTCTCGTAAAAAATGTGTTGGAAATGCAGTAAACTCACTATTGACACGTCCAGGGGACGCACCCTATTTTTTCCCCCAGTATTGAAATAGGCAGGACGAGAGCTAATGTTAGCTGTTAGCAGTCGGTAAGCAGCACAGTCCTGCAGAGCTAACAGCCAATGTTAACCATTGAGTTACATTATGATGTGTTCAATAAAAATGAGTATTGGGCGAAGGTAAATTCTAACGTTATCATGTGTTCAAATGTAATCATGTAAAATATACTTTTTGGGGAGAAACTTGAATAAATGAATTTGAATGAGATGTTTTTACAGCAATATAACATAGATAATAGAGAGGGAATTATGACCTGTTTAACTTCCTGACAAAAACCAGTATGCAAACGGTAATAAAGGAGTGTATGTTAAAGTACATGGTTATCTATGGTTTTGTTTTTGTTTTTTACCGTGGTATCTAAATTTGGTATCGAGAATCGTAGAAATTCACTATTGGGATCGACTACTACATTTCTGGTATTGTGACAACCATAGAAACAAGCTAAAGACATGTAGACTAGCTAAATGAAACTGCCTAAAAGTGAAACAATGGCAATAAACTGAAATTGTTACATTGCATGTCAGATACTGCACCTTACCAAACGTGAAAACACCTGAGACATCAGTTGTAACTCCTTCCAAATTATTGTTATATGTGACTTGTCTTACCAAACTTGAACTTGACCTCGGCTCAAACAATTTGGCTGAATACCAAGGCAACTAATACAGAGGACATAAGTGTTTAACCTATAAATAATCCTGTGAGGTTTATATTCTCTCAAAAAGCAGTTTAAAATATCTAAATGTACTGCAATATTGTATTCTCTGCTGTCTGTGAAAATATACATCAGTAAGAACATTTTTGAACAAATGCATTATAAGCAACATTTTGAAAATATGCATCATTAAGACCATTTAGAAAATATGCACCAATAGCAAAATGTGGGGCTTGTGTTTTGCCTCTTGAAATAGTCCTGTGAGGTAGGTGCATGCTTAACTTCTGTTACGATTATTGTGTTATGTCACGTTTTCTATGTCTTGGTTTGGGTGTTTTGCTGTTCTCCCCGTCATGTTTTCCTCTTGGTATATTGTCTGGTCCTTTTCCCTGTGTTTTTCCTCCTGTCGTTAGTTTCCCTGGTGTGTCTAATTTCCTGATTGTTTTCACCTGTCACTCCTTGTGTGTCTCCTGTGCTCATCAGTGTCAGCCCCACCCCTGATTGTTCCCACCTGTGTCTAGTTACCCTGTGTTTAAATTCCCCTGTCTCCCAGTGTTCAATGTCGGTTCGTCTTGTGTCATGACTAGTTCGTCGGTGAGTGTTCTGTTTTGTCTTTGTTTATAGCCCTAGCCCTAGCCTTGAAATAAAGGAGTTTTTTCAGTTTATATCTGCATTTGGGTCCTGCTTCCAACATACACCATAACATTACGAACCGACCCAAAGATGGTAATACCAAAGTGTCTTGTAGCATAATGTGGCAACCTCAGTCCGATTCAAAGTCAAGGAGGTTCTTCAGTAGTGTGGAGACGTTTGTGTTAACTGTGGCAGACTTCTTCTGGACGATCACACCCGTCTTCTTGCAGACAACCTTGCCCCGGATGGCCTTTGTTCCTCTCTCTGGGTTGATACCAATGAAGCGCCTGAAATCAGAAAAATGTTAAGATCAGAGACTGAATGGAAAACTATTAGGAACACTTTGTTGTCTTAAATGGGTAGTTTGGGTTTTATTCCATAAGGTGATATGAGTTACTAACCGGTACTGACATGAGGTATTTAGTGCAATTCCGCTGCTTGATTTTTGATCAGACCCTACTATATCTTGGAACTATTTCATTTGTTGAAAATTGCCAGTGTATTACTACACACTGGAGCCAGTTCACATATTATGCCTCTATTCAAGCTTATTGGCGGCTTGATATGGGAATCGGCTCCACTGAATAGTAATACACATAATTAACAAAGAAAAATATTTTCAAGATATAGAGAGTTCGGATAAGAGTATCAAGCAGCAGAATTACTCAATATGTTGTATTCTCATGTGAATGGTTCATGTTTTATTTGTGTAGAGGTTTGACATTTCGTTGTTAGCTGACCCCATGTTCTGCTATTCATTTTTGCCTGACAATTGACCAGCTGGCAGGGAAATTTCTCACTGTCTGCCTGAGTTAATGTCTGTGCCAATACCGGTAAGTAACTAATACCATTTTATGTAAAAAAAAAAATGCAAACTATCCCTTTTAAGTGTGCAAAGTAATGATTTGTGGTTATTCAGGTTTCAAAGATTTTAATTGTAAATAAAAAAAGTTAAAACATTATTACAAGGAAATGAAAGGAGTCCTACCTCTGAATGAATTCCAGAGTACAGGCTGCCTCTTCCTGATACTGAAGGTTGAATATATAGTAGATTGCAAAGACAGCAGCAAGTCCCGTCAAAAAGGTTGGTGTGATGCCCTCAGATATGACACGGCCCTCAAGGGTGATCATCCATCGTCCAGTAGTGACTTGCCCGGTTCCACCTGAAACTTAAAGTAATAGCAACATCAGAATGCATCTCACCTTGCGTAAACATCTGTAAACTGAAAGAACAATGGCCAATCTGATATATAATATGTCTATCAATGAAGTGCATACCAAGCAGTATCAGACGAGGACTTGCAGGTAGAGTGAGGGTTGTCTCAACGTCAGCTGCGGTGGCAGACACCTGTAGAGAACAGACAAAGACGGGAGATATAATATGGTTTTTAAGGAGGAAAATAAACAAATGTCAATAATCTGAAAACACTGGGTGACAGTAACCTAGAGGTAGGGCTGCTAAATTAAATCGTATTTTAAATCGCAGTTACGATTATGGCTTGCAACGATTACGAAAACGTAATGGAAATAAAATGATTATTTTTTATTATTATTATATATAATTATACTTAAAGGTGGGGTAGGTAATTTTGGAGAAACCAGCTTGAGATAGCTAGAATTTGAAAATACACAGCTGGAAAAAATCTGCCACTTCCTTACAGAGCCCCTCTTCCAACACACACGAACGTGCACATGACCAATGAGGGCACAAGATCAATTTGTGCACAGGTGGAAGGCTGAAAGGCAGGTAGGCCATCCAGTTATTTTAGCCGGGCCAGCTAAAATGATTGGTCGTGCTTTTTACAGTACTACAGCTTCCACAGATGACGTTTTTTTATAGATTTTTTGTCAAAGCACTTCAGATATTCATTGCTATCGGGATGTTAAGAGCATTCCATGGAATATAACAAAAAGTGTATCTCGAGCCGGTTTCTCAAACTTACCTACCCCACCTTTAAAGTTCAGGGTAATCAACTGTTAAAAACATACTGCTCACATTTTTTTTCTCCAATAAATTGATGTTTTCAAAGTAAATGGATAATCGTTTTTTAATAATCGTGATATCAATTATTGACCCAAATAATCGAGATTATGATTTTTGCCATAATCGAGCAGCCCTACCTAGAGGTAAAAGAAGTGGGCTTCTGAAGTATCCTCAGTCAACCTGCTGTGAATAGATATATATGGCAATCAAAATGTAAAACACAGGGCAAGAAAGACAATATAAACTTACATTTGTAAGAAGGACAAGCCCTGTTAGGTCCTCTCCAAAGTGTGCCATGAGCAGCTGAACAACACAAAGTGCCATTTCATTATCTTCACAATTAGAGAGGACATCCTTGACATCTCTGTTGGTAGGTTTTCCCCTGAAGTATTCTGTGATGGCTCTCCCACATTCCACCATGCTGAGTTCCATGCTACGAAGCACATTGATGTCTGTGAGCAACTCAAAATGTGCATATATGCACATTTGAGTGAAAAGAAAAGGCCATTTGCTTCTCATATTTTCAATGTCAGGTGGTGGAAGTTCATTTATATGACGACGTTGTAGGCAGAATGTGAGCTCCATTTGATTTTTGACCTCTGCTCTTTCAACTCCACCTGCACCCTCCTGCCTGTAAATCTCCACCAGTCTTTGGCGGTTCTGCTCCACAGTCTCATTAGTTTCTTCTGGAGGGAGCTCTGGCTGAAATCTTGTACATCCATAAGTGTCGGTTGGCCCCCTCTTGTATGTAGAACTGGATCTAGAAGCTCGGTGGTGTGCATAGTTTCCCCCACGGTTCACATTTTCAATGCGGTTTTTCACTTGAATCAGAAGTGATGTATAACCGCAACCCAAAAGTGACCAGTCTGCGGTCATATCAGCAAAGCTCTTTGGGTACTGCCTGATGATATTTCGAATCACAGTGAGACACTGGGAGCGAGTGGGGTTAGCCTCATACCTCCTCATTTCATCTACGAGTATTCGTACCATCTGGCGTCGCTCTGTTGGTTTAGGTCTCTTGCCGCTTAGAATTGCAGAACGTATTTCTTGTGGCATTTGTTCCCAAGGGACCTGGAATGTTTCTGGCCATGTTTTCAGTACTTGAGATGTGGAAGGTCTGTTGCTTGAATCTCTGTTTCCTGCCTGGCTTGAAAATAATGCAATGGCTAACAGCTGTGAAGGGCTAGAATTAGGAGTGCCTGATGATGTCGATCGAGACTCAGAGACTGACAAAGCACTATTCAGTAGTGAAGAGGTTGGAATAACTTGCAGATCCAATGTAACTATCTCCGTCTCTAAAAAAACAAAATCAACAAAGAAAGATTTAGGGTACATCGCTAATAAGTTATAACAGTGTCACTGCAGACATTTAGCAAAATGTGGATTGGCCTTGTTTCTTTCAAAATACCTAAAGAAAAAAAAATAACTTAGTCTATGTTTAAAAAACACTTAGTTATCTTATATTAGGGATGTCTGAAAAGCTTAACATGTTTTGCACCTGTATTTTTACTAACATTCTTACAAAAATGTGTATTGGTATTGGCCGATATGGGTGGGAAAATGTGGGGTCTCGAATGTTAAGGGTGTCCAGTCCCCATGAATCAGTTTTTCGTACTTTTTGAATTGGCAACATGATTACAACATGATTGACGTTATGGCACTTCCAGATGACATAAATCTGCTTTGCTACTGTGATTGATCAAAACATTTTCAGTTTGGCATAGAACTTACATCAGTGAATTAGTTGAGGACCAGTTTGTGTCCAGACCCCTATACATTACCTAAGTGCTAAAGACAGAGAGTGAGAGCATTTTTGTAGTTTTTTGATCTATAATAAGTAACAACAATAAGCAACAACAATATGATAAAATATGAAGAAAAAACTTTTTATGAAAAATGTTTATGAAAAATGCACAAAATAAACTCAATATTGTTACTGTTACTTAATGTGGCTCCTGGTATCAGAATGTTTCTGGGTAAATTATATATCAGTTCTCTATACGTGTACCCTATTTTAGTACTGATTTGCCTGATACCAGATACTTGCAGTATTGGTGCATCTCTTGGTGCATCCCTACTTAAATGCCACACTGAATTAAATCCAGGAGTTTTTGACACTGAATTACAGGTAACAGATCAGCAATGTCTTCCTGCTGTACATATTTCAAATCGTCTTTTGACTCCAAGCCAGAGCTCTGAAGTTTAGAAAGTATTTGCCAATGGGTCTCTTAAGGGAGATTTGGCAAAGTCTTGCCGATTATCTCCTTGATTTCTTCACTCAAGTTAGCCATTATTCTGGAATAAAGGGATAGAATGGTGAATAATTATCATTGATGTGCCATGGACAGTGTACTCAGGCAAGGGGTAGTAATCCTCCTGATTAACACAACAGTATCTTATCTGCATCAGTGTAAGGCGATAGACACCACTGTCAGGAATATGCATGGCATGATACTGTTAAGCAATACAATATACTGCTGAATCCTTATGAACAAGAACCACTTAGATTTTTCTGATTACAAGCCCCTCATCATAATTTTTTCATTTTCATTTAATCGTTTATTTGAACCGGGACAGTGCACATTGATGAACACTTTAAAACAAAAATAATGCTTACAAGTGTAAATTAGCTGTATTTTAGCTTTGAGCTAATTTCCATCCGTAGTCCCGTCACATACAACATATAAGAACATGACATTTATATACATAGCAAAAATAAATACATGATATGCAGGAAGAGCATGAGCAGCATACAAGCATTTACCACATGGCAGTACAATGTAGCAGCTATGATATATAAAGTGCAAGATAAGATAAAAGTGCTACATAAAGTGCAAGAGGAGATACCCCTGTATAAAAGTGCATTTAGCGGTGATTACACGTCTGTTTGTTGCTCAACCATTCTTTAAGTTGTCCTTTAAAACCATTGAGAGTGGGACAATCCCGTATCTCAGTTGGGAGGCTATTCCAGAAAGAGCTGCCTTTAATGGAGAGGACATTTTGTCCAAAAGTGGTCCGTCTATGGTGGACTTCACAGTCTCCTCTGGTTTCTGACCTAGTGCAGCGTCCAGTGTGTTTTTGTGGATGAATTCCCTTAAGGGAAATGTAAACATAAACATACATTTAAACATTTATAGAAAAAACACATACTTTAAATGGTCAAAACTCAAGAAATTGTGTTTTTCAAGGATGGTACAGAGGTGGTATGAATATGGCTTTCTGTCAAAAACCTCTCTTGTACAGCTGTTCTATTGGTTTAAGGTTTGTGGCACAAGCAACGACCAGTTTGTCAAACAGTATTCAATGTGGGATAGAATCATACAGTGGAGGTATGACTTTGCAGCATTGACAGTTAAGAAATGTCTAATTTGTTTAAAATGTTGCAAGTTGAATTTAATGGTATTGGATACTTTCTTAATATGTTTCTTACAAATAAAGTTTGAGTCCATTATGGCTCCAAGATACTTCAACTGGGGGACTAGTTCTATTTCTTCTCCGTTTAAAAATACATTGGATCCTTCGATTTTGACTGGTCGTTTACTGAACATCATGCATACTGTTTTTTTTGCATTTAACTGTAAGCAAATGTTGTTCAGCCAGTGTTGAACCATGTCCAAAGCATTTGAGAGACAGGATGAGATAATTTCAGTGTTTTTCCCATGTACAAAGATGACGCATCATCGGCATACATTTGCACATTCAACTCAGGACATACATTAGGCAAGTCATTAATGTACAGAGAAAACAGTAATGGTCCAAGAATGGAACCTTGTGGAACCCCAACAGGGTTGACAAGGTAGGGGGATTTGACTCCGTTGACCAAAACACACTCTTTTCTGTTCGATAAGTAAGACTTAACCCACTGTATTGAATCTGCCGAAAAATTGAAATACGTCTGCTTTGTAAGAAGCACTTGGTGGTCAACAGTGTTAAAAGCCTTCCTGAGATCAAGGAAGAGAGCACCTAAATATGGGCTTGTGTCCTATAATAGGCTATGTGTTCTATAAAAAAAACCTGTCTCAGTGGAGTGGTGAGCACGAAAACCAAACTGCATTGGGTGGAGTGGAGCGAAGCCTTTGTCTAAATGTTTGGTGATTAGTTTTGACACCAATTTCTCAGCTACCTTAGAGACACAGGGGAGGAACGTCCCTCATGCTGACAGATTGATTTACTAGCATAGTAATTGGTTGTATTAGACCAGGGGTGCCCAACCTTTTTTGAACCGAGAGCTACTTTTTAAGTTGCCAGTCTGCCGAGATCTACCAGTCCAAATAGAGAGGCGTAGCCATTACTGACAGCCTACTACCAGGTAAATACACACTTCTACTTGTATAAAACTGACCTTTGTACGATTAATACCTCGTAAAATACTGCAGATCCATTATCTTACCTCTTTCTAATCTACACACATACAAGTATTTAACTGAAGTTACACAACAGTGTTGTTGATACAGAGTTGGAGTTTATTCACACGTCACATACTACAGTGGGTAATGTTTTCAAGAAACATTGAACAGTGCTGCCACATATGACACAGGAAAAAAAGAAAAGACACGGAACCCTTTCTTTGCCATTATATAAAAATAGTGTTGCTACAAAAGTATAAATTAGGCTTACTAACAAGACAACTCAGATCTGAAGCTACACAGGAATCTGCTGCCAAAGTGCAATAAATAAGACACAATTAATAGAATCAAACCCTTTTTTTGTTGCATTTTAATAGAGTATAAAAAGAAATGCCTTTAAAATAGGATGCAAGCAACACTAAAGTATTTTATTACTTATAAATACCTCTCTTAATTCAGGATGTGTCCCAGCTGCCTTCAAACATGCCGTGGTTAAGCCACTACTTAAAAAGAAAAATCTCGATCCCTCCATTCTCGCAAATTTCAGGCCCATCTCCCAGCTACCCTTTTTATCTAAAGCCCTGGAGCGAGTAGTCTACGCCCAGCTGCAGTCATTTTTAATCACGTAAGGTATCCATGAAAAATTTCAGTCTGGCTTTAAACCTATGCATAGTACTGAAACAGCCCTTTTAAGAGTTTTTAATGATCTGCTCTTAGCCGCCGATTCCGGCAGCCCAGCTGTCTTGGTGCTGTTAGATTTAACTGTTGCCTTTGACACTGTGGATCATAGTATCCTGTTGTTACGGCTTGAACAGTCCGCAGGCATTACAGGCTCTGCCCTTGCATGGTTCAGGTCTTATTTGACGGACCATAGCTTCTCAGTGCAGTTAGGTGTTTTCTCCTCTGCCAAAGCCCCTCTTACCTGTGGGGTTCCCCAAGGCTCAATTTTGGGCCCCATCCTTTTTCTATTGTACATACTGCCCCTAGGTTCAATTCTCACAAAATATAATATCCCCTTCCATTGTTATGCTGATGATGTACAGATGTACAGTATCTGCCTCTCAATCAAAATGCCAATTCACTACAGCAGTTGAAGGACTGCTTAACAGAGATTAAATCCTGGCTGAGCCAAAACTTCCTCACCCTCAATGAGAGTAAAACCGAGGTCATCTTTTTTGGACCCCAACCAATAGTCTCCCCGGTTGATATTCTGGGCTCCCTCAATAAAAATATCCTCCCCTCTGTTATGAACCTTGGAGTGACCTTTAACACCTTTTAGCTCCTTTACATTTGATAAGCAGGTTAGCATTGTAGTCAAGACCTGCTTTTTCAAAATACGACTATTGGCTAAGACCAAGTCGTTTTTATCTTTTAAAGACCTAGAAAGGGTTATTAACGCCTTTGTTACCTCGAGACTGGATTATTGTAATGCTCTGTATGTGGGTATGGACCAGGCCTCAATTAGACGCCTCCAGCTAGTTCAGAATGCAGCTGCACGTCTTCTCACTGGCCATAAAAAGAGCGACCATATCACCCCAATTCTGGCTTCATTGCACTGGCTTCCAGTTCGGTTCAGAATAGATTTTAAACTCCTTTTATTTGTTTTTAAAGCCCTAAATGGGATGGCTCCTGCCTATATAGCCGAACTTCTCCATCGCTACACCCCAGGCAGAGCCTTAAGGTCGGCTGATCAGCTGCTGTTGATATTGCCTAAGACCAGGCTTAAAACCCGAGGGCATCGAGCTTTTGCCAGCGGCTGGCCCTAGGCTCTGGAATACTTTTCCCCTCCATGTGAGGTCGGCCCAGACCCTGGGGGGTTTTAAATCAACACTTAAAACTCACTTTTTCTCTCTGGCTTTTGTTTAATTATCTATTTATTCATTTATTTATTTAGTTATTTATTTTAATATTTATAACACAACATAGGATTTCATAAAGTATTTTTAAAATAGTTTATACATTATTCGAATATAGGAAAAGTATATAGGATTACTTAAAATATAGTACCTTATATTTCATCTTTTTTTTCTTCTCTTTAGACCCTTGTGGTTTATTCTTAAAAACCCTTACACTTACCCACCCCCCATTTTCCCTCTGCTGGTCTATGGCCTTGTAGAGGGTAACGGGGTACAGAGTCGCTTAGATAAGCGGGGGAGTGCATCTGACGAAGAGATAGGTTGTTGTGCTCCCTATCTCTGTTTCTTATCTATATTTAATAGAACTGCTCGGGTCTTGATAGATTGAGTGGGGAAGTTCATGAGATCTTTCTAGAGGTTTATCAAGAATAACTTTTATCCAATGACCTTTTCCCTCTCTGTCTGTGTATTCTCTTGTTTCTACGCCGGGATCCGGAGTCGAGGCTGATCCTCTTGCTGTAGTCCTGTGTCTTGGATCCTCTATCCTGAGTTCTGGATTAAGTCGTGGACTTCGGGTCGTGGCTGAACTTGTCTCTGCGGTCCTGCCTTGGGTCTCGTCATGCTGCCTCCCTGATGGCTTCCACAGGATTGTAGCTGACATCCTCGTGGATTCATGGATACAGAGGGTGTCGTTTTTCTCATACTGATATTCTGAACAATCTGTGCTGTTGTATTTGCTGTAAAGTGTCTCTACTGTAGGCTATTTTTATTATATGTACAGCACTTTGGCTCGACCAAAAATCGTTTATAAATGTGCTATATAAATAAAACTTGATTTAATTTGATTTGACTAGTTTCTTAACCTGAATTGATAATAGACTAATCAATTTAAGTTTGCATTTTTATACCATTTTGTACAATAATTATAATGAATAAGTTCAAACAAACTAAAACTTACAGCTGATTAATAACGGTATCTAACTTGAGTTTTTATTATATCAAAAACCTGTTGAAATGCTGTTATTTTTACTGTCCCCCAAAAGCGCGTCGGCAGCCTCCAGGAATGCTTCTTTCACAACTTTGCTGTCTTTGAAAGACTGCATGTGTTTCGCAAGAACGTGACTGACACGATAAGATGCTATGGTAGCAGCCTTGCTCTTGTTGTTGGGCCTGGTGAAAATGGACTGCTGTGCTTTCAGGCCCCTCCCCTTTTGGGAGCGTAGGGCAGAATTAGGAGGGAATTCAGTCTCGTAGCGTTTATGCACTGTTTTGAAATGCCGCTTCTAAATTACCCTTCTTCGATAAAGCCACTCTCGCATTGCAGATGAGACAGATGGACTTTGAATTGGAATTCAATAGATACAAAAATAATCATCCTCCCACTCGGAGTGAAAGTGATATATTTTGGGCTCTTTTTCTTCTGCCATAATTGCGGTCTTGTGTGGGTGCGGACTGTCACTCCTGTTGACACGGAGAACGTCAGCGAAATAGTGCCCACTGCCCACCAGCCACGCCCCGACACATGGGGTCACGCCGGCCAATCACAGAGCTTTGATGCGTTCAAGTGCATTATTCTGGCACAGGAAGATTATGTTATAGGACATTAACGATAAAACAGAATATTGTTGTTCTATTTTTAGACACATCTCGCGATCGACTGGGAATCTCCCCGCGATCGACACCCCTGTATTAGACTGTCGATATGTGTTTTTATAAAGTTGGTGTCTAAATCATCTGCATCCCTAGCCTTAGAACCTCTTAACCCTAAGATTACATGTTTTACCTCAACCTCTGTGATTTCCTCCAGGTCAAAAACGGGGTGTGTATCCACAGTCGGGCTAGGTGAGACCTCAGATGGCGGGAAGAGCTTTGTAATGTCCAGAGCACTATTTATGAAATACTCATTTAGAGAGTTGGCCAACACTGCAGGGTCTTTTATCAGGGCATCATTGGTTTTTAATTCTAGTGTATTATTTTCCTGTTTGGTATGTTTACCTAATAGTTTATTTAAGATTTGCCAAACGTGTTTACCGTTACCTATCGCACCTTCAATTATATTGATGAAAAGATTTGCTTTGGCCTGTCTTATTGTTTGCGTTACCTTGTTACGAGTAGGGTTGGGTACCGAGAACCAACATTTCGATTCCAACGGCATCATTTAGAAATGTGAATTTCGGTTCCGCTTTTCGATGCCTGAGGAAATGTTTCTCGCCGCTCTCCGTAGCCTACTGTATGACTGCGGCGGGGCGGGAAATGTAGCATTGTACCCATAGATATATATATAAACACGTGTTTATATATATATCTATGGTTGTACCCAGCACCATATTATATTATATATTATATTATACTATTATATGGCTCTGGTTGTACCTACACTTCCTACAGCGTAACCTGAGACCAGGGCCAGCTCGTCGCACTGGCGTTATAGATGTTCGCCTAGGGCGCCAGATCTGTGGAGGCGCTGCGCTGACAGCTCTGGGAGAAAAAAAAATGTTTTGACCGTTGGTGCTCATCCTAATGTTCGGCCTTGATGTAACAACATTCATAATTAAGTAAATGTAACACCATTTTCATCCCGGTTACACTTTTCATTTGCCCTGTACGATGGGTGCTGTAAGTGATGACAATGGGGGATGTTGGCTTATCTGGCACCCGCAGCTCACAGCCAAAGTGCGAGTGAGCGTGGGAGAAAGGGAGGGTGCACCAGTACGAGCTGTTGTTATTAGCATCTGGTGCTAGCTGCTCTAACGGAAGAAGACGATGTTTCTACAATGATGTGGAGGGAGAGTCCTCTCAAGTCAGACTGAGTGGCTGATAACTACAGCTCAGTGAGGTAAAGGACTCTTGAGTGTTTAGATAGTCATTGACTAGAGTGGCCGCAAAGATCGCGGCCACTCTAGTCAATGGGTGCTATTCCACCAGACGCGCCGCGCTGCGCTCGAAGCGTCCCAGAAGCTCCTCGCCGCAAGGAATTTCTAAAATATAGGATGAATCCTATTTCTGACGCGGCGCAGGCAGGAAGTGATGAAAATCACCTTGTTGTCTGCTTTGCTGGTTGAGGGGGTGCACCCAAAACCGGCTCCTTCTCCTCCCCCCCCACCACCGTCTTTCAAGTAGGAGAATACATGCCAGCGTTCTCCTCCGGTTTACAGGCACTGTCAATTATATATATATACACAATAATTATGATGATGAATGCATATTTTTTTACCACTAAAATACAGCAACACATCTTTGATTCATCTTGTTTATAACTGGAATATTACAATTATTATTAACTGTGTCTGTAGTCTACAACACAACAAAATAACAACAATAAACCCGATTTAAACAGACACAAACATAAACCATTTAACTACGTAGCCTACTTACTTGTAGAAGTACAAATGTCCAGGAAATATTCCAAAATCAACAACAACTGCGAGGCTGCACAGACGACGCTCCGCTTCCGCAACGTTTTGAAACGCGCCTGGTGTGTTAGGTCGCAGGAGGAGGTCGCAGCGTGGTGGCGCAGCCGCAGCGTGGCACAGCGCGGCGCAGACGCTCCTGGTGCGTTTAGGGGTTAAGTTATCTCAGTGGGTCTCAAACGTTTTGATCACAATTCACAAACAGATTGAAGCATTTTACTTTAAAATGTTCAAACATTTCTTCCCGGTATGCCTGAGAAGGCAGATATGCTTGTTTTTCTCAACAAGACCTGTTTTTAAATGGGGGGGGGTCCTTTACAAGTTGGACTGTTGCACTGTTGTAGCTTCAGTGGTTCTCAGGTTACAGTTACATAGTAGTGAATATTACTGTAAACTAACCTGTGTAAAAGTTTCTCGAATAAATGTAATTTTTTTTGGTGGAAGAAGCATGCATCATTTTTTTACCCTGCCCCTCAAAGAATCGGAATTGAGAACCGTTAAGAACCGGAATCGAAAAGTAGAATCGGAATCGTGGAAATTCAAACGATACCCAACCCTAGTTACGAGCATGAGTGAATTTCTGTCTGTCAGTGGATAGTCCAGATTTCAAGCTCTGCTTGAATAGTTGGTCTCTAAATTTCATTCAATTCCTGCACTGTAGATTCAGCCAGGGAAGATTATGTTCCTTCCTGTCCCTAAGGCACCCTCTCCTTGAGAAGGAAGACATTGTATCATTACATTACATTACATTGCATTTAGCTGACGCTTTTATCCAAAGCGACTTACAATAAGTA
This sequence comes from Pseudochaenichthys georgianus, assembly GCF_902827115.2. Classification (NCBI taxonomy): domain Eukaryota; kingdom Metazoa; phylum Chordata; class Actinopteri; order Perciformes; family Channichthyidae; genus Pseudochaenichthys; species Pseudochaenichthys georgianus. The sequence goes on along the minus strand of NC_047511.1, from coordinate 19,879,496 downwards.
CATTCGACCAGGAAGACACAACCTTGAAGAAAACAGAATCATATAAGTATATCAGGTTTCATAGAGCCAAACATTTCAAGTGCTACTCAACTGGCTATAGATAAGCCAGTCCTTTATTAGTATACAAGTGCTCTGTTAGCAGTTCTTAGTTTGTAATTCTATCGCTCGAGGTGGAGTCGAAAGAGATGAGTTTTCAGTCTGCGCCGGAAGATGTGTAGGCTTTCTGCGGTCCTGATTTCAATGGGGAGCTCATTCCACCATTTTGGAGCCAGGATAGCAAACCCACGTGTTTTTGCTGATGGGAACTTGGGTCCCCCTCGCAGCGAGGGTGCAGCGAGTCGTTTGGCTGATGCAGAGTGTAGTGCACGCGCTGGGGTGTACAGTTTAACCATGTCCTGGATGTAGGAAGGGCCAGATCCATTCGCAGCATGGTACGCAAGTACCATTGTCTTGAAGTGGATTCTAGCAGTTACCGGAAGCCAGTGGAGGGAGTGGAGGGAGTGGAGGAGCGGCGATGTGTGGGAGAATTTAGGAAGGTTGAAGACCAGGCGAGCCGCTGCATTCTGGATGAGCTGCAGAGGTCGGATGGCACATGCAGATAGACCAGCCAGGAGGGAGTTGCAGTGGTCTAGGCGTGAGATAACTCAGTTTCTAATATGTAATATTAAGATTACAAAATGCGTCTATGATGTATTTTCGAGCTTTCCAATCCAGACGAGATCTCTCTCTCCCGTCTGTGTGCGAGGGGGCGGGGCAGTTTGTAAAGGTCTCCTGACTGTGTTACAGACTGTCATCCTGGTTAGTGGTTACTCTGGGTTCTGTCTTCAGGACAGAGTGTTGGATTTGTTTGTTAATTGGATGGGACTTGATTGGATTCAATATTAGAGTAATTTTCTCGTTTGTGTGTTTGTTTAAATATATTTGGCCTTTGTTTATGTGATTGACTGATTTACTCAAATAAAAAGTTTGATGATTTGTATGATGTTTTATTTATGTTAAGGTCACTTTGAATGATTTTAACTAATGATAATGTAGAAAAACTAATATTTTAAATTCGGGACAGTCCACATTAATTTCGGGACGGCTTGGATTGTATTTCGGAACGGTTCCGGGAGGATGGTGAAAAATGTTAGTCGAGAGCCCTGGTGTGGACGGAAGCCTTTTTTGCGATTGCGTTTGCGTATGCGTTTTACCGTATGCGTCCCCGTGGGGCCGGGGCCTTAGACCACACCAAACAGAAGCAGAGTCGTTAGCTGAGAGCTGATATTGGAGTTCCTCAGAGTATTGTCGTTTAGCATTTCTCACCGCCTTGCCAAAGACGTACTTCGACTCTCTAAAACGTGCCTTATCACCACTCCTAAACGCCTCCTCCTTGTGCAATCTTAGCTGTTTCAGTTTTGGTGTGAACCAGGGCTTGTTGTTGTTGAAACTCACCCTGGTGCGTGTTGGTACACAGCTGTCCTCGCAGAAGTTGATGTATGACGTCACAGCCTCTGCATATTCATCCAGACTTTGCGTTGCAGTCCTAAACATGTCCCAGTCAGTACAGTCCAAACACGCCTGAAGTTCCTCCATAGGTTTACTGCTCCACTGCCTGAATGTCTTCACTACAGGTTTACACAGCTTGAGTTTTTGCCTGTATGCAGGAATCAGGTGATGGTGTGGTTAGAGTGGCCCAATGCAGTGCGGGGGACGGCGTGATAGACTCCCTTGATGGTGGTGTAACAGTGATCCAAAAATATTCCCCTCTCTGGTGGGGCATTTAATAAACTGTTTATATTTTTGGGAGTTCGTGGCTGAGGTTGCCTTTGTTAAAGTCACCAAGAACAATAACTAGGCAGTCCGGATAAGTCCCCTCCACACACAGTATCTGGTCGGCGAGTGTGCGCTGTGCTTCCTGCACGTTCGCATGTGGTGGGATGTACACACCGACCAGTATGAATGAGGGAATAAAAGGTTTTGCAGTTGATAAAAAGAGTTTCCAGAGTGGGAGAACAGTGCTGCAGAATCACTGTTGTGTCACATCGTTGCACCAGCCAATGTTTGTGTAAAAACATATTCCCCCACCTTTTGATTTGCCAGAGAGCTCCGTGTCACGATCCGCTCTGACTAGCTGGAAGCCTGCCAGCTGAAGCGCCAAGTCAGGAAGCGATCCACACAGCCAGGTCTCAGTGAAGCACAAAACACAAGATGAAGAAAAGTCTCTGTTTCTACTAACCAGTAGCTGAAGCTCGTCCAGTTTATTGCTTATGGAACGCACATTGGAGAGAAATAGTACGGGTAGCGGCGTGCGAAGTCCGCGGCTCCGGAGGTGCACGAGTGTCCCGGCCCGTTTCCCTCTCCTGTGGCGTTTGAGTGCTCGAATGCAGGTGAGGGTACCTTTTACGAGAATGTCCAGTAATTCCCCGGAAGAACAGAGAAAAGTGGGAAAGTAATCCGCTGAAGTTGTTTCTCTAATGTTTAGGAGATCTTCCCTGGTGAAAGAGTTTGGTGTACACAGTATGTAAACACCTGACATACTGGCCTGCAATAGCATGTTAGTGGAACCTGGGCTTTCCCTGACCTTGTTGTCACCAACCCGGGCCTGCGCCCTATACCTCTCACTGAAAACAGACTTGTGAGTAAGAACATACTCGTCAGCCAAAACCGCAGCATCAGAAAGTTTCACAGGTTTTTGCTCATTAAGGTATGTGGCTACTCTTTCAGGTAAACAGTTTTGAAACTCTTCCATAAGTACCAATGTTTTCAGGTCCTCTAAACATTTTACCCCTTTTGACGAGCACCATCGATCAAATAGTAGGCCTACTTCTTTCTCACGGGCAAATTCCACATAGGCTTGAGAACAGTGGTGGCCGGCCCATAGGGGCGCCGCCCCCCCTCTTCCCACATGTTTGATTGTCATTACAAAAAATATATATATATATATATATATTTAAAAAATATATTTTATTTTTATTTGTAATGAACAAGGTAAATATTATATAGTTGGTATCAGTAAAATGTATAATCTAAAATAAAATCTTGTTTCAAATTGTGTTACGATATCTAAAGTCACATGTTTCCTGCCTGGCCGCATTACCCTCTCTCATCTGGGCGCTAAGAAAGGAGTCCTCACTCAGCCCCAGCAGCATCCAATACATTGCTGACTGTTGCTATCTGTAAACTATGCTGCCGAAACATAATTTCAGCCAATCAGCGTCTTCAGATCTGATGGTCAAAGGGCGGCAATTTCAGCGCCCGATGCAGTCTGTGAGTTGGTTATGACTAGAAAGGATCCGTCTTGTGTAAAACTCTCGCGAGAGTTTGCGAGTCACGTGGCTGAATGTTTACACTTGGCAGGCAGCCTTTCAGTTACGATCGGTAACATCAGTAGGCCACAGCAAATGATGGTGACAAGCTAAACTATCTATTAATTATGTAAATTACAGGGAGTGTGATTGTAACTGTGTGTGACTAGCTGGATGCAAACAGGTAAACGCTGTCTTTTGTTTCGCATGCTTGCTCTTCAAACAGCCGGGGACAGATACTATGTGCCCGTGATAAATAAAAACACACACACACACACACACACACACACACACACACGCACACGCACACGCACACGCACACGCACACGCACACGCACACGCACACGCACACGCACACGCACACACACACACAGTTGAGTTTTGACAGCATCCATCAAACTAGATTTTTTGCCTTAATGGTCTGTTTTCTAATATGTTTGTGTTTCTGAACCACGTCTGTGTCTGCCTAGAATGTTCGTATTTAGTCTCCTGATTTTAAATGGGAATTAAATCATTTGAGTGTTCCCAAAGAACCGGTGTTCTGCAGTTTGTGTGGGCCTACTGCACAGTTTACTGTAGAAACTATGTCCAGGACAAGGTATTTGGAAGTTTTGGAAGATTCATAGCTAACCACACTGAAGATTATAGAGGTATTGATCAGTCTTCTCATACCTCTAACATCACCAGAAGTCATCATTTAAGGGGTCATTTCTCAACATTTTCCCTGTGTGGTTTATTCACCATTACAATAGCCCCACCTAAAATCATTTCCACCAGCCGCCACTGCTTGAGAATCATGTTTTTTTAAAACTACGAAATCTTTGGCGATATATATAAGCATTTTGTGAGTGCGCGAGCGGTAACGTGAAATGTTGTTGTTAGCATCTGGTTAGCTATCTATGCTAACGGATATAAAGAGCTGTTTCTACACCAAGGTGGAGGAGAGTCCTCTCCTGTCAGACTGAGAGGACCTTATAGTCAGCTCAGTGAGGTAAGGACTCTCTCAGTATTCACTTTAGTGGAGGTTATCTCAGTGGGTCTCAAACGGTTTGGTCACCATTTATGTAAACAAGTATTTGCGAGGAACACCTTCATATGATCATTATAGTTATTAAAGAATAAGATAATAAATGAAAAACGGTTATGAAATACTATAGGACAAGAATACAGTTTAAAAGGGGAGTGATTAGTCAAATATCCATAAAGAAAAATTAAATCTGTGTACAGTAGTTCTGTTTCATAGGGATGCTGAGAGATGTAGGCTATCCATAGATCTCTTCATTTTGCTCTCAAAGTGCACCAGATTGATGCATTCAACTTCCATATTTAAAAAAAAGTCTTCCCGGAGGAGCATGCCCTCAGACCCTCCTAGAGGAGGTTAGGTCCACCCCCACCTAAAACATGTTCACATGGATAGGATACTAAAATACATTTGCACACTTTTTATATGGTGGCCTATGTCCATATGTTTCCGTTTTGGTAGTCGTGCCACAACCGTGCATGTCTGCACAAGTCATAGGTGCGCTATACAATAGCACTACACCCCTGCAATGTGTGTGAAAGACAATAGACTTTACAGCATGTTTTTTTTAAATTGAAGTTGCGTTGGTGTTTGTGTGTTGGTTGTTGACGACAGTGTGTGCCCCCCCATTGGTAAATGATTTCCGCCCCATTCGATTTGTTCTAGAGCCGACCCTGCAAGGAGGGGAGCACGTAACAGGTCCCTGTGCTGCTGCTTCACATTGGCCAGCCCACAATGCATTGCTAACAACAGTACAAAACCATATTACATAGATACAGTAGATTAGCTTTGAAAATTGGCTGTAAATTAACAGAAATTGCTTACAGTGTAGTAGTATAAATTCAAGTAGCGTTACATCTATAGGGCTTTTATTTTAAAGGGGTGTGTGGTTTTGGGGAGTGCGAGGTGGAGAAAAACAAAATGAGATGTCTGACGTCAATAAATGGGAGGTTATCCCATACAAATAATGGTTGTGTGTGTGTGTGTGTGTGTGTGTGTGTGTGTGTGTGTGTGTGTGTGTGTGTGTGTGTGTGTGTGTGTGTGTGTGTGTGTGTGTGTGTGTGTGTGTGTGTGTGTGTGTGTGTGTGTGTGTGTGTGTGTGTGTGTGTGTGTGTGCATATGTAGTATACAGCCAGTGTGTGTGTGTGCATGTACCAGTCTGTCTGTGGGCTTGTCTGCTCTGATTAGATGTCACTCAGGTGTGTGGCCCCAATCTGCCCAGCAACACCACAGTAACCAACTGCAGCACTGAGTCCCATGTCATGGCCATTTCTACTGATCATAATTCCATTGTTGAGGTATACTAAAATAGATTTATACTGTGCAATTTTCCAAACTCGCATTGGTTTCTCATACAGCATCTCTGTAAAGTATGTGTATTCACTCTCTGTCCTAAACGGCTTGTTCGAGCTCCTGACCCCCCCTCCATGTGAGCCCAGTGTGCTCTGATTGGTCGAGAAGCTGACAGGCTCGTTGCTGCTCGCACACACACAGACACACACACTGCTGCAGGAGCAGACAGGCTTGGCGATACAGCTAGAACAAGTGAAACTCATCCTGAGCACACACAAACACTCACAGCCGAAGTAAAAACAATAAGTGTGGCTTGATATTGAGTAAAAAAAAAGTTTATAACGCTGTGAGAATGGGTCTGCGGAGAGCATTTCTCCGCGATCCCAATGTAGTAGTCCGAAAAACTTTACCCATTTAAACAGTCGTGGTAGATACCTTGTTTGTTTTAAACATCATAAATACACAAACAACAATGAATACTTACATGTTGTACCGAATCTCCCGCTGGTCCAAACAAAGCAGGAACAGCATCGTTCTTCAGTGCCCTACGCTGTACATATCCGGCATGAATCGCTGAAAGGTTTTGGGAAGCTTTGTTTCGTGAAAGGCTGGCAGAGGGTGCGGCCATAGCTCTGGGCGTGGCTACTGGGTATCCCTACATAGCGATACCCAGGAAGAAAATTACAAATCTCCAACGAGGCGTTTTGGGGAAGTATTTTCTGTGTTAGAGTTGTACTCGCTACAGGGTGTACTTTCAGGGTTTGTGACACTCTGCAGACCGTTTACATGCATACAAACCTTCATAACACACAAGGGGACGGGTAATAACCGGAAAAGCATGACATGGGACCTTTAAGAATGCATTGAGGATTATATCTGACAATATTTCCTCCGGTTAAAAAACTATGGCTCCTATCAAAGAAATGACCTGACCATGAGCATCAGGGAGCACCCTGATGAACTGATCTATGTTTTTTTTGGGCGGTTTTGTGTGTAAAATGTGGTGATGGCAACAATTTGACTGAAAATGTACCAAAACTTAAACATTGATAAGTCAAAAACTGTAAAAGATGTCTAACATTAATATTCCTTTTGTCTATATATATATATATATATAAATATATATATATTTGTTGTATATATTTTGTTAGTGGAATGCTGTGGCACAGCATTCCACTAATAAGTATGTTGAACACTATACTGTGTGTGGCTTCGCCAGTCATACAGAATAATGAATAAAGTTTGTTACACACCTGTTCTGTTCAGCTTTATCTGGGGCTTGTCTACAGACTCTTTTGCACAAATCTGTCCGCTGTGCACACTTTCCTCATCAGTAAGAGTCACCATGAAGGCATCAGTCTCCTGTTTTAGTTCAAACTGCTCTTCCTCCTGACTGGTGCAAAGTTCCTCCTGTTCCTCTTTAATCTGTGGAGGCTCTGGGTCCTCTTGGTCCAGACTGGAGTTCCTTTCCTGACTACAGAGCTGCTGGTCAGTGAGAACCTCCTCCTCATTACAGACATGTTGCTGAGGGAGCTCTGGAGGGACAGAAAATAAACAAAGTACTGTTAGTGTGGTGTTAGGGAAGCACATTGCATTCAATGCTGGGCAATGGTGTTAAGATCAATATCACAATATCAAGACAACAACAAACAAGACTACAGAAATGCATAAAGCATGAACAGAGTTTATTTAAAAAGCATGCGGCAACCCACTTTTTTAACATGTATTAACAATGTGTATTTTAACTGCTGTGCTGTGTGTTTGTGATCTGTTGTTTGAGATCTGATCATGAATTAATAAACAGAATGTGGTCCTATCAACACAATAGGATGCAATATGTAGCTATCAATTCAGCATGTAATGTCTTAACTGGTCAAGTAGTACTTCTATTCTATTTGATTATTTATTTCCAGTTGATTTCTTGAATATATATAATAATAAAATATCTCATGCATAAATGAGCAGAACATGGAAATACTTAATGGAAAAATAGGTCCCTCAATATTATATGGGAAAATATACTTAGTTGCTGCTAGCAAGAAGAATAATACATTTAAAGAGACACACACAATATAGCAAACGAGAGGCGTTAACCATAATGAATCCCATTCTGATTGCTTGATAATGTCTAAGTACTTGATAGGAAATAATAAAGTATTTCATGGTTTGTTACACACCTGTTCTGTGCAGTTGTATCTGAGGCTTCAAGACGGTATCCAATAATCTGCGTTGACGACAAATCTCCTCCTCGTATGCTGATAAAGCTTGAGCAAAAACTCCAAATATTTCATCGGCAGCTGCAGCTAGTCGCTCGTTGATAACACTTCTCAGTTTCTCAACAGCAGCCATTTCTACTGTGTGAAATATATGGATGTATGAAGAGACAAAATAAGCCAAACCAACTTTTATTTCTCTCGTTGGCATGAACAAAACAACTTCCGGTGGAATGTTCTTCTTCGTTGGTTTAGGGAGTCGTTCTGCACTGATAAAGTTACATTACCACCACCTACTGGAATAACATTCAAAAATACATTGTCCAAATCTCCCCCAATAACTAATAAGGCAAACAATAACATAAACAACATGTTCCCCAACTCTTGTTCAGTGAGTTGCATGAATCACTTTTGTTTGACTTCTGGGTGAACCTTTTCTCACAAGTATAACATTGGAAGCGATTTTCACGGGCAGAGGTGGGAAGTTAGGCACATTAGAGTACATTTACTCAAATAGCCTACTGTACTTAAATAACATTTTAAAATACTTGTACTTTACTTGAGTATCTCCATGTTATGCTATTTTGTACTTCTACTCCACTACAATTCAGAGGTAAATCGTCTACTTTTACTCCACTTATTTTGTACCTTAAATTACTTTGCAGATTTGGATAATATGATATAATCAACACTTAAATGAGACTTTAGTTAAACCTGGAGTAAATTCACAATCTATCCTGCAGTATACAAAGTTATAAAAAACTAGCTGCACCGTTACATGCCTTGATCAACAATTAAATTAATAATTATAATCAAAACATATAATATATATTATTCTGAAATGGACCAATCTGCATAATAAATATTGTTGGTACTTTAAGTATGTCAATACTTTTTTACTTTTACTTGAGTGACCTTTTGAATTCAGGACTTTACAGAGTATTCCTACACTCTGGTACTTCTACTTTGAATGAAGTAAAATATTTGGACTTCTCCCACCTCTGTTAACCGGTGTGGGGCCGTGTGCAGATTTTTTACTTTAAGAAATGATGAAATTCCACGTTTTGAAAAAAAATGCTCTAGTTTGTAATCAGTACTGCCATTCACGTGAATTGCTCTTGCATGGCTGGTGGACACTTTGGTTGGGATGAACCTGGGTCCTTTCTGTCAGATTCAGATTGTAATATTATAACTGAGATGTTGGTTAGTGTTAGTGGATCTATGCACATTTAACATGTGAATTTTACTGAGGCCCATGGTAACTTTAATGTTCTATTTAAACATCCAATACAATAAAGGAAATTAGCCGGCTCTACCAAAGTTTAATATGAGGCAACTCCGGTGACCAAACTAATCAACGTATTTAAATAATATAATAACTTAAGCTCAAGCCCATGTGGCCTGCATTTAAACACCTACTGTTTGTAACAACTTACTTCCACTTACCTATTATGTCCAGCAGACTGGATGACCCTCATTTGCTTATATCTTTAGCGTTTAGGGTGAATCTGGTATTTTTTACAGGATGACCAAACAAAGCTTTATAGTTAGATACATACATTAGATCACACAGAATTAAGTGCATCATTACTATTCCTTATTACTGCCTTAAGCACCATGTAGATAAGTATTTCCAACTCCAGCAAGTGTCACCTCAAAACCAAAATAGCAACCAAAAAACTATTTAATGCCACTACAAAATACAAGACATATCGCAATCATAAAAGTTATATTTGCAAATTAATGACAGTATTAAACATGTTAACATATGTTGCATTGCTCAGTCCCAGAGCTAGCTGCCTGATGAACATTCATCCAGATGAAAAAAGTGCTGCATGTATGTGCTTTGTCACTTGTGTGGTTACATATGGAAATCTACTTGTTGGTGTCAACCATGTAATACCTTTTCAATTCAAAGTTACATCTTCTAGTCAGTGAATCCTTCTCATGTGGATCAATAATTCCTCTTTACATCTGAAATTGTTCCCACGTGCTTTACAAGTATACGGTTTCTCAACTGTGTGGACTCTCATATGCCTTTTTAATGTTGATAATCTAAATGAAGCCTTTCCCACAGGTCATGCAAACTAGCATTTCTCTCCTGTGTGGATTCTCATGTGACTCTTAAAGTTACAGTTATATCTGAATTTTTTTTCACATGTTTTGCAAGTAAATTTCTTTTCATCTGTGTGGACTCGCATGTGTTGCATCAAGTTGCTACTTTCTCTGAAACCCCTTCCACATGTTTTGCAAGAATATGGCTTCACATCCGTGTGGGTGGTCATGTGTCTTTGCAATTTTGACATGTACTTAAAATCTTTCCCACAAATTTCACATTTGAAATTCTTCACTGAGCAAGTATTACGTTGCATGTCTGACAAGTTAGCGTTGTTTACATTGTTCCTTTTGGTTTTGCGATGTCTTTTGTATATTCTTGGATCGGCAGTTCTTGTTAACCCTGAGTCATTAGAATTGTGAGAGATGAGCTGCAGATTACTTTGTGCTTCTGATACCACAACGCTTATAACTGGCATGTTGCCTACAGACTCTTTTACACAAGTTTGACCGCTGTGCACACTCTCCTCATCAGTAAGAGTCACCATGAAGACATCAGTCTCCTGCTTTAGTTCAAGCTGCTCTTCCTCCTGACGGGTGCAAAGTTCTTCCTGTTCCTCTTTAATCTGTGGAGGCTCTGGGTCCTCTTGGTCCAGACTGGAGTTCCTTTCCTGACTACAGAGCTGCTGGTCAGTGAGAACCTCATCCTCAATACAGACATGTTGCTGAGGGAGCTCTGGAGGGAAGGAGAGGACAGAAAGAATAGAATACTACTGTAATGGTATAAAACAAGATATCTGAGCAGGGAAATACAACCTGTGTTTAAAGCATTATTATCCTAGAATCCCATATAACCATGTACACTTTTAAAAGAACATTTTAGTTTTACACACCTCTCGTGAGTAATTGTATTTCATGTTGCCTAACGACATCCAACAGTTTGCGCTGTCGAGCTATCTCTTCCTCGAACTTCGCGATTGCTTTTTCAAAAACTCCGAATATTTCTCCAGCAGCAGCACTCAGACGCTCGTTTACAAACTCTCTCAAATACTCCACTGAAGACATGTTCAACTTAATAACATATGTTATGTATGTGCACTACGACTTCTTGTCTTACAAAAACACGTTATCCTAGTTGAAGCTTCCAGACCTCGCATTGTTTACTTCCACTAAACGTCACACTGTTAAGCACTTCTTCTTCTCTCGGATTATTCGCGGGTCCCAAACTACTTCAAGGTGCATATCGCCACCTACTGTACAAGAGTGTGCTGTGCATCATCATGTCACCAAACCACCACCCGTGGAAGTATGATTAAACTATTTAAAATTCTCCTTATCAGCCCTGTTTCACCCGGAGAATGAAAACGTTTCTCGTAGCTCTTTCTCCCTCTCCTTATGTTCCCAGTATCCTCATCAGGCTCCACTACCGACCTGACCCTTTCACTGAGCTTCTCTCCTTTTCATAATGTAAAATTACATTTGACATCTTTTCTTTGAGAAGGTGTGTCCCAACTTTTGACTGGTACTGTATATACATATATTTCTAAGTCAACCCTCAGCAGTGAAACACCAGGAATGGGAATTGAGCCACCCATTTTCCTAATGCTAACATGAGGGAATGTGTTGAAAATGCAATTTAAAGCTAACCTCAACACAGTGAGGTTATACACGTCTATATAAACTGTTACATTCCACCACTCAATATGAATCAATTCAAATGATCATCTACAACATAGTAATTTAACTTTAATCATTAGCATTCAAAGCTTCCATTGTGACAACACATGCCAGCATACACATCTGAAAACGTACTACTTAGTTGCCTGCGCCCCTTCGAGCAGTGACCATATTCATCTCTGCTTCAGCTGATGTGTTTACAGCCCTATGTCTACCACAATATGTGGGTGTGTATCCCCTTTAAAACCCAAAACAAACAAAGTTCAGGATTTTCTTTTTTAAATACTTAAAAAATATAAATCAAATTGAAATGTTGCAGACAAACAGAGAAAATACTTGCTGGCAGAATGACAACACAGGTTTCTCAGTTTCAACATCAGAGTTAATAATAAAAAGGTATCAAATACAAAATAAAAAGAATAGTCAATTTACTGGTCAACGATTTTTCCTGTTCATGGATTTTCTTGTCAGGTTTTATGAGAAAAAAATGTCTCTCCACTTTAATGGGTTTCGATATGTTGCCCATGAAGCATAACAACTGAGTTCTCTCACGGTTTAAGAATATATGTGTATGCAATCTCTTATATGAGACACATGGAATACTCTTTCAAACAAGTGTTGCAATTATATGGTTTCTCACTAGTGAGGTTCTCCTCACGTCAACTGTAAAGTCTCCTCAGAACTGCCCCAAGTTTCACAAGAAGACTGCTTCTCAGGTGTATGCATCCTCATGTGCCATTTCATGTCCATCTTCCGACGGTATCTTTTCCCACAGATATTGCAGACATGTGGCCGTTCATCTGTGTGGGTCTTCATGTGGTTTGTCACATCATTTTTAAGTCTGAAATGTTTCCCACATATTTCGCATGGATATGGCTTTTCACCTGTGTGGATTGACTCATGTTTCTTTAATGTTGCAATGTCTTTAAATGTTCTCCCACAGGTGTTGCACAAATATGGCCTTTCACCTGTGTGAACCCTGAAGTGTCTATTCAACGTGGTTCTGTCCTTAAATTCTTTCCCACAAGCGTCACATGTGTAAAACGTTAAACCTGTGGGAGTATCCCGGCGAATCTTACATGTAATGTTGCTGTGACGTGTCTTTTTTTGTTCCGTCTCTGAATTTGTAGTTGATCCTGAAATTCCATGCTTGCCTGCTTTATGAAAGTTGTGAGAGACGAGCTGCTGGTTACTTCTTGGTTCTAGTACCACATCCTTTATTGCTGGTATGTTGCCGACACACTCTTTATTAGCTGCACTTAAAATCTCATATGAATTAAAGTTCTGATCTTCACTATGCTCATTTCCTTCATCAGTAGGAGTCACCATAAAGGCCTCAGTCTCATGCTTCAGTACAAGCTGCTCTTCCTCCTGAACAGTGTGGAGTTCCTCCTGTTCCTCTTTGATCTGTGGAGGCTCTGGGTCCTCTTGGTCCAGACTGGAGTTCCTTTCCTGACTACAGAGCTGCTGGTCAGTGAGAACCTCCTCCTTCTGATAGATATACTGCTGTGGAAGCTCTGGAGGGACAAAAGAAAAAGGTAGTGTTGTGTCAGAAAAAGTGACACCACCAGAGCAAATGTACACAAGTCTATATTCAAAATATACACTGAACAAAAATATAAATGCAACATTTTTGTTTTTGCTCCCATTTTTCATGAGATGAACTCAAAGATCTAAAACATTTTCTATATACACAAAATAACCATTTCTCTCAAATATTGTTCACAAATCTGAAAAAATCTGTGATAGTGACTGAGCACTTCTCCTTTGCCGAGATAATCCATCTCACAGGTGTGGCATATCAAGATGCTGATTAGACAGCATGATTATTGCACAGGTGTGCCTTAGGCTAGCCACAATAAAAGGCCACTCTGAAACGTGCAGTTTTGCTTCATTGGGGGGGTCCGAAAACCAGTCAGTATCTGGTGTGACCACCATTTGCCTCACGCAGTGCAACACATCTCCTTCGCATAGAGTTGATCAGGTTGTTGATTGTGGCCTGTGGAATGTTGGTCCACTCCTCTTCAATGGCTGTGCGAAATTGCTGGATATTGGCAGGAACTGGAACACGCTGTCGTATACGCCGATCCAGAGCATCCCAAACATGCTCAATGGGTGACATGTCCGGTGAGTATGCTGGCCATGCAAGAACTGGGATGTTTTCAGCCTCCAGGAATTGTGTACAGATCCTTGCAACATGGGGCCGTGCATTACATTACATTACATTACATTGCATTTAGCTGACGCTTTTATCCAAAGCGACGTACAATAAGTGCGTTCGACCACCAAAATAAAAACTTGAAGAAAACAGAATCATATAAGTACATCAGGTTTCATAGAGCAAAAACATTTCAAGTGCTACTCAACTGGCTTTAGGTAAGCCAGTCCTTTATTAGTATATAAGTGCTTTGTTAATAATTCTATCGCTCGAAGTGGAGTCGAAAGAGATGAGTTTTCAGTCTGCGCCGGAAGGTGTGTAAGCTATCTGCTGTCCTGATGTCAATGGGGAGCTCATTCCACCATTTTGGAGCCAGGATAGCAAACCCACGTGTTTTTGCTGATGGGAACTTGGGTCCACTTCGCAGCGAGGGTGCAGCGAGCCGTTTGGTTGATGCAGAGCGGAGTGCACGTGCTGGGCAGGGTTTCCGTTAGCCGGTAATTACCGGTTTTTAGCTGGTAACATTTATTAAAAACCGGTAAATTCAAAACCTGCCGGTCAAAATGTCTGGTAATAATTAGGGAGGCTCCGGTCGATCGGCCACCGGTCATTATCGGCCGATATTCACTCTTAATAGTTTGATCGGTGCTCTCTATAAAGGCCGATCAGGAGAGCTGGATCTGATCGATATGGACATAAACGCGAGTGAAGTATAACCGGACGCGAGAGAGAGATCAGATCAGCTGCTGAGTCTGACCGAGACACGCAGCTCTGCATAATCACCTGAAGCCCCGCCCTCTGTTTAGCGAGCTGCATGAGAAACTGACGTGCTGTCAGGAGGGAGAGGGGAAAAGAGAGGATCCGTTTCTCCCGTGTTATTATTCAAATGTAATGTAAACTTTTGAATAATGTACATCATCTACAAGTAGTTTGTTTGAATGTAATAATTATGTTGTTTGTGGAATCATTTATTGAAAAATGAATCAGAATTTTTCGATCTGTCACGATTATAAACTGAAGCAATATAAAAATGAGCCCTGTGAACTGAGTTTTAAACTGAAGCATATCTGCTCATAGTCCGGTAATTACCTGCTTATGGAAACTCTGCTACACAACTCTTATTATTATTATTGAATTATGACCGGTAAGTTTCAAATGTGTCCGGTAAAATAAATTCTGCCAGGACATTTGACCGGCGAGAAAAAATCCTAGCGGAAACCCTGGTGCTGGGGTGTACGGTTTAACCATGTCCTGGATGTAGGAAGGGCCAGATCCATTCGCAGCATGGTACGCAAGTTCCATTATCATGCTGCAACATGAGGTGATGGTCGTGGATGAATGGCACAACAATGGGCCTCAGGATCTCGTCACGGTATCTCTGTGCATTCACAATGCCATCAATAAAATGCACCTGTGTTCATCGTCCATAACATACGCCTGCCCATACCATAACCCCACCACCACCATGGGCCACTCGATTCACAACATTGACATCAGAAAACCGCTCACCCACACAACGCCACACACGCTGTCTGCCATCTGCCCTGAACAGTGAAAACCGGGATTCATCCGTGGAGAGAACACCTCTCCAACGTGCCAGACGCCATCGAATGTGAGCATTTGCCCACTCAAGTCGGTTACGACGACGAACCGGAATCAGGTCGAGACCCCGATGAGGACGACGAGCATGCAGATGAGCTTCCCTGAGATGGTTTCAGACAGTTTGTGCAGAAATTCTTTGGTTATGCAAACCGATTGTTGCAGCAGCTGTCCGAGTGGCTGGTCGATCTTGGAGGTGAACATGCTGGATGTGGAGATCCTGGGCTGGTGTGGTTACACATGGTCTGCGGTTGTGAGGCCGGTTGGATGTACTGCCAAATTCTCTGAAAGGCCTTTGGAGACGGCTTATGGTAGAGAAATGAACATTCAATTCACGGGCAA
Organism: Pseudochaenichthys georgianus; assembly: GCF_902827115.2. NCBI lineage: Eukaryota > Metazoa > Chordata > Actinopteri > Perciformes > Channichthyidae > Pseudochaenichthys > Pseudochaenichthys georgianus. Next base: position 19,863,851 of record NC_047511.1, on the reverse strand, counting down.
CAGCTCTGGTGGACATTCCTGCTGTCAGCATGCCGGACATTCCTGCTGTCAGCATGCCAATTGCACGCTCCCTCAAAACTTGCGACATCTGTGGCATTGTGCTGTGTGGCCTTTTATTGTGGCCAGCCTAAGGCACACCTGTGCAATAATCATGCTGTCTAATCAGCATCTTGATATGCCACACCTGTGAGGTGGGATGGATTATCTCGGCAAAGGAGAAGTGCTCACTATCACAGATTTTTTCAGATTTGTGAACAATATTTGAGATAAATGGTTATTTTGTGTATATAGAAAATGTTTTAGATCTTTGAGTTCATCTCATGAAAAATGGGAGCAAAAATAAAAGTGTTGCATTTATATTTTTGTTCAGTGTAGGATATTGCATGAGTTTCCATCATTTTTCTGACAGGCTGTATCCAAAACGAATGACACACTCGTCAACAACCTTATAGGGTGCTCACAGGCTAATGGTATAGTATAGCTGCTAAAAAACATATTATACATTTAGTACAGATTGATAATTCACGGGGTTCTCACCTATACTGCGTAAATGTATTTCAGGTCTCAAAACTATATCCAATAGTTTGCGTTGACGAGCGATCTCTTCCTCATACTCCACGATCGTTGTTTTAAAAACTCCAAATATTTCTTCAGCTGCAGCAGTCAGTCGCTGGCTCACAAATACTCTCAAATACTCCACTGAAGACATTGTTGCTTAAATGTCGATTTAATATGCACATAATCTTTGAGTACAGTATTGTCTTTGAATTTAAAAATCCTGCAGGCAAACAATTATGCTTAGCTGACAGCGCTGGTAATGTTTACTTTAAAACATCCATCGTTTACTTCCGCTATTCTTTGTTATAGCAGGCTCATTGCCGCCACCTTCTGTGTTGGAGTGTGGAACAGAGTTATTGATTAACTTATCCAAACAGAACAAAAAATATACAGAGAAGACCACAAAACACAGCTCAGCTAACTATGACATTTAAACACCAAGGGAACTCTGAATATTCACTTTACTAATACCCAAAAATGTATTTTTCATTGGAATCAACATCGGAAGAGTTTAACAACCGCACCACATGGCCCATCCTGTCTACTTCCGGGGGGAAACATATCGGCACGGCAAAGCTTCCTGAAGCGAAGTATTTGTTAAAATATAAGATTGCGTGTGTCCTTTCGTTGCAGATATACTAGGAATTAAGTAAACATGCATCGAAATATTTGTTTTTAGCTCGGGGTCTGTTTCCATTCAGCTTTAGTTCATTTACGGGGTTTTAAACACTGTCTAAATGGGTGCATATTACTGTGCTATATGTAGACAGACAACATTCACCGGGAAGAAACATATCTTCGGGAAAAATCACCAAAGCACACTAAGAGTGGTTCTTTTAAAATTCTTAGAAAAGGTTAGTAGGTTGTTTTCAAATAACTATGACTGATATATACGTATTTTGTGCTCATATTACTCCCACCTCAACGAAATTGACCGTACTAACCATGATGCAAACAGTAGCTGCAACCGTTGTCGCAAAGTAAATCATAATTGTTGTCACATTTTGAGTGACACATTTTCAACAAAAAAATTGTGTTTTAAACCTTGTGCTACAAACCAAGACATAATGTTTAAGGGTAACTTTAGCTTGCTTTACTTACTGTCTCATAGGTAAAGGAGGCTCGCCGGACACTTAAAAAACCCCAGGTAGAAAAGTTTGACTGCACCCAGCACAAGAAGACTTTCTGGTGCTACTGCTGTGGGCTTGAAATTGATAGAAATGTCACAGACGACAACATGACTGTGCTGTACGGAGGCTTGTTGGAACACATGGCCACGTAAGTTTTTTTGAAATTACATTTGTTAAGCCGGTTTTGATTTGATGCCATGCTCCATCAAATTCAACCACAGGATGGTTGACACATACACCAGAGGGGTTGATAAAGTATGGCCAGTTAACAATCTTTTTATTTAAAAGCATTATTATTATGGTTTTCTTTTGTTATGCCAATTAAAATGTACATTAAGTCAAAGTAGTGGGTAAGCACAATCAACACTTACTCATTTATATTTGCTGACATACTTTTACAAAGGCTTGAGACATAATAAATTGTTTTTATATCATCAGCATCATCAATCCGTCTTATTTATAAAATGTTTTTAAAACATCCCTTTTTACCTAATCCAGGAGATCGTTTCAGGAAATTCTTACACTTTTAAAAAATGTATCTGGTTTTAGCCCCGAGCACAGGAGGAATACTCACAAGTTCTGGTGGGAGAATAAGGCCGACCCCAAGTTAAGAGACAAAGTCATCGTCACAGAAGAGGAAACCGAAAGGTAGGTCTGGCTGATACAAAAATGTATATTCATACAGTGTGTTTGGACAATTGAAGATCATTGTTTATTTTTGTTTAGGTTTAAAGTTGAGGTGGCAAAAGCGTTGGAATCATTTGTGGAGCAGGAGGATGAATTCATTAAACAGGTGATGCAAACATACTTTTTTTTTACAATAACCTCTATTACTCAACAAAGCTGTGAGTCTACAGCCATACCAGTGGCTCTATGAATCTGTACTTCGACATAGTATGGCTTAGAGCTTTATAAAAACATCAGCATGCTTGCAAAAACAATGCTGATATAAAGAAGGTCACTATAGTCACCATCTAATTTAACCTGCCATACAAGCATGCAAATATTTGCTACTTGGCACTAAAGTATTGGATATTTTGACCTGATGATCGTGATCAATTCAGGAGATCTCCATCGCTACATCCAGTGAGTGGTATTTCACAGGATCAGTGAGAACTTAAACCTATTTATTTTCTTGTTCTCTTTTTCATCATGGTTGCAGCAAGCTGATTATATCCGGACACAGGAGAAGAATCGCCAAGAGGTCCTTCAGTCTCTTTTAGAGGTTTGTTTTCCAAGGATGCATTGGCAGTATCCATCACTGTGGCCTTGGCAGGTTTATTATTTATTTTTATGATGATTATAAGTAACTAAAAAAAATAACAGTTTTCCAGCCAAATGATTGTAACTGCCATAGTAGGTAATTAGATCCTGGTATAGTAGTAATATTGTTGTTGTTGAAATATTGCATGTGGTGAGTTCCCCCCCCCCCCCGCATATTATAGTCAAAAAAGCATTTTAGTTCCAATCCAAGAGAGTGAAAATGGCTGAATTTGTAAGAGAGAAAAAAATATCTGAATAAAGAGCGGTTTATGTTAGAATTTTTGGAAACGTAGTGTGAAGCATAATTAGTGCTCAGACTTCCTCTGTGAACCACTGTTGGCTTTTCCTGAATCAATATCAGCGTGAGGCAGAGTCGGAGCTGTTCAATGGAGCCAATGGAACAGACTTGTCTGCTGAGGAAACCGTCAGGTAACACTATCTACCGATGACATTTCAAACTTTTTTGCATTGTATTATCAGTAGCAATTGAAATGACTTTTATAGTATTGTCATACTGATATTCTGTACACACTGTGAAGACCACTGAGACAAATGTAACATTTGTGATATTGGGCTATATAAATAAACATTGATTGCTTGACTTTTGATGTTTTGGGATTCGTCTTGTTGTCTTGGGAACAGCTCTCAGTTTACACTTCAGGGATCAGACCAGCAGGCAAGGAGCAGCTTTGTTCAGTCAATGGTCAAGGCACCGCGAGCGGCAACAGGACAAGGCCTGACCTTCATAGGCTATCAGGTAGCTGCACAGCTCTCATTGAAAAAGCATTTTATGTCTATGATTGGATTGTTTTTAATGTTGTATTTCTTCTCACATCGACTCACTTGCTCTCTTATTGCAGTTACAGGATACTTCAAACAGAGGAAATGTTCATACAGGTACAGTAATATATGAATTGATGAAATAACAAAGTATCTGCAGAAATGCCCAGAGCACATTGGAAACATACATAGAGGCGAGTGGGGGGGGGGGGAATTATTACTATTAGGTATGCGTATGTTTTGAGAATCCCGGTATTTTCCGATCCTGATGCATCCTACCTTTAATCAATGAAGGGAAATGTGCGCCTCATTTATTACTTTTACTGTATAATGTGTGTGATCTGAAGATTTCAGTTTAATATCATATCGAAGACGGAAAATATCTACTTTTCATTAGCAAACTCCATTTTGGAAAATAATTCCAGCTCCAGAATTATTGTTCTTCACAAAGCATTACATAAAACGAGTTTCTTTTTTTTAAATTAATGGCAGAACATTTGTATTATTTGATTTAGTTGTTTTCCATGATTGTCAAAGGTACAAAGCTGCATAAACCCTGCATCTTTAGCATCTATGATCTAAGTTCATGGATTGATGAAGAATAAGCATAAAGCTTTTATGTGCCATAGGTGCCGTGCCTCCTTGGCTCCAGGAAGATCCTCTGGAGGGGACCTCTGGTGCCGCAGCACATCCAGAGATCGGGCCTTCGCTCCAAGGGTTCCTCAAACAGAGTAAGAATCCCTCAGTTCTTTTTAAGTTGCGTGAGCTGAGCATTTCATTTTGCCGAAGACATTTTCCAGCCTTAATGATGATTTCCATGGCTGCTGTCACAACACTTAACCAGGTAGCTGTGATTTATTATAATCAGCCTTAATAATTCAAATGTTAAATCCATGAACACTTAAGGAACTCAAATCTCTCAATTATTGGAGTATACATAAAATGTCCTCGTTTTTCTTTTACCAGAGGAGCAAGAGAAGCTGAAGAAGCTTCCCCCGAACAGAGTGGGAGCCAACTTTGATCACAGCTCACAGACAGACGCCAACTGGCTTCCCTCCTTTGGTAGAGTGTGGAACAGTGGCCGGCGCTGGCAGTCCAGGTGAGATCACTCTTCATCACACCTAGATCATGATATAAGACTCTTCTCTCAATGTCCCATGTATTATATAAACACACAGCCCTTAAGTTAAGGTTTGATATATCATGTTTGAGCTTCTGGACTTGAAAATACCTTCATACCCAGCTCAGTCCACACTTGATTAGATAGATCGATAGATGAATAGATAGACAGACGGGCAGGCAGACAGACAGACAGACAGACAGACAGACAGACGGACGGACGGACGGACGGACAGATAGATGGACAGATAGACAGACGGACGGACGGATAGACGGACAGACGTATTCTGTCTGTCTGTTTTTGTTGCAGCAGCAAAGTTTACAGGCATTAAAATCTTTAAATGTGGAAGAAAGTACAAACTAAATAAATTGAACTGAAATGTAAATCAAAACAATAAACAGCAGCAACTCTATGTACATATCTACAGTATAAAGGACAATCAAAAGATCAATTTTTTTGAAATAATCCAACATCATCCAATCAAGTTGTTTGAGAAAACTACTGCCTGAAAGCGAATGGAGACAACCCTATCCTCATTCTACTGTCTGGAGGCAACGTTTATATATGTTACGAATAATTATGGCAGCAGCACAATTTCTATCATCCCAATAGTATTTAAGCAGCTGCCAAAATGTACAAACCTAACACTTTTATTTGTTACATATAGTATTTCATCAGAATACTTGCATACACATAGTTATATTGTTACTAGAATCCTAATAATAATCTGTTAGAAAAATGTTAAAAAAGACACATAATGTGTGATCTTCATCCCAGTTTATTAACTCCACTGGTCTCTGTGTGTGAATATGACTTTTGTTTTTTGAACAGGCACCAATTCAGACAAGAGGAAGGGCAGAAGAGGAAGAAGAAGAGGGAGCCCGGCACTGAAGGTTCAAAGAGAGCAAAACCCACTGAACAGACAACACAATCTGACAACCCTTAACACAAGTCATTAATGAGTCAAAGATGTATATAGTTTGCGAGATGTGATATAAAGGGTACTTGGTTAAAAATGCTCAGCCTACTAGACGCCCCTAAAGTACTAACCCAACAAAAAGCAGTGTTTGTACCAGGGGGCATTGTATATATACTTAGACTAAATTGTAAAAACATTTTTGAATAGTTACCTTTAACAATTGTTTTTATTGTGCCTGTTACTGGTGAGACTACAGCTCTTTAAGAGGTCAAAATGACCGTTATGGCAAGCAAACAGCAGGGGGCGCCAACCACTCAGCTAACCCAAACACCTGTGTTTAATAGAAGTATTGACATTAAGGCAAGCTGTTGAAACTGACATTAAAACAACAGCAAACAACTGTATTATCCATTTTTTATATTACATTTTTCCTTGTCTGGCAAAAGACACCACAACAATGTTGTTGTTATTGTTGTTTTTGCAGCCGAGTGTTTTGTTTCTGCCTCAAATGTTGACCTTTTTAATGTTATTTAGTAAACAACCCAATATGGACATGTACAAAATGATGGCGGCAGTTAACAGTTTTTTACACCTCCAACACTAAACACATCTCTTTATTGCAGTGAACCTGAACAACCAAATGTTGAGCTTTCATTTCCCTTTTCAGACCATGTTTTGTGATGCATTACTGCAAAAGGCTTAAGGGCAGCACAACTTCATTTGGGACATTGAAAGGGTATATTTGCAACCATATAGGAAAGGGGTCCTTTTAAAGTCTTAAAATCCAACTTTTGTCTGCATAGTTGCTTAACACACACTATTCTCACCAATATATCTCCAGGTTTGTTTATGCAGAATTTTGTGGTGATAAATATGAAAATCATTTGATAACTGTTTTTGTTTTAAACTTGGGGCCTACACTTATTTGGTTCTAACCTCCTGCAATACATAATGCAGCATCTAGATTCAAATATAACTTAAACTAAGAGGTCATTTTGAAGGACTATTCCAATGCTCTGTAGTTGCTTTGCTACAGGGAAATGCCAGCACAAAGATGGATGAATGGCCAAAAGCAGTACATTCCATTACCTAAGCTCACAGCCGGCCTTCCTGTTATCTGTATCTGTGCCTTCTCCTCCTCTCCATAGCAAGGTATAATCAGGCCCCAGTGTGCACTGGGTACATGGGCGTGGATTTCAGTCCAGCTGCAAGGCAATATGGGAATACGACGTGCACCTGATCTATTCTTAGCTTTATGACAACATGGCTATGGCAGATTCACTATGAATATAATAGAATAGGGTTGCAATCAATGTGTACACTTTACTAACAATCCAAACGTTACACCTTATTGAAACGTTCAACTGTAAAGTATTTAACTATATACTAAATTCCCTCAAGTTTATACTTTCATATCAAGGTTTGGTTTGTGTTAGTTTTCTGATTAATATAAGAGGACGGCCATAGTTCCTGCATATCAGCGTAAGCATTAACGAATGGGAGGAGAGAAAAAGCACGTGTACTGGGCGTATCTCAAAGGAATCCGCAGTCCAATCACAGAGCGGGATGTGTGAATAAATCTGCATGTTTGAAAAAAAGGCGGAATACCTGATTTCCGATTGGTTCAGAGGAATAAATGCGGCCAATAGCTTAAATGACAGGCGCTCAGCTGGCCATGAAGCCCCGCCTACTATATATCAACGAGCAAACCCCGGAAACACTGTCGCTTAAAGGTACAGAGGAGGAATTTCAGGCAAAGGTTGTAACAACGAAAACAGCTGCGAGCACAAAAAAGCCAGGCACAGAGAGGAAGGGACGTAGTCAGCCAACAAGCGAGCTATGTGGCAAGACAGAATGGGAGGACGAGACTGATTCTGTCCGATTATTATACCCTTCAGACATCCAGCTAAGGTTGCTAACGGATTTTATCCTCGAGTCTCGTTCTGTAACGTTAGCTACCTGATATGCGACAACGCAGCAGTGAGACAGAGAGATAACAAAAAGGCCAAACTCCCATGCGACAGCGACGCGTCAGTTAAAGCTGCCAGGCTGTGTTTTCCTCCTGAGTCCACCTTTGTTTTTCTTAGGTGAGTATTCTTCAAAATCTTGAAATGTTGCTATCTAGCTATGTATTATTGTTCTACATGGTAGGCGTGTAGTTATTTGGTAATCCCTGGATGCTTTATGCAAATGTTGGCACTCTTTAACATTCAGGCCCTCGTAGTCATCATTTGTATTTTAATTAATCTGGGTAAACAATGATTGGAATCCAGCCTAAACCAGCTGATGACCTGACAGTAGCTTGCAGGGTGTAGGGGGCGTTCCCCTGCTTTGTCTGCCTCTCTCACTCTTTCTCTCACTCTGTGTGTGTGTGTGTGTGTGTGTGTGTGTGTGTGTGTGTGTGTGTGTGTGTGTGTGTGTGTGTGTGTGTGTGTGTGTGTGTGTGTGTGTGTGTGTGTGTGTGTGTGTGTGTGTGTGTGTGTGTGTGTGTGTGTGTGTGGTGTGTGTGTGTGTGTGTGTGTGTGTGTGTGTGTGTGTGTGTGTGTGTGTGTGTGTGTGTGTGTGTGTGTGTGTGTGTGTGTGTGTGTGTGTGTGTGTGTGTGTGTGTGTGTGTGATTATGATTGAAATCAGCGGGTGGAGTGATGATCACTGAGGTTGCAGTGGGCGTTTTGTTCCCTTGCATTTTATCATGCATTGAGGTTGTCACCAAAACCTTGTTACAATACATGTAAAGACTCTGTTATTATGCTAAGCGGCAATGCACTGCCACCTTTTGTCCTGACAAGGATGGAGTGGCATTGACATTAGCACTCACACTCACTCGAGATCGCCCATGCAGCACACGTGCATATAGAGAACCATAAGCTATCTCACATGTATGTAAAAAAAGATTTCTGCACAAACACACCTGCAATAAGACAACCTTTCAACCTTTCTCTCTCTTGTGCTTGTCCTTGCGTTGCTCTGACAGCCCCCCCCACCTCTCTGTCTGGGAGAAACCAGTGGGCTTTGTCCTCAGCTGGGTGTGACGTCACGCAGATCTTTGCTTTAACGAAACCTGAAGGCGAGGTGCATGTTGTGCAGCTGCCTGGTCATGGGTCTGGGCTTGTCTTGCAGGATTTGACTTAGATTTAAATCCTGGGTTATTTAGATTTCTATTTTAGTAAAAACAATATCATTCTTTTTAGAGTTGATCAGTGTGGAGTCTTTTAGATTCTTCAGTTTCAAGTTTTCAAAATGGTGTGCATGGTTACATTTGTGTGTTAGTACAATGAAGAAAACAAAAAAAAAGAGATGCCGGTGCTCAGAAAAATATGTTATGTGAATACTCACCACATACACACATATGTGCCCACTTCTAATGCAATCAATGCTCAATTACCATTGTGTTACCTCATTCCTAACACATGACACACATTTATTTAAATGACATTTTAAAGATTACCACTTCAAGTTCCCAAATCTGGAGAAAAAAAAGATAAAATAGTTGCGCTATTCAGGTAGAAGAAAGAAACCACTCATACCAAAAGAAAAGAAGAGAGCGGTCCAAAGGCAAGGATGAGGGTGGGACATTTCTAGCAAGAAAGGAAAAACAAAGCTTAAAATCCCCTAGCGATGACTCGTCTGTTAACTTACTTCACAAATATATTAGTGCTTCTTTGCTGACTGCCCAGGCAAGAACATTAAGTTAAGCAAGATTGTGGACACGAGTAACTGTTTGTTTCTCATAAGCCATCTGTGCCTAGTTGAGTACATTATAGGTAACATGACGTTAACTTGAGTTAGATTAGAGACCAGAGATGGGGACTCGAGTCTGCGACTCGGACTCGAGTCGCACTTAAATCGCACACACAGAGACTTCAGACTTGATTTAGACTCGTGACCAAAAGACTTCAGACTCGACTTGGACTCGTGTGTTGGGACTCGTGAACAATCATTGTGTTTTCTATTGTTGGCGTATTAAAGGTGGGGTAGGTACATTTGAGAGAAACCGGCTCGAGATCGCTAGAATTTGAAAATACACAACCGGAGATAATCTGCTAGAGGCTGCTACTTCCTTTAGCCCGCCTCCTCCAACACACACACACACACACACACACACACACACACACACACACACACACACACACACACACACACACACACACACACACACACACACACACACACACACACACACACACACACGACCAATGAGGGCACGAGATGGAAGGCTGACAGGCAGGTAGGCCATCCAGTTATTTTAGCCGGGCTCAGAGCTATTTAATAGAAGAGTTACGACACCGGAAGTCCAAAAACGGTTATCGTCACGTGGTTCATGTAGACGAGGGATCGTTCCCCGGAAGTTCATGGCGGGCAATGTGAATGCATTGATAACAGGAGATAGAACTACGATTTTTGGTAATTATTAGTGAATAAAGGTTTTGATTTGCAATATTTATACAACAAATCGATATGTGTATGTATTTACATCAATATGTTTTCAAAAATATAATCGAATTTGCTAATATTAAGTGATAATATTAGGATTAGTGTGAACAACTAGTTTACATGTTACTAACAGTGCCTTGGTTAAAGAGCCTGTTGCTGTTTATTTATAGCTTTGAATTCTTTTAAACCAATATTATCTTCTTAAACTTGTATGGTAGTCAGGAGGATCACTTTCTAATGTTTATTGATACATTTAGAGGGAGGGGATCTAAAGTAATGCTTTAAAATTCAGATTGGATTCATTTCTACCATTTTCTAAAATTCATGGTAGTTTCAGTAATCCCCTGGTAATTGAGGACACAAGTTATCTAAATGACTAATGTCGTCTTTATGGCTTTCAGAAAGGACAGGAGACCGACAGGATATGATGATGATGATGTTAAATGTGTTGCTTTAGGAACATCTATTGCAAATACATGGAATTCAATAAACATAGAAGAGCATATCATGCAGTTTGTCGGTGCCTTTTCCTCCGTGTTGTCCTGGTTTGCTGTGCTGCCTCCTAGTCGCCACCATGGTTTGCTGTGCTGCCTCCTACTCGCCACCATGGTTTGATGTGCTACCTGGGGATGCTCAAATCGCTCGGAGAAAGGAGTACGAATGTACGGCTTCCCCACTGACACAGAGCGGAGGAAAAAATGGCTGGCTCAAGTCAGCAGGAGCAATTTCACGACCAACAGCAACAAAATATGTGATTTATATACAAACACTGCATTTGCACTTTTTCACAAAACGAAAACCACACCATTGGGAAAGCTTAATGTTTTGTTTAATACAAAAAAACAGGGAAAGGCTTGAAAAACACTGAGAGTTGAGACTCAGGGTGCAGGGTGAGGGTCTCAGTGCAGGTATTCAGGCTCCATTGAATCCCCCTCTGGTTCTTGTGCTGAGAGAGGGAGCAACAGGCAGGAGAAAGGGTTATACACACCTATATAGCACACCTATTGCCTTGGGGAGATAACGTGTTTACTTATATAAAACAGTAGTATTAAACGTACCTTGTGTTTTCACTCTCACTTAAGTCCCTCTCCCTTTGCCATCAATCCAGAATCAGCTGAGCTGCAACATTATACAGACAGGTAATAATCAACAGAATCACAAGGACACAATATGGCTCTGCTAAAAACACTCACTCTTACACGCACCAAAGTTATATTTATCTAATATTTAACTCCTTCCACCCCCGCATACAATCCCGTTTAGAAGCCCCTCTTCTCTAATTCAACATGTTGGACGAAATGACATAGAGAGAACGGAATTTACAATTAAAAGGCTGTTCAACGTGTGTTGCTAACTTGCTTCGGTATGCTAGCTTAATCTGTTATCTGTAAACGTTCCCTAAATCTACTAATTTAGGGATAATCCACTGACATCCTTTAATACACATGTTCATTTGAATCAGATGTACTGATAATATCCGCAATATACATCTTTAAACTTCTTCTTACCTTTAAAAGTCCGTCACGAACGGTGTATTATGCTGCAACTCCACAGCTCTGCCAGCCTTGGCGCTAACTTCCGGGGAACGATTGAGAGGCTCCACGATCCGCCATTGCTGTAAAAAAGTGGTCCATTGGAGTGAACGGAGATGTCGTAACTCTTCTATTAAATGGCTCTGGCCGGGCTCATTACGCAGACGTGCGCGCCTCTGTTACTACCTCGTAGTAACACAATAGCGACCGGCGGCACACCTGCGGCTGTACCGCTTGTAATTAGGTTCAAATACAAAAACTTCTAACAAAACGCCGGCGGCACCAACAAAAGGAGCGCACACTGCAAAGTCTGCAATATCAAAATCAAGGATGCTAGCGCAACAACGTCGAATTTCATCAGGCACTTGAAAACTCACCCGGAGAGGTCAGTCACATTAACGCATGGACGGTTAGCAAACATGTTTAGCTCAGCATCAGCTATGTAATGTTAACTTAGCTTGCTACTAGCTTTGTAACTGAATATTTGAAAAGATTAGTGAATTGCTTGTCACACTTGTTTGAGTTGAGTGGCGTTGACATCCAACTCTTGACATGACATAAAAAAGGTCGGTAACGTTAATCATTACCCGCTTTTAAGTACTTTTAACAGTTTCCCTGCGGGGGATTAATAAAGTATTTGTGATACTGATTTCTGATTCTGAAGTGTGTTGCTTATAAGTTGTTTGTATTTAGCTAAAGTGTGATGTTTTTCCTCATATTGCATTGCAATAGCCTGTTTAAAGTGATCATATAACAAACAACTAATCAGTACTGATACTGTATGCTAATAGATATAGGAGTGATAATAACACAGTAAATGCTTTGAATTTCTTAGATATAGCGATGCAGTATTCTTAACAGATTGGATAGCAGCAGACAATAGAAGGCTTATTACAACCAGAAGAGACATGAGACTTTTATTTTTTTAGAGACTTGACTTGGACTTGCAAAAAAAGACTTGTGAACATCTCTGTTAGAGACCCAGACTAAACATTTTTCAGCTACAGTACCGTTTAATTGAGTTAATCTGATAATGTGAGACATTAAGGATTCCAAGTTAAAGGAGACTATTCATCCTGTGTTTCTCTCTGCACCCAACCATGAACACATAATACATCCTTCATACCTCTTATGGCTAGAAGTGGTTATGGTCCACAGTTGCAATTCTTCTTTTTAGTGCCTGTACCTGTCAGTGCTTTGTATGTGTGTTGAAAGTGGGGGCGGCTATTAAACGCTTTGAGCTGATGAAGGCTTGTTGTCAGCCCTCCAATGTGTCTCTGCAGGATTTGATGTCAGAGATTACAGATGATTATGTGGGTTGGATCTAGTACTCAACACTGCTCTGGGCTATATTGATCCCCAGTGAGTGTGAATGTGAGTGCATGCACGTGCTGTACTTGCATCCTTATGAGAGCCAAATGACCTCTCGTAAATAGAGAGCTATTTGGCTATTAAAGGTTTTTAAGGTCAAGATAACTAATAGCAAATGTAGTCGTACAATCATGCATGCCACTGGGATGTATATATGTTATTTTCCAGTGATGGGTATGTAGTGACACAATCAAACTATCGGAGTGATTCTTTTTGTTATAAGACAACTCGTTAAGGGACAAACCAGACACGGGTTGAGATGAAAGATACATTTGGTGTACAGGTCAGAGGTCAACTGTGTGTGAGAATATGTTCATTGTCTTTATGTTCACCTTTATGATGGTGAAATGTCCTTCCACCAAAACTGAAAAGGGGCAGCCTCCAGAGTGAAGAGGTTTTGTTCTGGATGTCACTTTTGAAAAGGCTATTGAATGAGATGAAGCTATTAAAGGATTCACACTTTTTAAAGTGTACGTGCAGGTTTAAATATCTTAAGACTTATCTTAATAATAAGACTTATTCCTGAAATAGCACATTGATTGGTACAACTCATTTAAACCCTCACCCCTGGCCTTTACACCCTAGTGTACACTAACTAAATCTAGTGTCAAGCTTACCATTAAAGGTCACTTAGTCCACTTCAAGGTTCAAGGCTTTTATTAGTCATACGTAGATTACGTACATAGCTACAGTGTATTTATGACGATGAAAATCTTAGGTCTTAACTGTCTACAAGTTAGTTAGTCTTCTTTCAAACCTGCAGATATCATGCGTTTAATAACTGTTCTAGTAGAGTTCACTGACTGTGGTTAGCATGTTATTCTAGAGTTTAAGTATATGGATAGTTGACCAGACACCGCAATGCAAGAATGCAATGAGAATTCAAAATAATAAGGTAGTCACCTAAGCAATATTTTATAGGATCTGAGGAATGCTACTTCTAAATCCTATCTGAGTGTTTTGGGACTCCATGTAAAGTAGCAGCCGACTCAATGTACTCAAACACAACCTTAGTGCAGAGATAGGAGGATGGCAAGGCGACGGGACCACCTGCTGAATAAATCAACGTGGTTTGACATTACACCCTAAGAGATAAAGCACTGCAATATCCTGTTCTGTACAGTGTGGTATGAAAGAGTTGTACCTCTGTCATGAACCTTTGCTGAATACTTATCTTTGTGCATTTATCAAGCATGCCAAACATTATTGATTATTCAATCAATAAAAAATGATTAATTTGCCTTTTTGTTATGGTAAATTGTATACGTTGTTAGGTGTTGTAAGTAGATTCAACAAGCAATTTGATCAATTAAAGCCTTTTTAAATCATGACAGGATTTCCCATTATGCAATTAAGCGATTATGTAATAAAATGATTAGCAGATTAACCCATTAATTGTCAGTTCAATCCCTAATTTACTGGTTCAAGCTTTTCATAAGAGCGAATAAACATTTTTTTTAACACTTTGATGTCATCTTAAAATGTTTGTGTTTGTTTGGCAAACACACCTCTTTCAAGTGTTACCAGGGGGGATTTTTGATTGTTGGAAAATAGTTGACAGATAAATCAATAATTAATTTGACATCAATATATAGGTGGACGGTTATAGTGATTAGATTGCACCATTCACTTTGAGTTAGTCATGCCCGTTTGTCTGCCTCTGCAGTTCTGGATGAATATTGTAAGTGTGTCATGTATGAGTTGTTTAAAGTGTGCAATGTCCTTTGTGTGAAGGATGATGCAACAAACATGAAGGATGGCTTCCATTTAGTCTTGGTAAGTAAGTGATTGAGTACTTGATTCTAATAAATGACATTACATGCACATACACAGGCTGAATGTAAATGTTTGTCGCTTGTGAGCCATTCTGATTGTTGATATGCCTTCCATACATGCCCCAGAATCAATGAGTAGATGTTGAAAGGCAGATGCATCTCTGTGCATTATATAGGTCAACACAGAGCTTATCAAGCTAAGACCTGTTCACTCTCGGCCCCTCTCCCTCTCGTTCCCGTCTTGTTCCCTCTGTTCATTACTCTCCAGTACGTTGTCATTTGTCTTGTTCCCCTCGCCTTTCGTCGAAGCCCTCTCATCTCTCCGTGCTGCGTTTCTCCCCATCGCTCCATCTTGTCGACGCTCAGTATGCGTGACAGGCTTGGGCCTTTGCATGCATCATTTGTCACTTAAATTGACTTTGATGCAGATGGAAATAATGTGTACCTTTTTTGTATAACTGATATCTAATTGATTTATTGGTTTATTTTACATACTGGATTTTTGTTTGGATGTATAAAAAACATAACAACCTTCAATTCTTTTTTTTCTTTTTTTTAAATGGATGGAACATTTCTTTGGTTTGTATAATGTTGCATGTTGGGTCAGCTGAAGAAGTAAAGTAGCTCTGTAATGGGTTTCTGATACAAAAAGAACACATATCATTGTGTATTATTTCTATGAATGAGAATGCATGAGTACATCTCACATCCTCCCAGAGAGTTTTAAAGCTTTAGTGTAGTGTTCATCTGTACGGTTTGTTTTTCTTGAGAAAAGCCTAACGGAAATGAGTTACAATCCCCGATTAGGCATACTGTACAGAGAGAAGAATAGCTCCTAACATGCCTTTTCTCATCGTTGGGGTATCAGTGTCTTTTATCTGTTTTACTTTCATTTATGTATGTGTCTGGTTGGTCTTATGCCTTTAATCAGAACCAGAAAACAGCTGACCAGAGCTTTTAAGTCATATTTTCAACATTAATCTAAAAGGTGTATGCATGTAATTAGATACATTGTTTAATATAATACAAATAATGATAATAATGATGTACACATATTGGGCCCTAGTCCAACCTGTTTTATGTTGGTCACACAGTTGTCTATTTGGATTCTGATACATTAGGAGCTTCAGATGTAGTGTGTACACAGAGTACCAAAGCTTCTCATTAGTGTGTGTGTGTGTGTGTGTGTGTGTGTGTGTGTGTGTGTGTGTGTGTGTGTGTGTGTGTGTGTGTGTGTGTGTGTGTGTGTGTGTGTGTGTGTGTGTGTGTGTGTGTGTGTGTGTGTGTGTGTGTGTGTGTGTGTGTGTGTGTGTGTGTGTGTGTGTGTGTGTGTGTGTGTGTGTGTGTGTGTGTGTGTGTGTTTGTTTAACCCTAGCCCGACCTCTTTCTGCCCTTCACCCTGTAACGCCCCCCGGACCAAAATGGATGAGCTGTTCTGTGTGTGTGTATATAAACATGCACGTGTGGTATGTTGGTTTAAGTTCATTCTAAAGTGGTGCTTTGTTTCCTCTTCTGCTGTTGTAAAACTGATTATCAACCGACACAGATGGAAATGAGCAATATGCATCACTTGGCTGCGTGCATAGGGAAAGTATGCCTTGGTTAGCATACATAGCAGAGAAATAGGATGTTCTTTCTTTGCATTTCAATGCCCAGATGGCAGCTTGGACTGCAATCAGCCACTACCTTTCTGAGTGTGTGAAAGGGGGGAAAGAAATGTACTTAAACTAAAGAAAGATGCAATAGCCACAAAGGCTGGGAGAAGGGGGGGGAGGGGTGAAACACACATGGACACAGAGAGTGAGAGAGGGGTAAAAAGACAGCCAGCTGAATTCAGAGTGAAGGAATGAGGACTGAAGGGAGGAGAGGTGGAGAGGGAGAGCTTTATTTCCTGTCCTCCATGATTAGGCAACATATTTCTCTGGAACATTCCATCCTCTGAGCTGGCCCGGCCTGTCACCAAGACTCAGCCTGCCACACTCCTTCCAATCTCATCATTTCTTCCTATTACACCCTGTCGCTCTTCGTTTTGCTCGTACATATCAACCTTTACTAAATTGTGTTCTTCTCTCGACTTCTATTCCTATTTTCCCTCAGAAAAAAAAGTGAGCTAAACCTTACGTTTTTGGGTCCAAGCTCTGCTGAGCAGACCAGGGTAAAAAGTAGAGTAAACGTCTACTGCTGCAAGGGAAAGGATTAGACATGAGATAACAAAAAGTAAAATAATCCTGATGACATAATCCTAGCGTGGGGTGTGGATCAGTAGTTAAATATACAGTAATATGTGATGGATTGGTATTGCAAGGACGAATGGATTAAACTTGATTACATCAAACTTTGATAAAAGCAGCAACTGATTACAGGATAATCAAAAGATGCATTTAGAAACGTACAGAATCTAGTCATGAATTGCAATTATAATTGGTAAATGGAGAGGCATATTTGGTCATGGAAAACATAACAAGGTATGCTTCTTCTGGTCAGACTGTGTTTAAAGTGGACTAACAAAAGTCTGTGTTGTTCAGTAATGTCTATTTTGTTGCATCTTCCCGATTTGAACTCAACACCACAATCCTAATTTTAACCCTAACCCATATAAACCACATTATATCAATTGACATGTACAGTCACTTGATTGTTGGGCAATAATGTCAAATGCTTAAACAGGCAAGTCCTTTTTTCAGCTTTGTGATTTTATTTAAGAACGGGCAGCTGGTCAAACATGTCCTTCCAGAGACAGTTAATCTCACTGGATTTCCAAAGTGCTCTAGATATGTAAATATGAAGCAAGCACTCTGGGTGGGGAACAACCTGGAACGGGCTGATGATGATAACGTGTCTGTCGTGGGAAGAATGCTTTTCAGACGTCCTGTTTGACTGTAAGAGCCAGATGCCTGCAGAAAAGTGGGAAGTAAAGGACACTCTTTCCTACAAAGGGCAAAAGTGTTTTAAAATATAAAGTAGTTAATATTATCACCTTGTGGTGACACACAGTAGCTTAGACTGCTAAACATAGAAAAAAGGATGTTCTATTTAGGTGATGAAGCCATCAGCTAAATGGGAAGGGTTTCATATGTATTGTTTGTTTATGGCCAAAGGGGGCAAACAAATGTTTTCACACAAGTTGTCATTGTTAACATGAGCCTTCCTACGTATATATTTATATTCAAGCACACTAATTCACTTATATGTTACGATAAGCTCATCACACAGTTTAAATGGATGTGAGCAAGCAAGTCAAGCATCAGTGCTTTTAAAACATTAGCCGTGAAATGTGCATCTGCACACTGGAGGTGTTTTGATATGATGTCCTTGGCAGCTGCTCAATCTCATTCCTCTCTCAGACATGTACACTTCTTAAACACACGTACATTCCCATGTGCGTACTAACAACACACTGCTGTACAAACTAACACACGCAGTAGTCATGCCTCTTTTAACATGTTCAGTTTTACACAAACACCCCCCTTCACACACACTTTCCTTTCCCACCCTTCCTCCACCTCCCGTCTTCCTCTCCTCCTTTTGTTCTCTCCCTCCCCGGAAGGCGGGTGAATTGGACCTTGTTCATATATTTATGGAGAACTGCTTATTTTACAATGTGACTAAATGATTCACTCAAGGAAGCTTTGCGCTGGTTGAGTTCGATCGAAGCTCTTCCGTCTTTGAAGGCTGCGACTGTTTAGTGCTTAATCCCCCCCCAAACACAGCTGGTGTCACGTTGAGAGGCCCGGAAAAACAAAGTATTCCTATGTGTCTGTGTTACGCTGTGTTTCAGATGCAATGGCTGAAAATCCAACGCAAATGTTGTGATACAGAAATGAGAAGTGGCACTGCCAATGCTCTTGTGTCAGGACTGCATCAACGTGTGCCTTTGATGGAATGTGTGTGGAGTGTTTTCAATGCTTCTTTCTCCTCAGCTGCACATTGAATCGAGGAGGGCCTTCATAGAGAAGACACACCCCTTTTCCCCAAATACAGAAGGCAACATGGGCTCTTAAAGTAACAGATGCGTGTAATATAACAGAAAAACCTGAATAACAGTGCTGCTTGAGAACAGGAAGTTCCTTTTATTACAGTTGTACAGAAGGTTTCACAAAACAAATATTGCCTAATTTGAATCTGACCGTATCTCTGTCAGTGTTTCTTCCTCTGTTTATTTTGTTGTCTGTCTGCCATGCCTCCTCCCCTCTCTCCCCTCTCCCCACATCTCTGTTTGGAGGTACACAGCTGAAGCTTATTGTTGTTTTTCAATACCTCATATGCTCACTTTTGCTGTTCTAACGCCCGCACAATAACAACTTCCTTACACTTCTATACACTGTGCCCATATGTGTGCACAAGCATGTACCGCTGAAACAGTCAATCGATAAATCCATTTCTCCATCAGCACAGCATGCAACACCCTAAGACTCCTCAAAACGACATACATAACATAGATAAGCAACTGTGGAAACTAAGCAGGAAATAGACGTAGATAAGGGGTCAGAGAAAAAAGACTGTCTGAAACATAAAGACACAGAGCTATCAATAGTTGTTTCTCACATATCTCGACCAGCACACATCCGATAACAAGAATAAAGAATAACCAGGGAGGTTTGTGTCTGTAACAAGAAGGATGTGTGCTAAATATGTGTTCTTGACAGCTCTTCAAGTATGTTCTGTTCACAGGATTTTAACTTGTGGAATCTCCACCCACAATGTGTGTGTGTTTGTGAGTGTTAGGTGACTAGTGTGATGCACTTGTTTGCACTGTGTGTACTTTAACCACATCACTCTGTTCAAAATAGTTCTTGCCGAGTCAACATGCTGTTCCTTATTAGCTCACAGATGACACACACACACACACACACACACACACAGCTGAGGGCTGCTCCTGGTACTCAGCTGATAACGTTGTTCACATGCACTTCATTCTGTGTCTGTAGACCAGCAGCAGATAAGCCCCCTGCTTGTGTCGTGCTGCGTACATTCCAAGCAACACACAGAAAGCTTTTGTGTGTGAGCGAATAAGACGCAAAGGAAGGGGGAGGCGCAATCGCATAGATGTTTGCATCATTCTCTGAGCCATTATTTAACCTCTTTTTATAAACTGTTGTTCAACACAGATACACAACCACACCATGAAACACAATGAGAAGTGTGTTTGCAAACACTTTGCATGCTTGAAGCTGTAAAGGACACACACTTACCACACAAACACACACTTCGTTTGATCAAAGTGCTGTTTGGTCTCCATCTCTACTTCTGCACAACAGGCCAAGCATGAGCAGGTGGGCAGGGTTTTGGTTTCCTCCTCCCCCCCCCCCCCCCTCTTTCTCTCCCTGCCCCCGGCCAATCAGGACCTCAGCCATTACAGCTGACCCCCCTTTTCTCCAGCCAATCAGCTGTCAGCCCTTTCTTCCCCCTGTATGCCTTCACTGCTGAGTGAGCAAAGCACGCCTAGCTCTATCAGCTGAGAGGAAAGTACAGAAAGCAAACACAGGCAAACTGAAATAGAGAGAGACAGAGTGTAGTGAGAACAGGTGAGAGGAGCGGCATGTAAATAGATAGGGGCAGAGAGGAGAGGGTGAAGAAGAGGAGGAATGGGAGGAGAGGAAAGGGGGAATGCTAGCCTGTGAAGGGGCTTTTGTATTCAAGATATTTCGGAGGGGCGCAAATGAGAGAAAGGAAGAAAGATGGAAGGGGGAGCTTGAAAGAGAAAAGGAGAGGGAGGGATAAGGGGAGATGGGTGAGGGGGGAGAGTTGTTGATGGGTTTTCAATTTGTGTGACTGAGGGTGGAGAGAGGTAGACAGGAAGAAAACAAAATACAGAGACACAGAGAGAGAGAGCAGGCTACGGAACAGAGTGGGGCAGAACAACTTGACTTATCTCCGTCTTTCTCAACACTATTCAGGAGGAAGGAAGCAAAGCGAGGCAACACACCCGAGAGAGAGCAGCAGTGGAAATAGAAACACAGGAGTACAGAAAGAAAGGCAGCAGAGTTTCCCATCCAGCCACCAAAGGGAGGAAGGAGAGACAGTGAGGGAGACAGCAAGATAAACCCCATCTTTCTGAGAGGGTGAGTGCCACAACTGTGTAATGTTGCTCCTGTCATAGTGTCAGCTGGGCTCAACGTCTCCTAAAATGGCCACATGAAAGGCAGACAGACAGTCAGACGGAGGGAGGGGGGGGAGGGGGGGGGAGAGAAAGGGTCCCCGTGTCAAACAGCATTCTCAACCAATATGTCCCTGAGCCAGCTTAGACTGCACGAGCACTGTGTGTGTGTTTGGTGTCAACACTGACGCTCTGAGGTTTATCAGTTACAGCCGACTTGTCTCCTGTCACTCTCTGCTCTCGATTGTTGCTTCCGGTCTTCTGACTTCTGACTCCAACACACTCTCTCCTTTTCTCTGACACACACATACACAGTCTGCTGTCATGCCCTTCCCTTGTGATATACTTTTTCTTTACTCTAGATTGCTCCTATAATCTAATCAACAGGTTGCAGGCTCTGCTTTTAGTGTTACAGAATCTGCACACAAGAGTCTATGTTTATCAGCCTCCACGCACAGCACAGGCCTGGGAGTAGGTGGGCGGGGTGCAGCTACAAGTTGATGAGACAATCGTGGCATTTGGGAGGCTGCTAACTTCAGAGTGACGTTATCATACGGTATGGGCGGGGACGTAAAGGGAGGAGTTCAGGGTGCAACTTCAAACAAGCTCTTTATAAAAGGCTGATTCAAGATGATGAGTTTGTCATTGATTAAAAATAGGTTATTTTAATTCATCTCTAAAGGGATTGAGATTTAACCTCATCCAAAATCAGAATGCCGACAACTCCCCCTTCTCTGTTGTAAGGGACACATTGGGCAAAAGGAAATAACCCACCGAGTTTGGGTACTGACACTAAGGGACATTAATTAGTAGGACATTTAACAGACGGTTGCCCTTGAATTGGTATTTTGTTTTTGTTTTAAGGATACCGAAATGTAAAAAAATAAGCACAAGCAGACAACTTTAATTTTCAAATCACTGTGGCAATGCATCAGGTTTCAGTGTCCCTGAAAAGCGTTGTGCCTATGTGGAAGAATATATAAGAAATTAAAAAAGAACAGATAACACAAGTGTCAAGTATAACCTAGCATTTGCAATAATTCAGCCTTGCAATTTCTAATCTACAGTAGGAATTATTCAATTATTTATTTTACTATAAGATCCGAAAAGTAGTTTTTTGCATGCTGTGAATCTACAATACTACACTTGTATAATATAACTGATTATAATGTATGTGTGTGCGCAACATCTGGGTGTTGTGATAAGTGTACACAGGCCAAAATGTCAAGGTACTTTCCGAAGGTGCCTATACATTTCACAGAGAGCTGCCTTCGGGGTCAGGGCCGTCCTCATGTGACAAGTCTGTGTCAGTGTGTGTCAGTGTGTGTCAGTGTGTTTCATTCCACCCATCTGCAACATTGTACAGGAAGCCACAGCGTCTCCAGGGTACTTTGGTCTGTTCTGCAGATGTTTTTGCTTAACATACTGATGTTCCAATGACTGAAGAGTGTCTGACTCTAACAAGCTGTTAATAGGCTGTTTGGTGAAACTAACCCAGTGTGTGTGCAAATCCTTTGCCACATGTATCAGCAGCTTGTGTGCCTCTGAGTTTGCCTTCAACCAACGCCCCCTAAATCAACCTCTCTAAAGAGGACGAAATTAAACGCATCTGGTCCTCCTAATGTGCCACAAGTCATCTGACCCAATACTTTTGGCCTTTGACCTCATGACCACAGCTTTCCTTGCCCTCAAGGGTCACACTGATTTTCTTTTTTTAAATAGCTAAATAATCTCCTTGAAGGACATGACTATCTCTTGAGCAAAGTGTTTGAGCTCCACAACAGGCATGCCTGAGGTCAAAGGCTTCAGGCCTCTCCTCAGGGCCCAGGCACAAGTTCAAAGAACTAGTGGTGGTGGATGTTGACTGTTGCATTGCCTGCATCTTGGCCAAAAAGTTGCCCTTGAACACATCATAACCACTAATGCTAAAGGCCAATAGTCGTTTATTCTGTGTCTGCGTGAGAGGAAATATCTTCATACCACCAGCAGCAGTTGTTTCGATGTCTCACTTAAAAACGGAAAAGGGAAGACCTAAAATTACAGATATACAAATGATTGTTGAGATGAATACCTTATTTGCCGGCCATTTACCCAGTAAATCTGTTCACCCCTAAGCTTCATTCCTGATGGCTTTGTCATTGTGAAAATATCCGTGTATTAGAATGATTAGTGGAGATGAAGATGTAAAGAGAGCAGAGCCTCTGTGTGAACGCTCTTTACTTCAGTCATTTGCTTGCTTTCATTATTTCTGATTCTGACTCGAGCATTGATTAGCTTAAGCTTAACAGCCATCAGTAATTTCTTTCATTGACTGGCTATTCTTCTGACTTAATATATTGAATCGGACAGAAAGCCGCAGACAAAGGGTTCTTTTGTTAGAATGCCCGTGGGAACTTACGTTTTTGCTTCAGGTAATGCTACAATATTATTTTGCAGTCCAATCAGATTTTAGACTGCATACACATTTAATAAATATGTTTATTGTTTTCTTAGTGTAATTATTCTGGAAATTCATTTCCCATTTCAATGCTACTGAATGCATGTCACTCATTATGATTATGAGCTCTGCTTAGCCCAAGGCAAACTGTACGTACCTCTTTTTTAATGCATTTTGTATTGGTCCAATTCTCCACTTCATTGAATCTTTATTTCATTGTGTCTCTGTGCCCAAAAAGCCTCTTTCTCTCTGTCTCTCTCTCTCTGTCTCTCTCTCTCTCTCTCTCGCTCGCACACACACTCACCTAATTCCTCGCAAAAAACAAATAAAGAAATAGAGCTAATCCTCAAATGTGAGCATTAAACAGGACTAGCTTCAGCGTATTATCCTGTGTTTTCTGTGGGTTTCTCCTCAATGAAAGCATTTGTGTGCCCTTTAATTCAATCATAATCAATTGTTTAGCTCTGCTTTTCGCTGAAGCAGATCCTTTTTTAATGATTTTTTCTTAAACTGAAAACGTTCACTCCTATGCACAGGGGTTGCCATTGGGTATTGTTATGCTATCCTCAGCCCTGCTGGTTTAGATGCTAAAGCTATGATCAGTCTCATGTTGGCCTTGACACTGGCTAGCTCGACCTGCTGCTGCTGAAATGCTACCTTCCCCAAGGTCTTTGGCTGGGCTGTAGTGTCTCTCTGTCCCCCTCATCCTCCCTCCTCTGTCTCTCTCTGGGTGTTTCCCTCTTGTCAGGCGTTTATCATTCCTTTGTCTGTCATATCACCATTTCAGCTCACGCTCTCTCTTCATGGGTGATTGCTTAATGCAGATGTTAACACCCAGATTGTCTTTCAATGGTGTGTAACATCTTCATGCTTTATGTCAGCAGCAGCAATAAGAATATAAGAGAAATGTTGGCGATAATTTATATATTTTAAATAATAATAGCTATAATTAATAGCTTTTAGAAGGAAAGTGTAACGATGTTTTATTGACAAAAGAAAAAAGGAAACTACCAATATTGACTAAATTAGTTCACTGAAGTGGCAAGAAGTAGGTTGGTACTGACTGTGCAGGTCTTTGTTGCCTAAGGATGCAGGACGGGAGTGTGAGAATGTTAAACAATGTTCAGAAATGCAGTAATAGAGTTCTAAAGTTCTCATGCCCAGCAACTTGAAGCCTATCTTGGGGGGAAGCCAGAGTTTTTTCCCTCCTCTGTTGGCTCCTGGATCAAGCCAGAAAAGGGTTGGGTATAGCCAAGGCCAGCCTCCTGCTCAGCGAGTTCAAAACAAGTCCAGAAATCAAGAGGGACCGAGCACAGAGCCTTTAGGATCTCCAGTGAGCTATGACATAGGCAATGACTATAAATAATCATTGCTGACTCTTTCATTCTTTCCCCATCCCCCACTCCATGTCCGCCCATGGGTGCTTGCACTGCACTTGCACCTGTCTTCAAAAAGAGAGAGGAGAGAGGAGGGGATTCCTCGCATTGGGTTAACTGAACTTTATTTGACTTGGTAATGAGTGTATCCAGATATCCCCGTTTGACTGGGGTTGTTCTGGTTCAGCCTAGGAGTTTCCCCCATCCCAAAAGATATCACTCAAACAATCATGTTTACAGGACGTGTCTTCTAAATGTCCTGTTTAAGCAACAGTTTATACGTGACCCTTTCATGTTTTCAGAACTTAAAGTGATACCTCCAAGTTTCCTCCTTTTTTAATAATTGCCTAATTCCAGTTGAAGTGGCAATTTCATAGCATTTAGGGAATAAATGTTAGTTTTAAGTTAATATTACAATTATCAATGAAAAGTATTTTTTCTTAGATTGTTTGCATGACTTTAAAATTGGATTTGGTTGTATTCATTTTGGAAGAGGCACTCAAGTCTGTAGGTCTGTTCTAGCTTTGTTGTGTTGCTCATGGTAGTGTTGTGACTGTGTATGACTGCATTGGGACATGTCTTGTGAGTCATTAAAGGCTGCAAAGGCTTTACTCCTGGCATCGTCTCCATGTGTTTCTTTGTTTGCATGATAGCATTCTTATCTGATGACACCATTATACTTATAGGTTATAATGTAAATAGGGGGGAGGGTCGGTCCATTTCTACTTCCCCTTTTATGTTCCTGTGTCTGGATCCTTCTCATCCTTCCCTCTTGTTGAAGTTGTAGACTTTTATATTGTCACGAATACATAGAAAATGTAGTTTGGATAGAATATATAATGTGGAATACATGTTAATATAAATAAAAGTAAAATAAATTTTCAGATTACTAATTTAAACATTGTACCGAAGAATGTAGCTACCACCTGTAACCTACTTAGTTTGACCTTTTACTTGTATAGCAATTTGAGGATTGTATTTGCCTTACCGGGGATGTTGTATACATTTCATCATACTGATACATTTCAGGTGGGTTTGTAATGGAAAATACCACTGAACAACTGTACATTTCCTTTTTTTAACCAGTTTTGTTTCCTCTTGCTTGAACTTTTGCCTTATTTCATCACTTCTCTGTAAGCAATGGTTATCTTTTGTGGTTTCGTTATGATGACTCAAAAGGAAATGGAAAGTGTAGTAACTGGTTTCTGTAATGTAGGTATAAATGGGAACCAACTGTATTTGCTTTGGTTACTGATTTATAGAGGTGCCAGCAGGGTATATGAACAGGCCTTTATCACAGCCTGTTGAGATTTTTGGCTTGCTGTACACACTTCATAAAGGAGAGCCATTTTGATAGATATTTTCTTAGAAGAGCATCTTTGCCGGGCTTCCACTGCCCCCCCGTTGTTGAACACCCCTTCACTCCCCCTCTCTCTAGCTCTGCGTCTCCCTCTTTCTTGTGGCCAAGCACAAAGGAGCCGTTATCCTTGGGCTACTGGTTGTCATAGCGACAGCTCACTGTGACCCCCCCCCATACCCAAGTTCTGGTCCAAGCCAATTGGGTCTGGAAAATATAAACTGGCATCTAGAACTGGAACAATCAACTGTCTTCTATGAGAAGCTCCTCCATGTTTTAATCTTAAACCCAAGGTGTTGAGGCTATTACTAAAATGGAAAATAAAAATAGTAATATTTCTCCCTTGGTTGACTTGTTGAGTACTGAGGAGAAGATATTGATTATACGACTCCTTCATTTTTAGTTTTTCTTCCGAGTCAACTAATAAAACATTTTAAAAAGTGTCCTTTGAACAATAAGTACAATTACCTGACTGACTGATATGATTTTTTTCCTTACTTTCTGTTTCTTCAGTCACACTGGGTGGAATGACCCTGTCATGATGCCAAAGCCGTGCCACACCCCACGCCCAGGGGACCAAGGAGGGCGTGTCTGGCTATCAGCCATCTACAGAAGGAGCCCCAATAGAGGCATTTCTGATTCCAGTTCAGAGATATTTTATCTCAAGAGCCTCCTGCATTACTGACCATCTGCCCCTCTGGTAAGTTTGAGCTTTTAGGTTTTATCCTTCTTGAACAAATGAACAAACACAGTGCGTGACTTTACAACACCAAGTTGTTGGTTGCTCGTAACTTCTTATGGTTAAATAAGTTATAATGATTCATGCACCCAATGGGTTTGACAAGCCAGCAAAATAAGGTGTTCATTTATCTGGCAATGATGCATTATACATAAAAACGCTGTTGTCACCGCAAATCATAAGCTATAATATATCATGTTGTTAAGTAATTGTGTTTAATTTGTATTGGTAAATCTCTTTATTTCTCTTCAGGTCGTAGCCTCTTTGCACATCTCCTGCTTTCTCCGGAGTCTTTACCGTTTCCTGATTACCTACCCTGGTATGTTGGCGTTGTTTTGTGGCTGCTGCCATGGAGATAAACAGACTTCTTTAGTACACCATTTCAGAGACAACCTCCAGATGTTGTGCCAGATGCAGGGTGTCCAGGCGGGCACGATTAGACAAGGACTGGAACATAGGTAAGATTCTGATCTTGTATATTGTCTTTATATGTTATTGAATTAGACAGGAGACTCATTTATGCAGTCAAAGAGCAATATTGTACTCCTTTTTTAAAGCTAAAAGTTCCCAAATGGTGGTTAGATTTCATGTTCAATCAAACCATGTCCAATGATATGAGTACCTGATTTCCTTTCTGATTTTGTAGCAATATTCTTTTCTCAGGCTATACCTTGTTCAGCGTTAATGTGGCTTTACAACTTTCAAAATTAAATTACCTGTAATAAATCATATCAATAAATGTTCTCACATCATTCTTGCCAGCTTAGGAACGTCTCAATAAGTGTTTGTCCTTTTTTAATTTAATCATACTTTTGTACGTTTACCATTACTCACAAACAGTCTGCCTGCCATTTGTAATTGCTTTGTAGAAAACTGTCCTGAGTAATGCTGTAATTTGTTCCTCTCAGGTGCTGTGTGGCTCAGCTTCATAGTTCACATTTGTTAACGACATCACAACAGGAATTATAGGACTTCCTATTCCTGTGGAACATCTAACCCCGCCTCCTGGCACCTGTGAGGCACTACTTCACCCTATTGCAAGTTAATCAAGACTGTTATTCTCCAGAATAGAAACCATGCGGCACATTCACGTCGAGTTAGCCCACAAAAAGGCTCCATTAGAGCTTCCAGCCCAGGAGGGGGACCTGCCTCCACCGACAGCCCCAACACAGGGCCTAGACCCTGGTGTCAGACCGGGGGCACCCAGGCATTTTGGCCAGGAGCAGTTGCGGCTCCAAAAGGTCTACCAACTCTCCATTTTCTCTCAGTTGGGGGGATTTTCTACCTCCACAGAACCCCACACTGATACCCAACAGAGGCATGTCCGGTTGGGCGTCAAAAGGGGGCTAGAGGAGCCCCAATTAACTCATAAGCTCCCCCACTTGGGGGATTCCTCAGACAAAGAAGCGTTAGAGGAAGGGGTGCTGTGTGGGCCAGCCCCAGCTCAAGGTGTTGGGATGGGGTTAGCAATGGGCCCTGGAGGGCCTGGTTCTGTATACTCTTGCACACAGATGGAGCACAGAGACTCTGAGGGGGGACTCTCACCCAGGTCTCCACCCCTCTCCCCAAGCCACAATCCCTCCCGACGCCCAACTCAGCACAATCATGACAGGCCCATTCCTGATGTATTTGCTCCACTCTCACCTAAATCCCCCCCAATGTGTGACCCACATGGACTTCTTTCTGACCAGGGCCATGCCTTTGGTAACTCGGCAAGGACTGATTCACCTAACGGGGGCCACACACCCACCTACTCACCAGGCAGCCCTGCAAATGAGAACTGTGGTAATGGGAACAGCTTATCTGGAGGCCAGCCCAGCCCACGCCTATATGACATGTCCACGTATGAGACCCCCAACCCTGCCAGCCCCACCAGCCCTCCCGGGCCTTTCTCCCCCCCACATCACACAGAGTTGCAGGAGCCAGGGGAGGCCACCGAATGGGATGTTGGACTTGAATCCTCCCCACCTGAGCGAAGTGCAACCCAGACTGCCTCCTCCTCCTCCAACGGCCTGGCTTCCTTGGAGAAAACTCCAAGCAGTAATGGCCACCGCTTGTCCTCTGGTGGCCACTGGCCAGCCAAAAAGAGGCTGCTCTCCCCAAGTGACACTGGGGACTCATGCTCAGAAGACGAGGGACCCTCCACTTCCAAGAGAAGCAGGCTGTCATTGCTGGCTCCAGGACTTGGCCCGACCTCCTGTCGCAGCACTGATTCTAAAGCTGCCCCATATTGGAACCACCTGCTGCCCTCTGCATGGGACCGGCCTAAGGTCAGCACACTCACATACTTTTTTCTTGAAATGTTCTTTAAGTCATTTGAAATGATCAAATTACATTAGTCTGTAGTTTCAACTGGGGTACTAGCGAATAGCAAATGTTAGCTATTATGCACTGGCTGTGATTACAGGACAGTAACACCAATGGTAGAAGTAGCTACTTTACAAGCTAGCTTAGCATATGATGTACAGTTGCAAACGGAAAAGATACAAAATCTTACATTACTAAGTACATTTGGTTTTATTTTGCCTTCTTGGTGACTCCATTTCCCCACCAGAATATAAATACCACTGGAAAAAAAAGCTCTAGGCGACATTGAGGCATAATACATTAAAATAGCATGTGGTCATTCAAATGCAAATCGCATGCTTTAAGACAAAAAACATTTACACCACTATACATAGAGGCTTCTTAAACTTTAACTACAGGATAAGGAAGTCGGTGGTTGATGCTAATACATCTATGAGCCTTGACAGCCCTGGAAAAGAGGCTGAGGCCTAAATAAAGAGAAAGAGAACGGGTAATGTGAAAGAATGAAGAGATGGCCGGCTCATGATCACGCCACACTGGAACAGGCTGAGTAGCTCCAGAATGAAGCTCATTGAGGGAGGACCCATTGTTCCCCCACATGAGTGTGTCACACACATGCAGACACATAAATACACACAGAGGCACACACACATGTACATACATGGTGCTTAAAAATGGTTCTGGAAGTGAATTGGCCATTTTTGAACATGGGAGTGTGTGTTTGTTGGGTGGGAGTATGATAACAATGACAATAGGGTTCACTAGTTCACTAGTTAGGTGGTGGGCTCAGTGCGGTTAGAGGTGTTGTGTGTGTAGGTGTGTGTTAGGGAAGCTCAGAGAAAAACCGATAGATCCAAGAAAGATTCAAGGACACACATAGGGACAAAAAGGAGAGTGAAAGTTAGAGTTAAATTAAAGGATAAAAGAAAAACGGTATAAGAAAGGGGAGACAGAAGGATATTCTAAAATGCTGTATGTGGTTTTGATTGAGTTTGAGGATACGGCGGCAAGCTGACAAAGAGCTCCAAGCTTTGTGGAGGGCCAGTGTAGCCAAGGGTTAGCTAATAAAAACAGGCTAATCATGAGTGAAAGGTTTGCTGTGAGCAAATGGCTAGCAGGTAGCATAGGTTTGGCTAGTGGAGAGTCATCTGACAGTTGTGTGGCCTTTACGATGAACGGCAGCCTGGAAATGGGGAATGTCTATGTGTGTGACGCAACATCCAAAAGTCAGTGCTCAGTAAGTAAGAGGACAACTCAGATACACATACACATTACACATATACAGTAGTCTCATAGGAACACAGTAAAGACGTCGGCTACGTATGACATATACTTAAATGTAATCCTTTTTGGAGTATCTTTACTTTATCTGTTTTCTGTTTTTCTTTTGTGGATTTCAATCAAAGTTCTTTTAAGTTACTTATATTATTTTGGGGAAAAAGTAATAGTTTTTTTATTCTCTTTGCTCAGACCGCAACAGATTGCACAAGATCAGGGAGACGACTAAAAAGTGGACTGCGGCTGAAAAGGTGAGTTCTCCATCATATCTACACAGTTTCACCATTTTATTAAAATAACATTAAAATGGCAAGATTTCTAAAAAGGGATTCAAATGTTTAAATGTTTTGAGATTTTAAGAACATGCATTGTATAGATAGGATCAGTTCAATGTCAGTCAGACTTCAGCAAAGTAAACTCGGGAAAGAAGGTTGGAGTTAGTAATTTGATGTTATTCTGAATTTAAGTATTTCTGTCTGGACTTGAAAACTCAGAGGCACGTGTCATGTTGTTTGAGAGAAAATTTGTATAATCTGTAACACCACTCACCACCGGTCTGTTTTGTGTGTGTTTGTGGTCACATTCAGTCGGCAGCTGCGCAGCGGCAGACACACAGACACCGGCCGCTCCACACGCTCCACTTGGCCCTCATCTTCCATCAGCAGATCGCTACTCGGCAACTTTGAGGTACACATTTTAAACATTATTTAAAAAACTTCAAGAAACATCAGTGATTGCAGGTTGAAGATGGTGACAGAAAGACATGGCAGCAAACCCAAACAGTAATCAAATCAAATCAAATCAAGTTTTATTTATACAGCACATTTTATAAACGATTTTTGGTCGAGCCAAAGTGCTGTACATATAAAATATAATAAAATAGCCTACAGTAGAGACACTTTACAGCAAATACAACAGCACAGATTGTTCAGAATATCAGAATGAGAAAAACGACACCCTCTGTCCTTAGACCCTCACATCGTACAAGGAAAAAATTCCAGAGAAAACCCACAGTTTATGGGGGAAAATGGGAGAAACCTCAGGGAGAGCAACAGAGGAGGGATCCCTCTCCCAGGACGGACAGACGTGCAATAGATGCCGTGTGTAAATCGAAGAGATAATACATTTACAACATATAGACCGAATGTTAGGAAATGCATGTGTCTGTAATAAGAAGATGAATCCACGAGGATGTCAGCTACAATCCTGTGGAAGCCATCAGGGAAGCAGCATGACGAGAGCCAAGGCAGGACCGCAGAGACAGGTTTAGCCACGATCCGAAGTCCACGACTTAATCCAGAACTCAGGATAGAGGATCCAGGACACAGGACTACAGCAAGAGGATCAGCCTCGACTCCGGATCCCGGCGTAGATATAGATACAAAACAAGAAAAAATGTGGCTGGGTTAATCGGAACAAGAGAATACACAGACACAGACAGACAGAGAGACAGACGGAAGAACAAGCACAGTGCAAGTGGAGCCGGGTAGTCTTGGTTCTTCCTTGTCACCACGTATACAATCTGATGTAATTGTAACTGTTCAATCATTACATTTAACTTTTTATGAAGTATATATTCTTCAACCTTTAGTGACATTGTCAGAAATGTCTAAATTCAAATGTATGTTGAGGTCAGTGATAAAGAAGATAATACAGTGGACTACATTATATTGACAGGTATTCTTAATTTTGAGTCTTTCCCAGTCAAATACATAATACAAAACAATAATATGAAAATGGAAAGCTTGTGCAGGGACAGGGTAAAAGGCACATTATTCATTACCATTTCAAAAAACAGTTAAAAATACATTTTATTTAACAGAACTTTTGGATGGTATTTTAATCATTACCATTACAGTTGTAAGATGTCCTACTATGCCCTGTAGATCTGAATATCAGGGAAAGATTGTTCAAAATCTTTGCAGTTTTGAAATCTGGAATTTGAGTGTAAACAGGCATAGCTGTTTGTGTAATTGTTGCAAAGCCTGGCCTATGATTATAAGGATTAAAAGGACAAAATGACATGGTTAAGATATCTTTTCTCATTTGTGTCATTTAAAGACACAGGATCATACCGTATTGGCCTTCAATAGTGTACATGTTATGTTTCAAAATGTTTTTTCCCGAAAATTCCCAATCCAAAAGAGTTTTAAATGACTTCTGTTAACAACTGTATTCTCTCTTCTCTCACTCTTGTGTCCTTCAGGAGTCCATACTGAAGGGAAGATTCTCCCCCTCAGGGAGGATAGAGGGGTTCACGGCGGAGATCGGTGCCAGCGGCTCTTATTGTCCGCAGCACGTCACCCTGCCGGTGCAGGTTACATACTACGACATCTCAGAGCACAGCGCACCCTCACCCTTCCTGGTAAGTCAGTCTCAGTGTGTGTTTCTATGTGTGCCCCCACTAAGAACAAAAACAATGTTGCATGTTTTTCTTTTCCTTCTTATAATATAAAGCTTTTTGTCTGTTCACGTGAGCAGTGAATGAGATATATTTTATATCTATACCAAATACATAGCAAAGTAGCACCAGCATCAATATGTGAATCTCTTTAGTCCCTGTTACAAGAAGTCTTAAGTTGTGTTTGCTGCCACACTGGACTACTGGAAAGCAGTCTTTTTTCACTTTCTTAACTTCATGCCTCATGTTGAATGATATACATAGTTATTCTGTCAGTTTTCGTGTACAATAGTTTATTTTTCACTGCTTTTGATAGGAAACTGCTTTTACATGCATAACCTTTTATAGCATGTTTTAGTTGATCAAACCAGAAATGAAAATGCACATTTCTTGATGTGAAAACAAGAACTGTACCAAAGAATGAGTTATTTTACCATGACATTGATCAAAGACATTAAGTCAGTTGTGTGTTTCTGTCTGTCACTCTCACAGGGTGTGATTTCCCTCGAGCATCTTGGAAAGAAAGGATACAGCATACCCAAAGCAGGGACCATTCAAGTGGTAAATTGTTTTTTGTCTTGTTTCTTTCATGTCATTCCTTGCCTGTGAATCTTTCAGAGATATGTCATTGTGCCACCGCAATACTATAAGGGGGCATTTGCATTCTTGACACTAAGAGCAGTTGTTGTCTAACTTCTAGCATACTTCAAATAAAACCACTGCAAGTTGTCTTATTTTTGCTGTTTGTAATACTGACTTTGGTCCAACATATTTTTCAGACCTTATTTAATCCCAACAAAACTGTGGTGAAGATGTTCCTGGTGACCTACAACTTTAGTGACATGCCAGTTAATCACATGACCTTCCTACGCCACCGTATCTTCTTGGTGCCCGTAGAGGAGGGGGCTGAAGGGAAGGGCGAGGCGCCTTCGGGGAGCGCAGTGATAGAAAGGAGGAAGATTCTCTGCTACCTGATACATCTCAGGTAAATCAGGTTTCACTTTTTTACTTTAGCAGCCTGTTTTGTGATTGTCTGAAAAACATCACAAGATCACGATGTATTTCTAATAGTTTGATAGTGTTACACAACTGTAAGCAAATGTTTCCTTAATTACTAGCAAACTTTGTTGTCCTATTGATAGTGTTAATATTTGGGAAAGGTGTTGTGCTAACGCATTTGTTTTGGTTATTTTCTTTCTCAGATTCCAGAGCTCCAAATCTGGGAAGATCTACTTGCACAATGATATCCGGCTGCTATTCTCCCGCAAATCCATCGAAGTAGACACAGGGATCCCTTATGAGCTGAAATCTTTCACCGAGGTGCCAAGAAACCCTAAATACTCCCCCCGCGTGTGACCCGAGCTTCAGCTTTTGACCCTCCCCAACGCCAATGCAGTCCCTCCTGTGCTTCCTAACGAGGAGGGAGGGAAAAGACAGACTGCTAGAATGATGGACGCAAAACTTGATAAGACTTGATGAGACACACCACATGCACACAAGACACACATGCACACATAATACAGTGTGGTGATATCACAAATCCCCCTTTATGCATTTATTCTCCATTGAAATGTAGACAGTCAAAAGACATTAGTGATAAAAACGTCACTAAAGCAAACATAGCATTCCTTGTATCTTCCATTAGTTGAAAGTATGAAAAAAATTACAAATATTGGTGTTAAAGCAGTCCAGCATGCATGCAGTCAAAATCAGGACGTTTCCGAAAACCTTCATCTGTAGGAGAAAAAAAAGAAATGCACTAAATACTGACACACACACACACACACACACACACACACACACACACACACACACACACACACACACACACACACACACACACACACACACACACACACACACACACACACCACAAAAGAGACTGACAAGACTCACACACAGCACATACTTTGCACGTCACAGCTGAAACACTTCGTGTGGTGACTCTCTGAGTTTAGTGTTAACATGCATGCCTTGTGACTTAAACACCTGAATTTTCCTCTAGTGCCGTATCACACTGTCCTTCACTCTGCCTGCAGCTCCAAGAGATTTGTCAAGAGGCCACAAACAATAAGCACATCCCTGATTGTAGGGTGAAGAAAATAACGACCCCCCCCCACACACTTTCTGACCGGCAGAGAGGAGATGAGCCATGAGACACAAACACTAGTGAAAGCAAAATGGAATCGGCCATCCAACAAAAACAAAAACATGATTTGACCAAACTCAGGACACATGTTGAAGAATCAAATTATCCTCTTCACATTTACCTATGATGGTACAGACGTTAAGCCAGGATCATGGATACATGTCGTAACCATGTTGTAAAAAAACAGGGAAATCCAGTTCAACTTATGTAGCCAGACTGAGGGACACTGTTGTTTTCTTTCTTTCTTTTTAGAATCTGTTCAGAGCAGTCTGATGTTGGAGCAGAACATGGATAAAAAACAACAAGCTGTAGTATTTTTAATTTATGTTTTCGCAAATGTCTTAATAAGCAATATGCTGCACAAAGTAGAGTGTGTTTTTAAGCCGGGTGAGCTTTCTCTCTGGTGCGGGGGGGGACAGAGAAAGCGGAGGATTGAGTGTGAGGGAGGAAATGGGAGGAGGGAGGGATGACAGGGA
The DNA here is from genome assembly GCF_902827115.2 of Pseudochaenichthys georgianus. Lineage (NCBI taxonomy): Eukaryota > Metazoa > Chordata > Actinopteri > Perciformes > Channichthyidae > Pseudochaenichthys > Pseudochaenichthys georgianus. The sequence goes on along the minus strand of NC_047511.1, from coordinate 19,828,354 downwards.
GGGGGGGTATTTAATATGGGGAAAAAGTCTATGTATATTTAAAAGAATAAACTCTGCGACTGGCGAGTGAACGACCTGTCTTTGTTGTGGTTTTTCAATCCTACATTTTACCTACACCTCCCATAATGCATCACCCTCTTCAACATCTTTGCATAGACCTTCTTTGTGCCTGATGAACATGAATGTGTTCTAAACTCTACACCCCCAGTTTGCCATGCAGCCCTTCTGTTATTAAAAGTCTCAATGCTAATGACATCAATATGACTTCATCAGGGTTTATTTCTTCAACATGACAAAGCTTCTCCAGTTCCCCAATTCATATTATACGTTTTCACAGGCTAAGTTAAAGGGATAGTGGAAATTGAACCACAAATAGTTTCGTTTTAACTTATATACAAGCATAATTACGTACCAAAACAATCACACCTGATTAAAAAAATATAATAATTGCCTTACGCATGTTAGAAGCACTTTATTGCAGCTTCCCCGAACTTTTTTAGAAACGAAATGATGAGTCAGCCAAACCGGAAGTGAGGAAAACTCAGGAAGACGAAACAATAACAAACCACGGCGTCTATGCAGAATGAACGTGGAAGGGCAAATATACCAGACAAAGAAGAAGGATTGTACGAGGTATCCAGTGATGATAGCGAGTCAGAAACATCCTCTCGGCTTTCCTGCGAAAATGTAGTTTTAGGAACTGAATCTGAATCCGGTTCAGTAAGCGACGATGGTGAGAATATTGAGCCAGACGATGGACCATTACGTCCTTATTTGTTCGAGCCCGAGGAGATGGAGTTAGTTCACGGCATGGGCAATGGCGAGGATGACCAGGACCAGGCGCCAGATGATGCACCCCTACGCACAAATAATCTTGACTGGTAGGTCCCTAAGCATAGCTCACGCTAGGCGTTATATTATATATTGCAAAAGTTGGCATGCATGCACTGTAGGCCTATGGCTATGCGCGAGGATGACTGCATGTAGGGTACATTTCATAACATACCAGGGTCAGGTTCACATAAATTATCTTGTCACATTTATTATTGTATATGTAACAGCCTTATGGGCATTAATTACATGAATAAATGTAAATGAATTGTATACTAGCATGATATACAGCTAGAGCCAATCGGTCTTTTGACGTAGTATGGTCCTAATCCTAGGCTAGCCAGGCTGCCTGTCAAGTGTAGGCTGTACTCACAGTACTGTTAGTCTATCATGTCTATATGATGACTGTAGTGTACACATTCGACACTGTGTACCGGATTATCGGATGACGAGGCCTCCGGTCGCCTAATCGACAGGCAATAAATGGCGTTGTACACAATGGTACAGGCTAACGATGCATTAAATCAGCCAGAAAACATAATAAAATACTCGTGCCTCGTCCAATGTTTGTGCCCGTCTTCCTTTGTTTTCGTCATCACCCGAAGATTCCCGAAGTATTTCGTTTCATTGAGAGGGCGTGGTCGGGAGCAGTAAAATTGAAAATAAAATGAAACTAGGCGCATGAAATATAAAAAAATTGTTTATTATGCTTATTTTTAATTAAAATACATAAGTTAAACCCAAAATTCGCGGATTTCCACTATCCCTTTAACTAAACTTCACATGTAAAATGTATGGAATAACACTTAAAAAAAACCAGAGTTAGCATCCTTTTCAAAAGAATATTCAAGTAAAAAATACTTGGCGATTGTATTTCTACCCAAACTTGAGGCAAAGGTGAAACATATCTGACTGATACAAATGTGTATCACTAAAAATATACCCAGGACTCTGATACCACATGGAATATAACACCGAAGAATGGAAGCAGATGCAAACAGCGATAACTACATTTCCATTCATGCAGATTGTTTACAAACCAGCATGAGAGGAACCTCTACACCATACAGTGCTTCCTCCCCCGGCTTCTGCTGCACCACTGAAACTGCTCAGTGGATATGAACAGACTCTGGTTGTTCTGGTTGTTCTGCAAAATATTACTGTCAAACTGTGAATGTCAAGGATGGCATTTCTGAAAATAGAAACCATCCTCTGTCAATATTACCCATGGTAAAAAAACAGAGGAACTTCTATATATATCTCGACAACAAAACTGCCAGTCATTACTGCTACGTACGATTCGCCATGAGTTTGCCTAATGCAAGATTCACATTTTTGTATTACGGTCTGATCCTGAAGTTTGACAAAGAGTACACTTATGTGGTAATTGCGTAGGTTTTTTAATATCCAACAATTTTTTTTAAGAAACAGTGGTAGACAATATCATTTAAACACAAACTAGTAGAAAATACCTTCAAATACTGCTTTACACCATTTCTATCAGGCTGCTATCTATCTGTCAACAAATATTTACTGCATATGTTCTTCATATATTTGCGATTTACTTTTAACTGATATATTTTGCTGCTTTTTGTTTGACATGGCAAAAAACATGGTGCTTTGTGACTGCTGCACCTGCAGCTTGTCTCTAGAGCTGAGTTCTGTTTCTTTTGTGGCTGTGATATTTTAAAGCCAACAATGCTGGTTAATTGCAGCTAAATGCATTTGGTCCTAACACTGTTTTAACTTTAAGAATAACGTAGATCCAAAGAGGCCAATCTTATCAGGAGAATAAAGGTTGAAAATGCATGAACCCACTCTCCTCCCTCATCCACCAACCTACACAGACACACATCATCATTTATTGCACACCAGTGCTACGTCCAAGTTGTGTTTCCGCAGTGGCTCAAAGGACTCCGATGGGTGTGACTAACAACAGCGCAAAGTTTAACCAGATGGGAGGAGGCTGAATAAAACCAGCAGTCCCTGAGTCCTGTGTTTACAGGAGAGCCTGAACAGGAAAAAAGTAGAGAAGAATCCTTTAAATCGGTGAACAGTTTTCATGCTATCTTTCTTTCCTATGTCCCTCCGTAGATTTGCCCCCTTTCCTTACACTTCTTCATTAACTGTTATCCATACTACAGCATTTTTAGCAGCATTATCTGAGCGATTAATTTTCTTTTCTAGATGTTTGATTTGGAATAATTTGTAGACATAATAGTCACTACGGTTATGTGACAATGATACTTACTGTATATCCCCAATGCTGACTATGTCCATTGAATGGTTTTAATTTACATCATTGTCTGACCCCTTGTGGCAGTAGACACTATTGCAGCTCCCCATACAGGCCTGCAGAAGGGAAGAAGGCTGCAATTGTGGCCCATTCAGTAGCTGCCAATTTTCTATGAGGCGCAGTTTGTAAAAAATGTTTAGACTGATCCTCCTAAGGTATACAATTATATGGTTTTTTGCAACATTGATTTGGGATTGTTCTTTTTTAAACTTTCCATCATCTGGATCATTAACCCAGTCCTTTTAAAGTTAATAATGGCTCTGCAGTGTCTGTCTCTTCCCCTTTTCCCAGACAGTCCGGTGACGCAGAGCTTGGCTGTTTGATGCTCCTGTCAGATTCATTATTTTTGTCACACATAAATGACGTAAATGTCTGAAGAATAAGCAAGTCATCATCCCTCACTGTGTGTGACTCATTCTTGCTCAAGCAGAAATGTGCTCTGTTGGATCTTTGAGATTAAAAAAATACAAACGATATTTATTTGACAAGACAATAAAATGATAATTATGAAAAAGATATTATGTTTGCAAAACAAAAAACCTTTCTGAAAATATTCTTCTATTACGTAGCTGTTTATATTATATACCACCATTTTAGAAATGTAGATGGAATGCCAGCATTAATTTGGAAATGACTTACTGAGGAGGTTATTTGTGTCTAATGTCATAGTGAGTCTAAATTGAATTCATCTTTTCTTCATTATTGTTCTTCTTATTGTTGTTTTCATAATGCAGAGACTTGAAGTACCCCTTATGTAAGTGCATGTTCATTTTAATAGTTGGTGTACAAAAAAAAAAAATACAAGCGTATTAAAAGTGGTTCATCTTCAATTAAGTGGTTTAAAAAAAAAATGATATTGAAATATTGTAAGAATAGAATATGGAAATAAGACATCATTCATGTCATTGTTGGTAGAGCAGACTTATATCATCTATAAATAGTCTCATCGTGGCCGAGCTGATCAGTGTTCATTGGCTGCAGGTCACTGTCTTTAAAAGAAAAGAATCCCTGAGTGTGCAATTCCTCCCTCCTCTCTGCTCTCCTTCTATATGACGTCTTCCAGTGTGTGAGCAGCGCCCTCGATGGCCTGACTCAGGACGGACAAGTGGTAGTGCACTTTGTCCCAGGCGCTGGACTCCACCAATGACTCAGCTTTTGCGTAGGCATCGGCAAGACCGGGGAAGGTTGGCTTTCCGGCACTACTAGAGGCCCAGATAACATGCCTGCATGACATACAGGGTTATAAAGAGTGTTATAAAATACCACAATCATAAAATGATATAGCAAAATTACAAAGAAGCAGGATATCACTGATGTTATCCTTAACATGGCGTCCGGATATGAGTGTAAGGGGAAGTCACAGAGAGGAACAAGGTCAACATATATTTTAAAAGCTAAGAAACTGAGCTCTGGGAACCCTTGAAAATGCAGTATGTGTAAAAAATGACTCAAGGCAGGTCATTTCAGAATGCTTACAATAATGACGTACATTATATTTAGCTTATTAATTTAACAGATCTAATTGTTGAGACATTTGACTCAAAACCACCAATGCAAACCTCATGGTGGTGCTAGAGGAAAAGAGAAAGGCTCAAGAAAAGGCCTGTAGGCAATTTCATGTCAATCCCTATTAGAGTTTGGATATTTCAGAATAGGACTGCCCTCAAGCCACGCTGCTAGCTTTATTTCCCTGGGTGACACATCATCATCTCACCTGAATGCATATTTCTCTGGGAAGGCCAGAGGGTCCAAGAAAGCTCGGTCCAGCAGCATGAGCTGGTCGTTGATCCTTCTGACCTTCAGTGGTCTGAAGCAGAGAGACAGAGAGAGGGGGCTCATTTAGCAGAGGAGATAATAATATGACGATGTGACAATTATGACGTATGTTTGTGTTCTTACGTTTCATTTGCCAGGTCTGAAGAGCGAATCACCTGGTCCAAATGAGTAGCTGCATTGCGGAAACTGGCCACTGCACGTTTAATTGGTTCTGAAACAAAACACAAATCAGCTATGAAGCCTCCGTGCGCCGTGCGAAGCTTTCACCCTTCATACTCTTCTGTGAATAGAGTCTCAGGTCTTGCAGTTGTAATTCAAGTGATTATTGCAGCTGCCAAACTATAAAAACATCCACATTTGACACAAACTTGTCATGGTGAGATATGAATCCCAAATGAAATGTATTTTACCCATACAATATTTATTGTAGCCCCTGTTACGGCAATATTCCCCAGCATCACTGAAATCTGTGCTCACCCATGGAGATATGCCTGTTTTGCAGTTGCTGCTCATAAAGAGTCACGGCTGTGTTCAGGTAGTCTTCCAGAGTCTCAGCGTAGTCACTGCAGTTTAATGGCAACACCAGGCTGTCAGCCAATCGGATCAGGACGTTTCCTGCTGTCCTGGCAATAGCCTGGTGACTGACGAACCCTGAGAGGGATGAGAGGATTTACACAAGAAATTGTTTGGACATCCTTTGAAGTTGTCACATTTAATAACAGAAGATGGGAAATGTAAGACTTTTTTGTTAAACGTATATATATTTTTTAAACATCTACCACAGAATAAAGTATAATCTGCAGGACCATTATAGAAAAATGTGAATCTCATTCCTCACCAGGATCAATGAACTTTGAAGCGTAGTCAAAAGTGTCGTATGCTGTGTGATACGCAGGGTAAATCCGAGCACTTGTTTTACTCTGTACAAAGAAAAATATCAACATGATATAAATTACATTACTTGAGTTCAGTCTAATTCTGACTTCTTCTAAAACATTTGTACACCAAAATTATTTATTTTCTTAAAAAAAGTGCAGCAAGAAAGCAATGTCCAATACATTTAAGATTGAGTTAGTAGGAAGAAGGGAAGACAGCCATATTACAGTAAGACATATGCAGAAATTCTTTCATACCCTGTCATATGTGTATGATATGTCCATGGAAGTGATTCCCAGGTAGTGGACAAAGGCAGCGTAATCACTCCCTGCTCCTGATAGGTATCCCACCCTGTTTAAGGAAGGGAGTGCATGCAAGACTTGAGCTTTCTGTGAAAACACATAGTATCATTTAATTTCAACACGTATATGATGCAAATCAACTCAATGCACAGATAATAAAATATTCATTTTCAATTAACTGTTTTTTTAAGGGTCTTCTCAAGGTATGTTCACATTTATCGATCACTTTGATTCAGGATTTAAATCGTTTCCTAGCCAATCCCATTGTTTCAATTTGAACAAAAACCCATCCACCACAGATTATGGATGAAGCTTCATGTCTAACAACAATGGATAAAAAACCTTGCATGTAGACAAGTCTTCTCCCAGAATACAATGCAAAATCCGGGAAAAGTAAAGAAACTCTCATTACTTGGGAATGAGTCCGTGGGTCGGGCTTGTCCTGTTGGCATATTGAATCCAGTTGTCGTACACAGACGTGGAGTCCAGCCCAGGGGCATCCACCTAGAGAGCAGACAGGCTTTCAGGTGTCACATTCCTGTTGGATTATTGACGAGGGTTTAGCCAAAGGTAAAATGCTGGAGAGAAAGCGTACCTGTTTTGAAGCTTTAAAGATGACGTTCTGTAGTGATGGCATCCCAGAAGCCCTCAGAGTGGCGTTTGCTAAGGAATGGAAGATGAGTGCTTTAGATCAGTATCACTAGTATACGCATCAACAACCCACAACACCATTTACAGTAAGAGATGTTTTTTATGCATTTAACATTATGTACCACCAAATAATTCATGTCTGTCAACTGGATTGTTTCTAGAACATTCAAAAAAACATCTAAAGGCGGAAAAATCAATAATCATCCTAGCAACATCTTTCATTTCCAATAATTTCGGCTGTCCAGGTTGACCAAGTGAGATTACTCTGGTTTTGACAGGTAATGCAGCAAAAGCTTCTTACCAAAAACAGCTATATCCACGTTGATGTACGCAACGGTTCTTTCACTGAGCTTGGTGAAGTATTGCTGGGAAAAAAACAAGACCAAGGTCATATTTGTTACTGTTAGTCAGTTTACAAACAAACAAACAAACAAATCAATTTGATGACAAGTAATGTTGTAATCTACTCAGGAAATGACCAACATTTGCAACAATAAGCTAATGGTCAGTATCAGCAAAACTCCTAAATGTATTGAATTAAGCAACAGAGTGTGTGATTGCTTATGAATACATGAAGAGTGGAGGAATAATTGCATTACCTACCTCTGTGTATTCTGCAGACCCAATAAGGCCAAACTCCTCCGCTCCCCAGCTTCCAAAAATAATGGACCTGCGAGGCCTCCATTCGCCTTTAACAGAGAAAAACAGAGATGAACTCTTTATCAGGCACATTAAACAAAAATAACTCATCCAGCTTCCACTGTCCTCACCCTGCTTGACCATCTTGCCCAGCACCCTGGTTAATTCCAGCATGACGGACGTCCCGCTGCTGGGGTCGATGGCACCGTGGACCCAGCTGTCCCTGTGGTTCCCATAGATCACATACCTGTATGTGGACACACACACACACAAACAGAGCAGAGTGAATCAAGCTGAATTCAGATGGTAGTGAATGTTGATTATTGACTGGGGTCACCAGTCTCACCTGGCTCCACACTCCCTCTGATGACCCCCATCACATTGGAGGAGTTCTTCAACTTTTCATGGTTGAAGATGTCCAGTTTCACATCACTGGAGAAGAGGGTCAAAGTCAGAAGTATGGAGCAACAAGGACAAATAGATGTCCCAGTATTAAACTGTTGGTGAGTGCTTTTTGAAATGTTTGATACGCTTTTTGTATTTATACTGTTTTATTCCTAATCTATTTAGATGATCTCATGATTTTGTTTGTCTTGACTCCCTCTGGCACATGTCCTTTGGCCTCATTTTTTGTTTATTCACCTTGTTTTTGTCCTACTTTGTTAAAGGCACTTTTTTAAGTTAATTTGTATTACAGTTAATACCTGTTGTTGAAAGCAGATGTCAGTTTGAACCCTGGACCGCCAAAGTTGTAGATACAGTTGAATGATCCCTGCCATAGAGCTGGAGCTGCTTCTCCGCCCAGCTCACTGAAATAACCAGAAAAACAAATGTAATGTATTATTTTACGTTTTTCATCCATAGACTGCATACATATAAAAAGCCATTGCAAACCAGATTAGCTTGTAGGCATCCTCAAATCCGATTGGTTGAATAGGAATGGGAGGGATCCCTGTGATGTCCTTGACAGGGATTCTGTAGGTTTCATCTAAAGAATAAGTTAAAACAAGTTAAACATTCAAATGAAAAGGATTTAAATGCCCTGGTTTTATCTTTATATCAGCTGTGTGTTGCAAAAGTCCTTCCTCAGATTGTGTTGAAGCCAAAGTGCACAGTAGTAAACACACAATAAAAAAACAAGTCACAGGTTACCTTTGGCAGCCAGGTAGGGAGTGAGCAGGTCTCCATAGTGGGTGTTAAAGGAGCCTCTCTCCACACCGGACGGCGGCAGGTACCAGGAGTGAGGATACGTTTCATTGAGGTCTGACATGACACCATCATTGATGTCCAAAGGGTCTGTGTACACAAGAACCCCGATCACTCCGTAGGGTGCTCCATTAATGGCCTGGATGAGGCACAAATGATATTTTAATTACATAAAAAACGGATTTATACTTTAAACAAATTATTTTAACAGGCGTTTACAACTGTATAAAGGCAATGTAGTACATTAAAGTATCAAAACAGTAGTATAACTATTAGAGAGTGCATGAGTCTCAGTTAGTTTACAAATAAAATACACTTACTTTATGATACTTTTTCCCTCGCTAAAATAAGAAACTGTGGCTGTTGAGGAGAACATTAGTTAAAACCTGGGCGAAAGATCTTACATTTTATACTTTCATGATTTTAAACAAAGAATCTGTTGATATTTCATGTTGAGTTATACAGAAATAATGCTGAATCTTGATGACATGATTTTTTAAAGCTTTTTTCAAAATCTATGTTTTAGTTGATTAGTTCTGACAGTGACATTGTTGTAATAAACTCTGCACTTTTCCAATGAGGAAAGCTATTTTAATTAAATTGGTTGGACTGTAAATGTCCACAACCTCTACTATAATGATAAAAAGTGTCATTAAAAGATAACAAATGCTGACTATATTGATTCATATGAAGAATAACATTTCAGATGCACAGCAATTACGACTTACATCTTGGCAATTCAATTGTTAGATCCCAGGCTCCTCCTAAGTTGTAAATTGCAGTACACTTAAGACATTAAAAAGTACAATATAAATGTGACTGAACGCTTATAGCTTGTAACTATCACTTTTCCCAACACAGGGTTTGTCTCCCGTGGACAGATTGTCTCCGCTTATCTCATGAAAGATAATGGAAACAAACACAAACAGTATAACAGGTCACTCACTTTGTCAGCTCTTCCTGCTCCGCCATATCTGGTGATCGCGATGGTTCCTCGAAGGTCAACCGTAGTGTTCAACAGGTGGTAGTCACTGGGTTTCCCCTGGTTGGCGTACACCAGTTTACCCTGAAAACATCAGAACCATTTTAAAAAAGCCATTAAAAAACACAGTGATGTGAATAGCCCATCTGTTAAACAAAAATTACTTTACACCACATCCTAAGGCAACATGGGGAACATATTGGGGACTGTTTGCCTCAGCCCATCAATACATTCATTTTAGGAGGTTTCTGTTCGGGCATAAAAACAATACATCTACAACTTTTTGAATCGTTTAGAGTGTTTGTAAGTGAAACTGTATGTTACATTAGAGGCCTCCATGCAGGGCCTTGCTCAGATGCTCCTGGTGCAAACCAAAGCAACGTTTATAATGTAAAAGACTATAAAGGAGATTTAAGAGATCTGAGTCTTTTACCTTCGGGTGTCCAGCAGGGGAGTACGCAGCATATGGCTGAACCACCTCAGGGTCATCTTGGTCAGGAGTATAACTCTTCTCCTTTTCTCTGGCAGCGTACAGCACAGTCTCCGACGGGCTCACTGAAATAAACAGCTCATTGTGAATGGTCTGCTAGTACAGTTAGTTCAAGTCAGCAGGGCAAAGACATCACACAAATGTATTTGTAATGTAGTTTAATGTTGACCTTTTTAGATTGGTTCCCGTTTTCTTTTAAGTATGGAATGTAGTCAAATACAAACAAATACGTGTTTCAAAGCATGATAGGACAAATAAATTAATAAGGAGTAATTGAATAATTTTCAGCTGGCTTTTTCATAAATGTTCTTCCCTAGGGTAATTCTGCAGATACACAGTTTATATATTATAATTTTTTTTAAATCTGGTTTTACGGCAGATTTAACTGCATTGAATCATATGGCACAACTGTAAAGCCGAGTGATTCACTGCATCTCATATATTAACTTGCCATTTGAACAGTTTCTGTTTATTCAGAGTTATAGAACAGCTACCTGATAATGCATCTTTAACCCTGAATGGAGGGCTGTAGTGTGTCTGTCCCCTCTTTAGTTTAAACATATTTTACAGCCTGTTGACTCACCTACAGTGACCTTGTTTGGGTTATTGGGGTCGGGGAAGGACAGGTAGACCATGTACTCCTCTCTCCAGGCCTGGTCCACACCGGTTTCGGGGTCCTGCCATCTCTTTAGCATGAACTGCACCGTCTGCTCGTCTCCGGCTGTGGTGGCCATATGGGGCACTTTGGTCAGCTCCCTGTGGAAGAAGAAGGCGTTAAAGAAGATGTTTTGGATATTCAAATGCCTAAAATATGAAAGGGCTATGAGGTATTTAGAGGGTCTTTTCAGTAAACCACAAAGGGATCAAGTGATCTGTTGTTCTATGAGAAACTTTAATACACTATAGGGAACAATGCTAAATGAATTCCATGGCTTCATACTAATGTGTATTAGTCTTTTCGATGTGAATGACAACAATTGCTTCTTTTGTATTCCCTGTTCTCATCTTGTAATCAGTGGAATGAACAACATCAATAGACAATATTAAACTCACCTAAGGTTTTCTTGAATCTGGATGTTGTCCACCTCAGACAAGAACTTCTCAATGAAGCTCTCGTCCACATCCTTGGTCACATCCTTCACCCAGGACGGTGCCGAGTTGCTGCTCTTATTGATACCAAAGTGGCCAATTAGGATCCCGAAGGTCAGTACGGCAGCACTACACACAATCCCAATCAACAGCTGCTTTATCATCCTCTCTGTGGAATGAAGTCTTCAAAGGAAAAGTTCTGCTTGTCTTTGGACCTGAATCCTTTACCAGAGAAGGAGCTCTCTCCAAATGTCAGGAGTGTTGTTGCGTTGCTTTGGAAATCCAGGCTTGTGGAAGAGAAAACCCTCACACCACACTTTCAAATCATCGCTGCAACACCAGTGCAGCTCCAATAAGAAGAGACAGGCTCATTGTAAAGTTTACTCATTAATGTTTGAAGATGGGATGGACTTTGTGTGTGTGTGTGTGTGTGTGTGTGTGTGTGTGTGTGTGTGTGTGTGTGTGTGTGTGTGTGTGTGTGTGTGTGTGTGTGTGTGTGTGTGTGTGTGTGTGTGTGTGTGTGTGTGTGTGTGTGTGTGTGTGTGTGTGTGTGTGTGTGTGTGTGTGTGTGTGTGTGCGCGTGCATGCTTGCGTGTGTGGCCTAGCATTACTATACTTGTGGGGACCTAAATCTGTTTACACAGTCACGTGTGGGGACTCGCCTCCCTTATGGGGACAAATTGGAGGTCCCCATGAGGGGAATCATTACTTTTAGGGTGAAGACTTGGTTAGGATTAGGGTTAGGCATGTGTTGGTTATGGTTAAGGTTAGGATAAGTCTCCAGGAAATGCATGTAAGTCAATGTAATGTCCCCTGAAGTGATGTATACATGGTGTGTGTGTGTGTGTGTGTGTGTGTGTGTGTGTGTGTGTGTGTGTGTGTGTGTGTGTGTGTGTGTGTGTGTGTGTGTGTGTGTGTGTGTGTGTGTGTGTGTGTGTGTGTGTGTGTGTGTGTGTGTGTGTGTGTGTGTGTGTGTGTGTGTGTGTGTGTGTGTGTGTGTGTGTGTGTGTGTGTGTGTGTGTGTGTGTGTGTGTGTGTGTGTGTGGGGGATTTTATTTGCATCATTTATTTAGTTTGAAAGGTTCAATCGTCACCAGTATATTATGATGGGAATTTACAGTGATATCAATATGTATGTAGGTTTCCTGGATACAAAATGTTCTCAGACAGAAGGGTTTGATGGAGTTTTTTGTCCACATTTGTCTATGAAATTACATGGGAAAGGATATTGGAGGATGTTGGTTTATCATCAGATGCAGTTGACTGATTTCCTGCCTGTGGGTGGGATCCCAAAAGCGCTGCGCATCAGAATCAGAATACCTTTATTAGTCCCACAGGGACATTTGCATAGTTACAGCAGGAAAAAGACCCACAGACAGCTTAATGTTACATGCATACAAAAAAGTACTAAGTTATGATATAATAAAAAAATTAATGAAAAAAGTTACATCATTTTCAAAATACACATCCTGTAACAGTTCTTAGGATTTAGCAGCCAGGTATATATTACACAGTTATTATCAGCATATATATATATATATATATGTTGCACATATTGCACATAGTTGGTTGGTATTTAGCAGCAAGGGGTGATATAGTCTGTGTTGTGGTGTGTGTAGGGGGGGAGGTCTACTATGGGGCTGTGCTGTTTGTATAGTCTGACAAGCAGTTATGACATCAACCTCACTAATTATTCAACATCAGAACTAGTTATATTCTGTGGTTTTCCACAGCGCGCTCTGCGGCAGCCTCATGAATCTTCAGGTTCAACATTAACACAGTATTTTGAAGATGTTACGTATTTGCAGTCCATCTGAGGCCCCTTTTAAATAAACAAAGCAAATCTATCCAAATTACAGTAGGCTCAGACTAATACTAGTTACCTATTTAGGATATGTGATCACAGCTGAGGGACAAATCCCTCTCTCCTAACATATTAAAGCTATTGAGTCTCTCCTTCTATTCCATTATTAATGGGAGAATCTTAGTGCACATGACGTTGACCTGGACTGCTGACAGAGCTTTACTGACTTAAACAGCTCTCGCACCCACACTGGGTCTGCCATAGACTGATACCTGACCATTTTCACAGTTCAGTCAGACAACTCACGTGTTTCTTAATATGTTTATTAGAAGCAGCATATAGTTTGAGTTTGGCGTCTAGGCTCGGGCCTCATCACTCCACCGATGTACATAGAACATTGAGTGATGATTAGATAACTAACCCCCGAGCCTACAGGTGGAAGCTGGGGTGGTGGTGGGGCAGGCAAGCAGCAGCAACATGAAACACAACAGCAGGAACATGAACATGACTTGCAGTAGTAGCAAGTGAACACAGCAGTGGCAAAATATATTCAAAAACTGCAATGAACAATGACTATTATTTATTTCAAGAACTTTTATTTAGAGAAACTCAACATTTCTAATCTGTGTGACACAAATATGCACAATTCGTTTAGGCTCCCCCTATTTATCTCAAAGTCGGCCTTCAGGGGAGCTCCCCCCACCCCCCCACTTTGGTGTAAGCTTGTATATTTGTTCTTTTCTTACCAGAAGGTGATTAAGTGTGGAATTTCCACCATGAAGTTAGATTATGATTTAATAAGTGATTTCTGGACTTTTTATAAATTCTAAAGAGAGGAATAACAAACGTTTAAATACAGGTTTGACGCCTTGACATGTTTTAACAAAAATAAATGGATAAGTCTGAATATATCTAATTCAAGATACCCCCTTCTTAGCTTCACACTGCTCCGCAAGTTGAACATGATGAAGACTTCACTTCATTTGTATTTCCATTTTGTGATTTTTTAACATAACAAATGAAATAGTGTAACTAGACAAATATATAAAAATAAATACAAACATTCAAACTATATTTCACACACAATACAACTCTGTCAGCACATAAATAAAAATACTTCAAAACATTTGTCTTGTTTAATTTGTTCAGGCAAATAGCAACAAAAGTGAGTCTTGTCTTGTCAGTGCCTATACATAATCAACTAAGATCATCTGAGCTGATTTCATTTCATTTCATTTCAAACCTTTATTTAACCAGATTGGTCCCATTGAGATCATAGATCTCTTTTTCAAGGGAGACCTGCAGCATATAGGTTCCACATGAAACATAAAACAATAAAGGACATTATACATTATATTTACAGGATACATAGTTATAGACATTTACAAGTGCCCATTGTATCGGCAAGCATTTCATTTAGCCTAGCTTTAAAAACATGCAGAGGAATGAGATTGCTCAGTTTCAATTCTTGCTGAAGATTGTTCCAAGCAAGTGGAGCTGCGCACATAAAAGCTGTCTTACCTGAGACAGTCCTTGCTCTTGGCACATCTATGATCTATGATAACATTGTTCATAGATCTTGTGAGTCTACGGATCTAATAGTACATTTCTTTCTTCCTGTATGCCTATGCCAAATGAACACAATCTTTGTTTTGTCGACATATGACTTCCACTTTATAGCTCAATGTGTTTTGATACTACTGTAAAATAAGAACTTCAAAGAATCAAATGATTTCAGTTTACCTATTCCAGGTTATTTTGGACTGATTTAGAAAACTTGTTGACACTTTAGTCGGAAAAGAAAAACATTTGTATTCTTTATTTTGAGAATAGCATGTGTTTATATTCACTTGACTTATATCATATGCCTGCATTTTAGTTGACAATGTTATTATGTAAAAGTTGATCATGCTGTGATGTAAAAACATCTACATTTGATCTTGTTTTTTTATCTCACATTCTTTTTTTTATGTTGAACTGCACACTTATTAAAATATATTTCCTAAAATCCTAAATGTCCAATATAATTCTCAAATGAACCACTTGTATCTTCAACACCCACATCCTCTGACTTAGCTTCAGAGTTTGAAGAGAAAAAGGGCTCTTTTAAACACAGGGCCCAGGGGAAATTGTGATGATTTATTCAAAAGCGTAGAACAGGAAATAAAAGATAAGAATAAATGGAGAAGGAAACAAAATAATGTATCGTTCAGTTAATTAATTCATAAATTATATTTATAAATATATTTATTTTTTAAGAGGAACAACCAGGAATTACCCTCAGTCAAAGCAATGGCACACTCTAGTGGTGAGCTATGTTATTGCAGGCCATAACAACACGGAACTTCCTGTTCACAGTAAATCGTTCCTTCTTATTTCTAACTGTAATATCTGCTCGCTCTTGTTTTGATATCCTTTTATGACCTTGTTGAAACTGCTATGTTAATCTATAAAATATGCTGGTAGTCTATTTTCTGAAAACCCGGCCGGAAGTCTTTATATTCACACTTCCTGGAGCGCATGAAGCTGCAGACATGAAAACAATAAATAAAACATCTTATATCTCATCTTCACCCCAGCTGCAGGTCAATGACATCAACTGTTTTACCTACGTTTCCTGTACCGTCCCAGCATGCAACTCTTCCTTCAACACTTTCACTTTCCCTCTTGAATTATAGCCCGAGTGCTAATACTGCGTGCAAAGAAACTACACGGTGAGTTGACGAAATCAACACATTACATATATGATTCATGTGAGGCATGTAAGATAACGGACTATATTAATGTAACGCCTCAGTTATGATGGAGTATGACTTACTTACTTTAGGGATTCTTGAAATAAATAGACATTTGTGTGAAATCGAAGCTGTTGCACTTCCATCCATCCTGTCACGTTGGTGCGTATGATCTTATGTGTTTGCGTAGCAGAAGTATGATTAACTATGTTGCTTTCATTAGTCTTTTTTTTAATGAGATATGTCAAAGTGAAACCTGTGTGATGCAAAATCTCTCAATGTGTAATAAAGTCACGTTTTTGTTCAGTGAGAACTGTGTCCACAGATCTGATGTGTTATTTAAATTCGAAAATGCAAAATAAAGATACAATATCTCTGAACGCATTTGTGTGATATTTTGTTACAGGTGAGGGGATTTCCTGCTGTCATTGTCACCATGTTAGCAGCACCTCTCCTGTTGCTGCTGTTCCTCCCTTTTCCTCCCTCATCAGGAGCACAGCTACCAGATCGAGTTCAGGTTGACCTCAAAGCACCCCCTTTCCCCTGGGGCAGCATGAGGCTCCCTAAAACCATCTCCCCCATCCACTATGACTTGACCATCCACCCCAATCTGACCACCCTGGACTTCAGTGGCGTTGTTCGTATCCAGCTGGACGTGCACGAAGACACCAACGCCATCATTCTCCACTCCAAGCATCTGCATATATCTAATGTGTTGCTCTTTGCAACTGAAGGTGTGAAGCCTCTCAAGGTGTCGGAGCATCCTCGTTTCAATCAGCTCGCCCTGGAGTCAGACTCGGTGCTGGCCAAAGGGAGAAGGTATGAAGTTCAGCTGGAGTTCGCTGCCAACTTTTCCGAGAGCTACCATGGTTTCTACAAGAGCAGCTACCGCACCAGCAGTGGGGAAGTCCGGTGAGAGCAGGCTTAACGTATTTTTCTGAGTTTCTTTTGATGTTGCCGTATGTAGCATTTTAACATCACTGTATCAGTAATACATATACATGTTAATGCTTTAAAGTAAGACTATAAGTGACCATGAGATTGGTCATTCATAGCCTTTATTAATACAATATTAAACTCTGCTGATGATGCTGTTTTTTCATACAAACTTGAAACACAAGGGTTGATGGGAAATTTTGACTGTAACAGGTGTGAGACAAAAGCTATCAATAATTTTAATGATGTCCATTGTGTATTGTAGTTTTACCTGACAAAATCAAATTTGGCAGTGATATATTGGTTTGGAAAATGCGAAATATAGAATCTTTAATTATCTTGTTTATATGTGTACAGCATGCCATTTTACAACCATCTATTTTCACTACTAGGGTCATGGCCTCCACGCAGTTTGAAGCCACCTTTGCTCGATTAGCCTTCCCCTGTTTTGATGAGCCCGCCTTCAAAGCCAACTTCACCATACGGATTACACGAGAGCCACGCCACATAGCCATATCCAACATGCCCATGGTACACCTGAAGGGTTGACAAATCTTTGCCTTCACATTTCTGTCAAATGTAATAATGAAACATACTACCCTGTAGAGATGTTTTATTTTTAGGGCTACCAAAAACTACTTATTCACCATACTGTCTGTATTTGACCTCTGCTTTGTTTTCTTTATCTCTATCACAACGCACCTGTGTTTCTTAGGTAAAAACTGATGAGCTGCCAGGCGGTTTGCTTAAGGATCACTTCGACACCACTGTAAAAATGAGCACTTACCTGGTGGCCTACATTGTGTCTGACTTCCTGTCTGTGAGCAAGACCACCCAGCATGGTGTCAAGGTGAGGAGGACTCAGAAACTGTGTATTTAGAATAGTTTGTCATTTCCTTCAAAGACACATTTCAACAGTTTATACAAGATACATTTGTTTGTTTCATATTCAGATGTTTGTAATATTTCTGTTACATTTATACTTATGAGTTTGTTCTTTTCTGTTCTGACCATCAGATTTCAGTCTACGCTGTCCCGGAGAAGATTGACCAGACAGCCTTTGCGCTGGATGCTGCTGTCAAGCTGTTGGACTTCTACGATGACTATTTTGATATTCCTTACCCATTACCCAAACAGGGTCAGTGGAAATTCATTCATTTTATTACCATGTTATTAATAGGGCTACAACTAAAGTTTATTTTCACGATCAACTAATTTGCTGATATTTTCGCAATTCATTTTTTAGTATAAAAAAAGGAACATTTGTTTTAAAATGGTTGGATTAGCCGGTGACATGAATGTACCATTATGCATTTGTATTGATGTGTTTGATGTTGTACTCGACAGACCTGGCTGCTATCCCTGACTTCCAGTCGGGTGCGATGGAGAACTGGGGGCTGACCACCTACAGAGAGACGGGTCTCCTCTTTGACCCTGACAAGTCCTCAGCTTCAGACAAACTGGGTATCACCAAGGTCATCGCCCATGAGCTCGCACACCAGGTAAAAAGAAAAACATTGGTGTCATACTTAATCACGCTGTACAAAGTTGCCTTAGTTATGAACATGTGATTAAAGTTGGAAGCTGCTGTCGAGCTAAGAACAAGAATTGCACAGTGGTTACAGTTCTAAACTTAGAGATGCATATGTATGTTAAATGCTGGTCTTGAACATTCTTCTTCGTGTGCAGTGGTTTGGGAACCTGGTGACGATGGAGTGGTGGAACGACCTGTGGCTCAATGAGGGTTTTGCGAAGTTCATGGAGTTTATTTCTCTCAGAATCACCTACCCAGAGCTGCAAGTGGTGAGAGACAAGCACGTACTTTTACTTTACCTGAAACATGTAAGCAAGGGATCACAGCATAGCAGGTCTCATCCTGTAATATGCCATACAGTACAGTGTCATTTTGTTTATTCATTCTCTATTTCTGTCTTTTCAAGTGAAATTCAAAATGACTTGCATAAAAAAGAAGATGTTAAATGTACTATAGTACTATACATTGGCTGAATAACTCTTGTGTTATCACCTCGTTAGGTGAAACAAGCAGGCGATGAGAGCGTTTTTGATTATTTTGAAGTGGTTAAGGGTGCCTGTAAAACATTTAAAAATGTTGTAAAGTCTATCCTGAACTGCTCTTACTCGCTTACCTCATCTCCTCCTTCCGTTCTCATTCCTCTCCCGCCTCTCTCCTTTTCCAGGATGACTTTTTCTTGGCGAAATGTTTTGAGGCCATGGAGGTAGACTCTCTCAGCTCCTCCCACCCAGTCTCCACTCCCGTGGAAAACCCCACGCAGATCCAGGAGATGTTCGACGACGTTTCATACGACAAGGTCAGCTTCATTCTATCAAAGAACCAACCATTTACTGATAAACAGTATAATAATTGCATTTTTCAGAAAGCCTTACCCAAAAAACAAAAGTAAAAAAAAAACATCAGATTGTTAATTTCCTACATGCCTGTGTTTTCATCTGATTTTAGGGGGCATGTATTCTGAATATGCTGCGAGACTTCCTGACTCCTGAGGCTTTTGAGATTGGCATCATCCGATACCTGAAGCGCTACAGCTACCAAAACACCGTCAACAGCCACCTGTGGGAGAGCCTGACCAATGTGAGCCATGCATTCGAGCCTAAAACGAGTGTTGCTGCCTGTTTTTCAGCTTGACATTTAATCTTTAGCCCTCAAGTATTATAGATGTCAGTGTGACACTTGACAATGGCTGTGTTTGGGATTGAAAGTGTTGTTGTTGTTTGTAAAAGTTGTGTTTGCCCTCCATCAGGTCTGCAACTCAGATGATCTGGACGAAGGCCGGATTAAGCACAAAGAATTCTGCTCTAAGCGTGACGTCCAGTCTGGAGCCACTGTAAGTTTGAATTATTTTAATCAATTTTTAACAAATACTCTGTCTGAGCAAACAGTCCCTAAGAATTATAATTAGGGCTGTCAAACGATTAAAAATTGTAATCAGATTAATCACAGTTTAAAAATTAATTAATCATGATTAATCACCATTCGAACTATGTCCAAAATATGCCATTTATTTATGTATATTGTTGTGGGAATGGAAAGATAAATGAAAGCAGGCGGATATATCCATTTAACATACAGTATCTATGTTTATTATAACATTTTTCTGCGTGTCAAAATGAAAGACAACCCACACACCTATCAATCATCAAACCGTGGGGTCTTAATTCATTACGTGTTGATTTCTATCAACGGGGGAGTACTTCAGGAAAGTCGACAGAGGGGGGGGGGGGAGAGGGGAGAGAGTACTTCGTGACCACAGAGTGTGAACGTTGTGATCAGCTGTTTTAGCGCAGTTCTCCAGTGAAGAGGGGAGTCTCCCTCCGCAGCCGGTTGGCGTAGTTTTGGCACAGTTCCGTTGTACAGACCGACGTTAACAGCAGCCCTGTCTGTGCACACGGAGACCGACTCTGTCGTCCGGTGATCTAACCGCCTTCTGGAAAAGCTTCACAAGTACTCGGTACGCAAATGCGCTTTGTGACACAAGTGACGGTACGCATTTCAGATTACGCACATAACCTGCGTACCAGTTATGTGCACCCCTGTACCAGAGCCATATTATTTATTACTATTATATGGCTCTGCCCTGTACTACAGCAAGAGTATTCTGCGTCGGGACTTCCTGCAACAACACCACGCCGTTATCAAAGATGTTCTATTGAGAAGACGATCACTACGTGACAAAAGTTTTCAAAACCGTGGCTACTGAAATCAGTCTTACTAACTGCTGTCTGTGCAATTTACTCCGCGCGAGTTGGCAGACTTTATTTTGCTTACTTTAACATCATTTTTCATGGTGGGGCTAAGCCATTTATTGGTATGGGTGTAGCCTACCCCAGCCATACCCTGGCGTTGCCACTGGTGGCACGTATGGGGCGGGCCATTCTGCACATGCGTTAAATGCGTTAAATATTTTAACGCAATTAATTCAAAAAATTAATTACCGCCGTTAACGCGATAATTTTGACAGCACTAATTATAATACAACAATAACATCTGCAAACAGAATTAATTTTTTTTACAATTTTACCCTGCTACACAAATTCCATATCACATACTAGCGTTATATAATTATCTCATGTAGCTGTATCACAAATCCGTCACTTATAATGATGTTAAATCATTTATTGTGGATCTAAATTTGTGTTTGTGTTTGTGCATACGCAGAAATGGTACTCTGGTGATGAGCTAGATGTCCGGGCCATCATGGACACCTGGACGCTGCAGGAGGGCTTCCCATTGGTCACTGTGGAGGTCAGAGGTCGGGAGGTCAGGCTCAGTCAGGAACGTTACCTGAAGACAGACGACTACTCTCTCACTGAAGGGTAACAAGTCAAAATAATCCACATTATTCAAGATTATGGCACATATCAAAAGTGTTGAATATACATCATTTCAAAAGTCCCTTTTCCTGCATTTAAAATACATTTTAAAGCCACAGTCTCATACTCTACACTACCATCAGATTGTGACAAAGGAAAAACAATGAAATACAGCACGCTGCAAACCGTTATAGCTCGTAAAAATCCAATAATGAATTGATAGGTGTCATTTCTGATGATTATGTAATAGTGTAGCAGTAATTGAAGCATGTAACAGTGAATATTTTGACTAGCCAGACATTAAGTTACAGTAATTGTTACAAGCTATTATTTGTTTGGGTGTATCTTCCCAAGTACAGTAGTTTGATATGTAATTGTTAATTTGATTCATATCGTGGGTTGGTGTCAGATTTCTTTGGCAGATCCCTCTGACCTACATGACCAGCACCTCTAGCACCGTGCACCGCTTCCTGCTCAAGACAAAGACCGGTGAGTGCATTGCCCAGTGTGAAGAGGCTGATTTTAAAACAATATTACATCTACAAGTCCTCATTGCTCATCTCTACTCTTCCTCCATGCAGATGTCCTGTACCTGCCGGAGGAGGCGGACTGGGTGAAGTTCAACGTGGACATGAGCGGCTACTACATGGTGCACTACGCAGGCGAGGGGTGGAACTCCATCATCAAACTGCTGCACCACAACCACACGGCCCTGAGCAGCAACGACCGCGCCAGTCTCATCCACAACGTCTTCCAGCTGGTCAGGTCTGTTAAAGGTCACCTATTATGCAAAATCCCCTTTTTCATTGTCTTTTTTAAAAATGTTATAGAGATTCTGAAAGTTTCAGAAAAAAAGATTCTCTTTTTGTCCTGATCCATTTATATAAAAACCTGTCTGAAAATTAGCTGATCAGATTTTGGCCACTTTGTGATATCATCATTTGGCTTGTGTAACCATTAGCCAATAACCAACCAAGGTAACACCCCTCCCCCCCCCCCCCCCCACCACCTTATCAACTGAATCTCCTCCTTGAGCACCATTGTGTTCTTTTTAACCAAATATCTCTCAGAGGGGCGTGGGGAGTGGCTCCTGATTTTCATCTAAAGGCACGGACACACCAGGCCGATTATCGGCGTCGGTGGGCGACAGGCCGACGATGAGCGTCGACACGCCCTACTCAGATTGGTGTGTCCCGCACCGTCGGGTCTTTTCAGCCGGGCCGACGCCTTTTCGGCCGAAAACAGTTTTCGACAGTCGGCCAAAGGCAGTTGGCCAAAGAAATCACTCTGATTGGCTGTTCAGCTAGCGAATCACTGCATGAGAAGCTAAACGGAAGTGAGGAACACAAACAAACTATTAAGAAGGCACATCTGAGATTTAATTTAACTCCAGCTCTCGACACAGGTTCGGGAAAGCCCCATGAGCTTCTCACTGTAGAGTGGAAATGGAACGCACACGCTATTTGTTGTTTGTTTATATCACGCAGTCTGTTCTTCTTCTCTCGGTTATCACGCAGTCTGTCTTCCGGTTGTTGCTTCTTGTGAATGACGAATACACACTACCGCCGCCTGCTGGTAAGGAGAGTTATTGCCACTCACGCATGCGCAGTTCGTACGTGCTTCTTGGCCGTCGGCTGAAGTCTTTGCGGTGTGTTCCAGTGCGACACATGGCCAAAAGGCAGAGAGGCGACGCGACAGTCGGGGTCCTCAGTTCTTTGTTGTCAGATTGGTGTGTCCGAGCCTTAAAGAAACAGACAGAGAATCAGCACTTTTGAAATGGGGCTGAAACAGAGGGTATTATGGGATGCTACATCTGTTTGGTATTTTAAAACCAACGCTTCAGAGACAAATTTTGTATTGAGAACTATAATATATTGATGAAAAGAGTATAATAGCGGACCTTTAAGAGATCGGATAAATATTTGAACATGCTGTTTATCCTGCATCACAATTCCCATACAAATATTTGTTTGTGCTAACAGAGGTTGTCTTTATTGCTGATGATGGCTTGTAAACTGTAACCTGAAATGTAATGTTTGCTAATATGGACTAACCTGCCGCATGGTGTTGATTTGAAGCCTTCCATGTGTGCTACAGCACGGAGAAGGTGAGGCTGGACACGGCTCTGGATCTGTCTCTGTACCTGTCCAAAGAGACCGAGATCATGGCTGTGACTCAGGGCTTTGGAGAGCTTGTGCCTCTGTACAAACTGATGGAGAAGAGAGACATGGCTGCTCTGGAGAATCAGATGAAGGTAAGTGAAGGCAGCATTCGAGGCACAAAACAGACGATATAACATTACAAAGAGAAGAGAGTCTTAAAGTTAAAACTACTCTTAATGGAGGTTCAGGATGTCACACTGCTTGAAATGTTTTTGTGACATTCAAACTTGTCTATGAATGTAATAATCCCACATTTCAATGTTAACACCCACTTAGAGCAAAGTAGTAATACGAGTGAAAGGCTAAAGATCCTAGCATGCTGGATGTTGGCATTAGTCGGCCCTTATTGACTTTATCAAGTGTGTGAGAGAAAACCACTCTGATTGGTTAAATAATAGATAAACGGATGTCAGGGAAGCAACCAAACAACTACAATAAAGAGGACACATAAGGATTCATTTCTCATCAATTGAAATCATCTGATTATTCTCTGATATTTTCACAACCCATTGCCATCTGAAATGAAGCTAAGTGGTGAAAGAAAGTGAAAATGGATGGAAAACACTGCTCTGCTTGTCATCATGAATGTATTATAACCAGGGGTGCACATAACTGGTACGCAGGTACGCATGCGCTGCAACAATCTGAAATGCGTACCGTCACTTGTGTCACAAAGCCAACAGGCTGCGGAGGGAGACCCCCCCCCCCATCACTGGAGAACTGCGCGAAAACAGCTGATCACAACGTTCAAGCTCTGTGGTCACAAAGTACTCCACTAGCCCCCGTCCCCGTCGACTTTCCTGAAGTACTAACTTTGAGTGGAGCCAGAAGTTGGAGTACCAAACACTGACTCCAGCTGAGAAAGTGATGTGCACCCCTGATTATAACAGTGGCTTGTATATCCAGTCATTCCCCTTTTTGAATGACAACTACTCACCATAGGCGGCGCGTGAGGCTCAGGTTTGGGA
This sequence comes from Pseudochaenichthys georgianus, assembly GCF_902827115.2. NCBI lineage: Eukaryota > Metazoa > Chordata > Actinopteri > Perciformes > Channichthyidae > Pseudochaenichthys > Pseudochaenichthys georgianus. The sequence goes on along the minus strand of NC_047511.1, from coordinate 19,804,261 downwards.
AGGCTAAATAACTTGTTTTACCTGATGCTGCCCGCCTCCGGCGTCTATCAACCGAGATCAACTCTCAGTGAAAGCACCGCCTGCTGACCAATCAGAGCTCAGTGTGCGGAGTTTAAATCTATCAAGTCATATTACATCCATCCATCCATCTTCTCCCGCTTATCCGTGGTCGGGTCGCGGGGGTAGCAGTTCCAGCAGAGAGCCCCAAACTTTCTTTTCCCTGGCGACATCAACCAGCTCTGACTGGGGGATCCCAAGGCGCTCCCAGGCCAGCGAAGAGATATAATCCCTCCACCTGGTCCTAGGTCTACCCCTTGGTCTCTTCCCAGCTGGACGTGCCTGGAACACCTCCCTAGGGAGGCGCCCAGGTGGCATCCTAACTAGGTGCCCGAACCACCTCAACTGGCTTCTTTCGACGCGAAGGAGGAGCGGCTCAACTCCGAGTCCCTCCCTGATGACCGAACTTCTCACCTTATCTCTAAGGGAGACACCAGCCACCCTGCGGAGAAAACCCATCTCGGCCGCTTGTATCCGCGATCTCGTTCTTTCGGTCATGACCCATCCTTCATGACCAGAGGTGAGGGTAGGAACGAAAATGGCCCGGTAGACAGAGAGCTTTGCCTTCTGGCTCAGCCCCCTTTTCGTCACAACGGTGCGGTAAAGCGACTGCAATACCGCTCCGATTCTCCGGCCCATCTCACGCTCCATTGATCCCTCACTCGAGAACAAGACCCCGAGATACTTGAACTCCTTCACTTGGGGTAAGGACTCATTCCCTACTTGGAGTGGACAGTCCATCGGTTTCTGTGCTGCTGTCATATTACAGGATAAAGGAAATACAGAACAACTGCCGTATGCCGGGAAGACGCCGACGTGTCGCACTTATCATTCATACCACATCATCGATCACATCATCGATCATATAATATCATAATATATCATATATTTCCTTATCTGAGTCAGCTTCTCGAGCCGTATCTGGCCGTGCAACACTTACATTGTCACATAGCCTACTGTATGCAGAAGTATTATTTTAAGCAACATATTAAGTTGACGAAACACTCAACTCAAATATAATTATGTTAATTATTTAATTATTAAGTCAGATCACTCGTGTCTTAGATGAGGCAGTGATATCATACACCTGTTAATAGGCCTACGCATTCAAACCTTTATTTATACAGTCTATGATTCAAACACTCAGTAGTTTATTTATTTTTGAACCAGCTGTTCTGTATTCACCTTGCATGTGCAACTATGTTGCTTTTATCCTGGATAAAGTGTTTAAGTCATGGATGTTTAAAGTTTAATTTCTTTATATTTGTCTAATATTATAGTTTCATTTTCATGAATGAAGTATGACGCTACGCTGTGAGTACGCTTGTCCATGTTTGTGATTGGTCAAATGTTGCTAGCCCCGCCCCTTGAACGCGCTCTCAGCTGGAGAGATTACCCTGGGTTGATTTACTGAGTTGATAACCAGCGTCGTAGGGCCGCATAGCGAGATCTCGTTTAGGATTAGTTAAGATAACTAATAACTAAGCTAATGTCAAAGACACAAACATTATACATAATATTTTAATTTTACCAGGATGCAGTGACAAAAATATTTGGGAAGGCTTAGCCTTCCTTAGCCTACAGTACCCGCCGCCCCTGCTACTCACTCCAACCACCTTCTGGTATACACTGATATGTGCTAGTTAGCCATTCGCTGTAGTGTATTCAGATGCCATTGTTCCGCCCAGACACAGATGCCATAATGGTGACATAAGACAACAGTACGACTCTATATAGCTGCAGGAGGTCAAACATTCCACAAGGAACATATTAACTGCTAGCGCTTCTGTGTAGCAGGAGAAGTTTACACACTGAGTCATGGTTCTTGCATAAGCTCTATAAAAGCCTGTACTGTGCCCATTACATGTTGTACAGTTAAGTGCTGCTTGTGACTGATAGAAGTTCCTCTCAGGCATTGAACCAGAATACAACACAAGTTTGGGAATCATACAGTTGAAAAAAATAGTTATTGTTTTGTATTATCATAGTTTACTTTCTAATAAAAAAAAATACCCAATGATGTTAGGGTTATAACTAACAATTATTTTCAACATTTCTTTGACTGATTGACATCTTCCTATTGCTTGTTTTTTCCAAACCAGTCAACCAAACGGAACCAAACCAAATGTAATTTACAAAGCTGGGGTTATATCTTTGATTCATAGTTCTTATTAAAACGGACTGTTTTAAACTGCGTGTGTCTCTCAGGACTACATAGTGGATTTGTTCCGGGGGCTGATTGGCCGGCAGGAGTGGACTGACTCTGGATCAGTGTCTCAGCGAGTGCTGAGAAGCTACCTGCTGCTTTTTGGCTGCTTCAGGAACTACGCTCCCTGCGTGTCAAAAGCCACCGAGCTCTTTACCAAGTGGAAGGAGTCTGACGGCACCATGAGGTCAGATATTTGTTAAGGATTCTTCTTAAAAAATGCTGCCAGAGCTGAGGCTTTAATATTAAATATTTCCCATTTAAACTTTGTCATATAATTGTTATTGATCCTTGTCTGTTTTTAGCCTCCCTGTCGACATCACCATGGCGGTGTTTCTGATTGGAGCTCGAACACCAGAGGGGTGGGACTTCCTGTTGGAGAAGTACCGCAGTTCCCTGCAAATGTCTGTAAAGAGCCGCATGAAATCTGCAATGTCCACCAGTCCTCTTCAGGAAAAGCTCAAGTGGTGGGTACATAATATATAAACATCACACTCCTGCCAGCATTACGTTTCTTCTTACCCTTATTTGTTTTTCCTCAGGATGATGGAGCACAGCCTCTCCAATGTGGTGATGAAGACTCAGGACCTCCCGGACGTGATGGTCTCCGTCAGCAGGAACCCCCGCGGCTACAACATGGCCTGGGACTTCCTCCGAGCAAACTGGCACATCCTGATCAAGAAGTCAGTCAGCCCCTCATGCATTTTCACTCATCATTTACTTTTATGTCTAAGTTTTGCAAATTTGCGTGGAATCTAAGTTTGTTCAATATTGTGCTTGACAGGTGAGAATTTAAGTAGAACTGTAGCTCAAAACCATAGAGCCTGAGCATACTTGTTTGTTCAATGAAATGTGTGTATTCTGAACGCTGAACTTTGTCTCTGTTTGCTCCAATATTCTAGATTTGAATTGGGATCCAGCACTGTTTCATTCATGGTGACTGGGGTGACTAGCCAGTATTCTACCAGGGAGATGTTAGAGGAGGTAAGGAAGGCTGTGTCCATACTTTTGGTCGAATTGTGTGTCTATATAAAGTGTGGATTGTTGCCTCAAAAACCTTTTTTATTTTAAATGCATTTTATTATTTATTCATGTAAAAAAAAAAAGCATACATTAATCTCCCCTTTGGGCCTATGTGCTGCTCTAGGTCTTAAAATCTTATATTGAGATAAATGTGGATTTTTTAAAGTCAAGCCAAATATATATTCTAAGTCCACTTGCTCTGCTCTCAGGTGAGAAGCTTCTTCGGCTCTCTGGATGAGGATTCAGGCTCAGAGATGAGATGTATCCGGCAGGCCTACGAGACCATCGAGGATAACATCCGCTGGACGGACAGAAACCTTCCTCCGCTGCAGGCCTGGCTGGACAAACGCAGACCCAAAGCTCTGCATGAGGATCTGTAGCTTCAGAGGAAACAAAACAAGTCTGGATTGGAAAATCAGTTTGCTAAAGGCAGAAACTAACTCAGCATTTCTTCAGTCAGATCCGAATCCCAAAGAAGATCCCTTTTGTATTTGAACACAAATCCAAGCAGCTTGTAATTACACTTTAATATTAACGCCACTGATTGCTGGCTAGCACTCCGTAAACATAAAGATAAAAAAAAAAGGTGATCTCAATACATATAATTAATTTCCCTGATCTGATGAGGTGTCAGCACTTAGGACTTACTTTCTGCCACCTCTCCAAACTGAAGCCTAGAGCTTTGTCACTAATGCCCCGGCCACACGAGGACGAAAACGGCTAAACGCATAGGATTAACGCAAACGCAATCGCAAACAAGCTTCCGTCCACACGCAATAGTCATCCGGATAGTATGTCCACACGAGACAGCTCCGTTTAGCTCCAACCACTGGAGAAGCTGCAGTACATATGCAGGAGCCTGTACGTGGCGCTGTAACTTCCTCCACAAAAGCAGCGAAGAAGCATGGTTGTCATGGTTGCCCTTCTGTTTATTCTCCGCGGTGGGGGTCGAGGGAACCGGACAGAGTTTTTCACCAGTCAACGTGTATTAAAGTTTAAATCTTCCGGACAAAATTATAAAAGTGCCGGTCAAAGGTCTTCTTTGTTTTTTATTGAGCTTTAAAACAAATGAATAACGAATCTATATAATATAATAATAAAATACACGGAGCCTCTCTTTTTCCTCCCTCTCTTCGGACAGCGTCAGTGTCTGTCTCATGCAGCAGCTGATCCAGTAATGAGTGACCCGACCGACAGCAAAAATAAACATATTTATAACTAGTTTAGGGAGTTTGAGAGGTAATTAAAATAGCTTAGGGTGATGATCTGACTTGAAGTGTGTGTTTTGCTGCAGCGGGAGGAGCTGCAGGTGAGCAGAGCTGCGTGTCTCCGTCCTGTCAGATTAGACTTCACTCGCGTTTAGGTCCATATCGAGAGAAAGATAAATAATCTGAATTCAGTGTGCAGTTTACTTTGACGTGGGGGTGAGCAGCAGAGGTGGGGAGAGGCGGAGCTATTGCCTCATCATTATCAGAAAATGATCGTATAGGGCGTACACACGGAGCCGTTGGACCCCCCAGAGCGTTGCGTATGCCGTTCTATCCACCTTGGGACCAGTTATCGTTTCCTCAGTCGTTTAGTGCCGTATTCGGTCGTCCTCGTGTGGCCGAACGGTCTATATGACACTAAACGGTAACGCAAACGACCGTTTTCGTCCTCGTGTGGCCGGGGTATAAGTGTTGTTCAGTGTGTTTCTCAGGTTGAAAGACATGTGTGTGATTGTAGATGTTAAGCCCCATATGGTTTGAGGGGGTAACAGGCCTTTTGAAAAACTGAAATGAATGAGCTCTGCAACAGTCATGACACCTAAACATTTGTTGTTGTTGTTGTTGTTGTTATTGGTGTGAGTGTTGTTTCCTTTGTAAGGTCTCTTTTGAAGTTTCTCATTCATGCTGCGTTATCTCTGCAGAAACATCATAAATAGTGTACAGTGTGGTACAAATAGTTAATGTTGCACAAAATAAATTAATTGCTAATTAGATATTTATTTTTCTCTCAAATATGTTGGTACCACACCATTTCTTACATTACACAAAAAAGAGGAAGAGGCCTAAAAGAGGCGGAAAGCTTCCAACTGCTTCTTCTGAATGATTTTATAAAACGTACTTCTCCTAATTCTATTGTTGGATTCCTATTTCAAGATCAACACTGCTGTAAGATCAGATCTGATACAGTCGTGCGCTGTTAGCTTGAGTTTTCACTATCGAATCACTGTCAAACGTGAATTCTGACACCACTGTTCCTCCTTGGTAGCATTTTCAACAATATTGAAAGATGACAAAATAAATTGCACTATAAGGAATGTGTTGTTACAGAAAGTGTTTGTTCACAACAGTGAATGTGTTATTTTGTAAGGACAACATGTGTTTGTTAAATTAAATATTGGAAAAATAAAGATAATTTGACCTAATTCAATTTGTATTCCAGTTATTGTATTATTTGCATCTTTATAGTACTGGTAATCCTTGCTTGTTATGCTCACAGAGATGTATTGATGAACCTTTGTACTTTTCACTCCTCTGATGAGCGAGCAGTGAAGATGACACCTGCCTTTCTATTCACTCACACAGACAAACACACTGGCACAGCATAAACTCTAACAGGGGGCTTAACAAAGTAGTGTGAGTATTTGTGAATGAAAGCACCCATTTTTATGTGCGAACATCACTTATCTTACAAAATGTACCTAGTTGCTCTGCAGATATGCTCAGTCAAAAAATAACCTCTGATTTCATAAGGGGTTATCTAGACTGGGGTTTGACGACTGGAAATCTTTAACGGAACGTTTGTTTAACATATGGGTTGAGTTTCATCACAGTACAAGTATGCATACTGAGGCCTAAAACTGATTTCTGACAATCCGTTTGTGTCACTGTCTCTTTTGCAAGTGTCCCAACTATGTAAAGGTGAGGGTAACCATTTTACTCGGGTCCAAAACCAATGAGTTAATTGAGACAATACACATTCCAGGATTTCCTGTTTTCACCCTTATCACTTTAACCTGGTGACATGTGGCTCAATCTCTGCCTACCGTTTCTATACAATGTTACAAAGAAGGACAAAGTGCTGTGGCAGCTGTCTGAGATAAAATACATCACTTGTCACTCAATGAATCTCTATAGAAAAGTTGACCGCTCTTCCTCTGCTGCTCTTGATTCTGTGGCTTACCTCTCCCACGAGGCCTTGTGGAGAAAGGTAGCTGTTTCTTTAAATCTTCTACTGTTGCCATAAATTCTTCTTTAGGACCTTTAGCACGAACTAATAAAACATGTATACATTCATAAATGTGAGCATTTATTCATGCACATACCACTTCTGTATTACATAAACACTGACGCTGTTGATATAACAAAGACTGCTTCAATTTCTGAGGGTGTATCAGGGGCTGACAGACAAGCTGGGCTTTGCACTTAGTCCAGCACATGTTCACACACACACACACGCACACACACACACACACACACACACACACATGCACACACTGTCCCCTCATCAGCACACCCACAATAGAAACTGCTCTCTGCTCCGGTGAGTTTTCTCCACCCAGTCATACACCTGAGGAGAGCCTTCTCTGGACAGGAGGTAAGAGGTCGACATTTTTCTTTCTGCTTCCTGGTTTTGAAATGTCTTGTAAATTACATCAATTCCTGAAAACCAAACACATTTTGTGAAAGGACCTCAAATTAAACAAATAGTAGCCGTTTATTTGTTTAGTCCGTATTAACAGACTGGGCCCCTGTTCCAATATGCCAACTGATCATGTGTTGTGAATTTTGACCTCTCCTACCGCTCATGTGATTTGTGTGGCCAGTAATCTATTCAGTTTATAAACATGGTAATGTTAGACCATCTTTGAAATGTAAATAGAGTTTTTGTTCTCCTATGAGGATATTCAACATCCCTTTAGGGACATAATCCACAAAAGAGTTCAGGTGAAATGAGGAAAAAGTTCAGTTAACTCTGATCAAAATGTGTCTCCTTTTTTGTACAACTACGGTTGGCAGATGATACTATAACTTTGAGATATATCCACTTCAGAGGACATGAAATGAATGGACCACGTACCAGCAGTTACAATTTGTTAACAGTGACCTGGTTATGGTGTAGGTTACTTGTTATTCAAGCAGTGTTTCCAGTTATCTATTGACCTTGTATCTGTACGAGGGTGAGGGCCAGTGATTGCCAAACTGATCAGTATCATTTTTTGTTTGTGGCCTTTGAAAACAATCTATTTTCAAGAACAGCCCTTTTTTCAGATTGTGACAATGCATTTTCCATGTGATCTAATGAGTTTGGAAATGGTCCTGGTAGCTTAAGAGCTCAACCCTGACAAAAAAATAAATAAAAGCATGCATACTGCGGTGTTGTACGTGAAAATCCTGAAAAAGTGAATGAAATTTAGACCAAATGCTTTACTGTACTTTGATATCGATGCTTCTGGCCCTCCTTTACCTCAATATACCTGTTGATCACCCGACAGGTTCCCAAGCACAGTGGAACAAATGTAATCATACAATCTTTGCGAAATCATGCCAATCAGTGCAGGGAGACTGAATGACCGTAAACTGTACGAGGTTACTGCAGGACAAACTGTTTTCCAATGTTTCCAATGTACTTTTGTGGATCTATTATCTCTCTGCCTAGTAGAGACAGGCAATAATTTGATCCTGAGGTCTTGAAAACATTCATGGGTTTTAGGTTCAAAGTTTATTTTCTGTTGATCCAGGAAGAGGGATACTAGGCAAGCACTGTAATTGTGTAAAATGTTTTCTAATTAAGCAAGTAATGAATGGCAAAGTCAGTGTGCGATGTTTTTTTCCTGTGTCCCCTTCAGGTTTGTTCTGTTTCTGACTTGACTTCCACTTTGGACCATTGGTAGTTTATCCACAGAGCACCGAGGATGAATATTCCCATTCTAGAGTAAGGCACCGATCTCTTCATATATTTGTTGATTAATTCAGCCATTTTCTTCTCTGTTTGCTTCCTTACTTTGATTGATAACTATTAAAAGTAAAAATATTTCAAATGTTTTTTTTCTCTTCATTCAACCTCAAAAAAGAGAAATACCGCAGTGCTAACTCTTCTAATTACCACCTGATGTTTTATGTTGGTCTATGTGTTTCAGATTTAACATAATTTTTTGTTGAAAGAAAAAAGTCTTATATGTTTATAAATCCTCGCCGGCCATCCTATTAGGAACACCTTGCTAGTGCCATTTAAGACAGCGCTCAGAACTGCCTTCATTATTTGTGAGTTTTTTGTGCCATATTGATGATAGCATCACGCAGTTGCTGCAATCTTTAATACCCCGTTACTCCCAAACTAAAGGTGCTTTCTTGGATTGAAATCCGGCTGTGTAGACCAATGGGTAGACAAAAACAGAGATGATAAAAGCGTTATGACATGGCGTGTTATACTGATGGAAGTAGCCTTTGAGGGTGAGTACCCTGTGATCATAAAGAGAGTTAACACGATTAGCAACCATACTCAATGGGGCCTTAAGTGTGACAAGAGACTTTCCCGCAGACTTTACACCACTACCAGCAGCCGAACCAGTAATACAATCCAGGATGTATCCAAAGCATTCATGTTGTTTATTTCAAATCTAACACTTCCATCTGAATGCAGAGCAGATATTGAGATGCATCAGAAAATCCTCAATTGTCCACTTTTGGAGATCCTGTGCCAATTGTCGACTCCGTTTCCTTTCCTTTGCTGAGGGAAGTGACACTTAGTGCGGAGTTCTGCTGCGGTAGACGATCTACATTAATGTGTTGCGCACTCAGAAATGCGATTATGGACACCTTGGTTAACGCAAAGGAGTTCTTTCTTTCGTTTAAAAGCAATTAACCCTATAGATTATAGTTTTTGAATTACTCAAAGCAACAACCATGCCACCTTCAAAATCAGGTAAATCACCTATCTTCACCATTCTGTTGCTTGGTTTTATGTTCAGGTCATGTGTAGGTGAGTTTAATTGCTGTAACGTGATAGGCTGATCAGATTTGTGCTTTAACGAGCAGCTGAACAGGTGTTCCTAATGAAGTAGCTGTGAGTATAATTTTGGTTTTTGTTGCTCTTTCCTTTTCATGTCTACCTTTATTGGCTTTTCTCTCCATCTTCCTCTGTCTTGCAACCATCTCCATCTTTCTCATCCCCCTCTCCCCTTTCTCCTCCTCTTCAAGGATCTTCCTGGGCATCCTGGGCTTCGGCCTCTCCATCATGTTCTGCACGACCTTCTGCAGGGTGTGCAGTCGCTTCAGGGAGGAGCAGATCGATCGGGAGGCGGCGAGACGGAGTAACCAGGAGCTGCGCCCTCCGATATATTTCATCCCTTTCCATGGGAGCCTGTCACAGCACGACAGCGAAGACGTCCCAGGCATGCCCCGATACAGCCAGGAGCTTTACCTGCCCCCGCAATACAACAACGCTGCCTTCTGTGGGCCCCCACCTTCCTATAATGAGGTGATTTTAAACAAGCAAAGTGTTTGTCTGTGGCATTTCCTGTCCCTGAATCCCCAGATTTACTGTGCAATCTGGATTTGAACTTTTTGTTTCTTTTTGTGTATTTCAGCTGGAATTGAAGCCGGATGATCTTCCCCCTGCTTACACAGATTATAGCGTTCCTGTGTATCCCCTCCCATCTCCACATCACATGGTTCAACCACAAACACCACAATAAGACAGGACCACCCTCCTGTGCCTGTGTTTATCGCTCTGGAGTCGATAATGTTTCAAAGATTATTGATGTGACCTTTTTTATTATTGTTATAATTAATGTAATGATGGTAGAGAGGGGATAACATCTGTATACTGTAAATGGCACCAGATTTCAGACAACAATGCCATGAGAATGCTGCAATCTCTCAAGGCCAATTCCATTTTTAACCCAATATTTTATTCTATGCCCCCACTTGTTATTCTCTCCACCATGGAAATTATGCTTTTGATCCTGTCTGTTTGTCTTATGTTGCATTAGCAGGGTCTCAATAGCCACTTTACAGGTATGTAATTAATACGTGTGAGTTCAGATGTGGATGTGAAACCAATTATGCCACTATGTGGCCATTTATAAAGCACTTTGTTTTTGTTCATGTCTCCTTTACCCTATGTATTAGTGCATGCAGAGAATTTGGATCAAACATTTTCTCCATATATTTGGATAGGCTATTTGATTCCTGATTGCCTGAGTCTCGTAGTTGTGTCCTCCAAAAAGTGGTATAACTCTTAAAAGGTATTGTGCAAACTGATATTCCTTCTGTGCAATCCTAAAAGATGTAATCACATTCTGCTGATAGGTGGCACAACAACACAATTAATTGAAATGATCATAGCTCAATGCTCACAAGTCTTTGATTCTTATTGTGCACAATTTATCCTCGTAAGAAAACAAATATTTATAGATAGGGTTCAGAAATGCAGATGATGATCCAGATGCTGATTCACATTTTTTGTATACAAAAAACAAGTTAAGAAGATAGGAAAAAGATGCTGTTAAGATCTTTGTATCTTTTTTGTGTTTTATGTATCATTTATGTAAGACGGATCTGAGGGGCAGCCTTGGGACAAAAAGAGAGACACATGTATGAAAGTCCTCTATTTGTTTTTAGTGACTGAATGATGTATTTATGTTGCATTTAAAAAAAGGAACAATGTTCAGATAGACCTGGTGGAGCTGAGGTTTCCTGTATATTTTAATATGATTTGGTATTGTCTTTGTATGTTAAGAGTCATGTGCTGAAATGGGACCATGTTCTTTTCTTTCTCTGTGTTCTTTTTGGACAAATCCACAAATCCTCTGCCTCTGTATGTCTACAGTCTTTAACAATCATGTGAGAAGTATTGTTTAAACAACCAGCTCTGAAACCAAGAGAGCTGCTTTTTTGTGAGAACTCGAGAGACTTTGATCAGAGGCTTTAATTAAACAATGACAATACTGTAAATGAAATATGAAAATGACTGAATCAATTGTTTAAATCTCAGGACAAAATGTGAGTTATATATATAGAAGCTGGTTTACAAACAGAACCCTGAATGACAAAGCATTGTGTCACTCCAAAGATATGTCTGTGATATCAAGAGAATATGGCTAAATAGAAATCTACATTTATGTATACATATTTAATTTTATACCATGTGTAAATATAAGATATTCATTATGACTTCATGTGTGCATATTATTATTATTTTTTCAATAAACACAGCACTGTAATTAAATATGTTGTATATCATTGGACTCCTTTGTTTACTTCCATAACATAAGGACATCACAATGTAACACTCATGCTTCTATTGGCTGGCGCTCTAACACATTGTACATGTACGTGACCCGCTAAGGGGCGGAACATTTCTTAGCGGTTGACGAATCACAACAGATCCGTCCAGCTAATCAATCAGAGCAGACTGGGCTCTGGTTTCAGACAGAGGGTGAAAAGAGAAGCTGCAGCACAGGCAGTATGAGAAAAATAAAGAGCTTTTGGAACATTAAAGCATGGAAACATGTCACAGTAGAGGCACAAAATACATATGGCCCTGAAAAGGATCATATTTGGGCCCCTTTAACATTTAGGGATGACCGAGGAGATTGGGTTGGAGGCAGTGTACATCCTGGTCAGATTGCCAGTCATGAGCCATCCAGTTTGACTTGTTATTATCATTTGTCTTCAATCCACCAGAGTCCACTCTTTAACCAAAACTATGACCTCAGATACGTTTAAGTTTATTTATAAGATCTTAACATCTGTGCCTCTTTTACTGTTTCTTCATTATGCCCTGACCTTAAACTACTAAAGCTTACAAGGAATGATTGGGGTAGAGTCAAAAATACACATTTTCTTTCTTGCAAACACACCTCTTAATTTCATTTAATTGAAAAGGTATGGCTACAAATTATTCTGCATCTTATTCTAGTTATTCCTTCATAATCTTTATGTTCATGTACATTTCTCTGACAGAGCCAAGTGAAAGCCAGAGTTCATAGAATGGCAGGATGTCTAGAAAGTCACTTGCGTGCCCACCCATATGCACGTCTGGCCCACCCACAGCCAATCAGCGCTTCATAGAGCAGAACCGGGAAGCCCAGAAGGAAGTGCCACAAACTGCAGTTCATCTAGTGGCCGACAGGGGATGGATGCAAAAAGGAGCAATTCCCATAGACCCCCATGTTAAAATGCCCAACTTTACAGCAGAAATAAACATGTTTCTAGCCTGGTTCCAATAAAACGTATTCTGGATATAGTTAGATTCCACCTTCATGACAATGGAATAGGGAGTGCATTTTTTTACCGTGAGTTTTTATAGTAAGTAAAGTAACTTTTGCCGTGAGTGAATGAAAGTATTATTTCTTCTTGAGGTCTGCAGTTTAGCGTGTACACATTTGCTGAATATGAAAACACTCAGTGTGTGCCCACTGTGCGACTGTCAATGATAAACAACCTGTGCCCCGATAAATGTTGTATGTATTATTGCTACACAAACATTACATTGCAGTTTAAGTGTCGCCAACTCTGTTTAAGAGATGTCTGTGTGCGAGGGGGCGGGGCAGTTTACACACACGCAGCTGCTACATGCAGCAACACACACACACGGAGGAGATGGCGGAGAGAACGCGCTCCGAGGTGTGGTTAAACTATAGCCGTGTCGATGGGGACAATACTCGTTACCAAAAGTGGAATAAGAGTTTAGCATTTAAGGGCGGTAACACGAGCTATGTGTCTAAACATTTATCAAAAGGGCTCCACATCCAGACGGAGGAATGCACCGGGTTGGACTGTCGAGCAGCTCTGTACCTCCATCCACGAGTAACGTTTCCACGTCAGGTGTTCTGTATGCTAGCAGCAACACACGGAGTTAACTACATTATACAAACATGGGTTAATGATTAGAGGTAACTGAGTTATTTATTTTGTTAAAGTTTCAGCTATTCTGTTTACAGTTCTGTCATCAGATTATTTAATACGATTTGTTAAAACATTGTTGTTTCTTTTGATGTGAAATATTATGTATTTAATTTAAATAAAAAGCAATGTTAGTTTTGTTCACAATTTGTTTAGTTAGTTTACCTTATCTTTTTCTCCAAAATAACCGATAAAAGTAATATTAAAGGACCGGATCGATAAGACATAGACATAGACATACTTTATTGTCATTTCAACAAGACACAGAGTGTACTATTAAAACGAAATTTCGTTGTACTAGCTTACAGGAACAGGACAATATAAAAACTTGCTAAAATTATACATATAAATAAATAATAGTGACGTGGTGCTGATCAAATTAAAGATAAAGTGTGCATTTAAAATATAAAGACTTATACATATAAATAAAATAGACATACTATATAACAAATATGTGCCCTTTACACAGCGTAATGTAATCTTTATGTTACTGGTCTACTTGCTGTTCAGCAGTCTGATGGCATGGGGAAAAAGCTATTGCAGAATCTGGCTGTTTTGCTCTTAATGCTGCGGAACCTCTTGCCGGAGTGCAGCAGGGAGAACAGAGCATGTGAGGATGAGTGGGGTCTTTAAAAATGTTCTGGGCTATTGTCAGGCAGCGTTTCTGCGCGGTGTCTCTGATGGGAGGGAGAGAAACTCCGATGATCTTCTCTGCTTTCCTGACCACTCTCTGCAGAGACTTCCAGTCTTTGGCGTTGCAGTCTCTCGACCAGATGGAGATGCCGCTGGTTAGCACGCTCTCTATGGTTCCTCTGTAGAACGTGGTGAGGATGGGAGGGGGGAGCTGTGCAGGAAGTGTAGACGCTGCTGTGCCTTCTTAAATAGTGATGTCGTGTGAATGGACCAGGTCAGACTGCTTGTGATATGCACCCCAGGAACTTGGTGCTGTCTGTAGTCTTCACTGCTGTGCCGTTGATGTGGAGTGGTGGGTGACAGTGCTTTTTGTTCCTGAAGTCGACAATAATCTCTTTTGTTTTATCGACATTCAGGATCAGGTTGTTGGTGTTACACCATGTCTGTCAGATGTTTCACCTCCTCCCTGTAGGCCTGTTCGTTGTTGTCCCTGATGAGTCCCATCACTGTTGTATCGTCCGCGTACTTTATGATGTGGTTGGTACTGGAGCATAAGCATAAGCGCTATCCATAAAAGTAGTAGTACCGTTAAAGCCTTAACGATACCCATCCCTATGTGGATGTCAGTTTTACACACATTCTGAGGCCGCCGTGCCTATGTTTTTTCTTTTCACTGCTAATTTATGCTTATGTTCTATTAGTGCATTAAAAAATCATTAATGAAGTTTCAGTTCAGACCCCACGCTTAATATGTCTCCCCCTGGCCCACCTACATTTCTCCAGGCCCACCCACACAATAATTCCTGGCTACGCCACTGGTGGTCAGGCTGACATACAGCCACACATGGTCCGACGTATCCTAGACAGCCCCTCCTGATCTGTAATCCTATATACAGTAGTACGGGGGTGGACTTGAATATCCCTTTCTCTGTTTAACAGCAACTGGATGTGGTGTCGTCTTTCAGCCTCTATAAGGGAAAATGCTCTTACACATATCTTTACTACGCATCACTTACACTGTGCAGGGGGTGTGTGTGTGTGTGTGTGTGTGTGTGTGTGTGTGTGTGTGTGTGTGTGTGTGTGTGTGTGTGTGTGTGTGTGTGTGTGTGTGTGTGTGTGTGTGTGTGTGTGTGTGTGTGTGTGTGTGTGTGTGTGTGTGTGTGTGTGTGTGTGTGTGTGTGTGTGTGTGTGTGTGTGTGTGTGTGTGTGTGTGTGTGTGTGTGTGTGTGTGTGTGTGTGTGTGTGTGTGTGTGTACGCATACGCATTGGCTTGAATCCCAGAATATTTTTCTTCCTGAACTCGTTTTGGATTCAGAGTGTGATGTTCACACTTACACATAGATCAACACACATAGTTGTGTTTGTGACGAGGAAAGGCTTCTATGATTGTAGAAAAAGTGCACATTATACACTAGAGGGCAGTGCAGGTGTGGCGACTCATGCTCTGTTTACAGTAAATTCTTCTTTTCATTATGTCTAAACTGTAAAAACTGAAACGTTGACTTTAATGTATTATGTCAACAGATTTCACATAGCTGCATCATGTTAGTTTGAAGCAATAATATTAAGTTTAAATAAATTATATTTGGTTAAACTATATATTATTGCTCTCAACTAACCTAATACAGTTGTGTGAAATGTGTTGACATAATACACTTAACTAAAGTGAACGTTTCAGTTTTTTCACTGTAGGTCATTCTTACATGTATTCAGCCTACAGCTAAACCACACTGTGGCTGGTATGTAAGTGCCTTGCTCAAGAGAAGCCATGTGTAGGATTCACGTCTGCTAATAATTTGTGTGAAATGCTGTTTTATGTGTTAAAAAACAAACAATATTCCAATAAGCATGCATTTATTTTACAACAAAAATGTGTAAAGCTTCTATTGGTAAATTCTTGAATGTTAAAACTCTTGTAGTTTACTGTTATGTGTTACACATGTTATGGCTTTTTCCAGTTGTAACCAGTCTTACCCCTCTCATCCTTCCTCTCTCCCCCCCGGCCCCCTTGATGGGGGCCCCTGAGACTGAAGCAACACAAAGCATTTCCTCCCTGCAATAGTATTTCACTTAGCTTACCTGGCTCTGAACTATTGGGTGAGATGATATACTCTGTATAGCTTTAAGTGATACAAATATCTTACACTAATTTAAAATCCTATTCTCCATGTGTGTGTGCATACAGTATATTGTTTGTGTTTATGTACTTGTGTTTTTGTACATATCTGTGAGTTTTTTTGTATATAATCTCATCTCATGCATTAATTTCTCTACTCTATATCTTTTTTTGTTGTTAAATTACCATTCATACATGTACGCTTAAATCAAAGGGGAAAAGTTCAAGTTCTATTCAACATTTATTTGATGATTCTCTGTCCATTGGCAAGATTTGATATGGTCTTTGTGACCCGGATTACAATTTAAAACATTGTTTTGTGGGTTTTAATAATACATGAACTTTCTATGTGCATTTGTATTTATAACCCATATTCGGGCAGCTTCACATGTGGGCAGTTTCAGAAAGAAAGAAAGAAACCAACAAAGAAATCTGGCCATCATTGATGAAAAAATACATTATCAAAAGTTAATTTCGGTTGTGACTGTTTTGAGAAAAGGTTTCCTGAGTGAGTTCTGCTAAGTTTGAGTTTTAAACTGCTGCTCTGGAGGAGACATGTGGGATCCTGGAATAGATTTAGAGGAAGAAAACCCCCCGAGGGCTGCAGAAGCAGAGAGAGGCACAGATAATATGAAAAGGAATGGATGGGATGTATTTGTCTCTGTGCATGTGAGCATGTCGGCCAAAGAAACCATTGTCCGAGCGGGAACGCTGCTGAAGGTATGTGTTTGTGTACTTTAGGCCGCTCTGCTGAATGATGGCTGAGCACAGTTGCTTTTATTACCAGGATGACCCATCCCTCTCCTCTCCTTCCTCCCATTCTCTCTATCCTCCCTCCCCCACAGCTCTGGGATATGAATACACACTGCAGAGCCCCTAGCATTACAGGCTGTCCCTGTGCTCCAATCTTTGTCTGGCCTTCATCACCACTGGGGCCTTGACTCTTCATTCGAAGACTCTTAACTGCCTTTGTCTGCATCTGTTTGGCAACACTGCATGTCTCAGGCAATATCTTCAAAACTACAACCTTAAAGAGCAACACACAAGGCAAAATCATTGCTGTGGGATTCCTAGAGGTGTCTAAAGAATTAGATTTGTATGGTGAATTAAGGGATAAAAGTGTTTAGAATACAACAACAAAGCAATTTAAAAGCTCATTATTAAACCTGCGGCAGGGAAAGGCTTTCACTTTTTTACTATCATGATGATATGATCTGATGTTGTTTTCCTTCATGTGAAAAGAGTGGAACCTATCCGATCACGCCATGTTTTGACATGATGATGAATATATTGCCATCTCCATTTGTAATGGGATCACAAAAGTTGTAAGCTTTTCTGGGGGGGGGGGGGCTGCTGGGGAGGGCATTCAGGAATGTCAAAGGTCAATAGAAAACAGGAGTGGTGACCAGAGAGGAGGACATGGTGGAGGTAAACAGATATCATCTTACACAGGGGCAGGGGCTTTCCTCCTGCACTATTATTGTGGTTGATGGATAACTTTATCAAGTGAAACCAACTTTATAGTCCAGAAACGTTGCTTCAAAAATAGACCCCTGATTAAAGGATTTCATTCCATTGCTTACAAAGGGTTTTCCTTATATAGCCCCCAGCTTACAGAATACACATGTTTGGCGTCACCTATTGACATTTTGCAAATAGCGCAAACTTGAAGAACTGAGGTAATGTCTCTTCTTTGCTGAAGTAAGTTTGAGTTTTTACAATTTAGTTTGTTGTTGTTTGCTGGAGTGTTATTTTCTTACAATATGTAATGCTTTCTGGCATCATCCAAAAATAACTTTTTAGAAATACACTGTTTAAGATTGAGAAAATTACAAGTTTAAGCAATAAAACAACACATTTTATATTATAATATAACAATAAAAGTGAGTATCTGCATCACAGCCGAGTATCTTATGTGTTAGTATTCCTGTATCGATGTATTGTCTTCCTATTTGTGTAACTCTTACTGAAAGCCTTTTTGTGAGTGTGAGTGTTTGCTCTGACGGGACAGGGTTGGTAGCCATGGAGCCGACAGAGGAGGGGTGTTTGTTGACGAACAACATTCCAGTGTGCGCATGATGTGTGTGTGTGATAAGCTCAGCACAGGTAAACACCATGCATCTATTTAAGGAGGATGGTTCTACCCTGAACAGCTGATAGACAACATTCTTGAGCACTGGCTGTGTTGCCTGCAGTTTTCAGGAGAAACTCAGAGACTATTATTCTGCCTGCATACACAAAATAGGGGACATTATGTTAAAAATAGGCTTCTTCTTTTCCTGCAATGTTATAAAGATTCCCTGTTGTTTATTAAAAAATATATATTTTTCAAATCAGCTGTTGTTTTATTGTTTTAATTGTTCATTGAGAGCATTTTTCACACTTACAAGTGAGCAGCATGCATGTTGAGCAAAAGTTCACATCAACCAGCTACCTCCTTATTATCTTTAGGGAGACATGCAAATCCCATTTGTTCCTCTAGTCTAATACATTCCCCAGGACCTGACTTTCAACACCATTCATTGTGTTAAAAAGAAAAGATCAGATCAGACTTGTGAGAGGCATTGTTAACATATATATAAATATTTTTGTTTTTCTTTGTTGCCTTATCCATCACTTACATTCACACTTTACATTTTACAAATATATTCAATTTAATATTATTATATTATTATTATTTTTAATATTATTATTATTATTATTATTATTATTTTCCTTAATGTATATATAATATCCTGCTTTATATTTTGTTTACTGTAAATTGATATTTCAACATGTATATATTTCTACTTTTTTAATGCTATTTTATTTCTATTTGAGCTGTTTACATTTTGAATTGTTTATTTCTAGTCTTTTAATTTCTCTAATGTACAATGCCTTGTCTTTTTATGCTGCTGCAATGCAAACCATTTCCCAAATTGAGATCATTAAAGTACATCTCATCTTATCTTATTATTGAAATGAAATTTCAATTGAAATTCAAGGTTTTCCTGAGAAATAGTAAATAAATATTGAATTAAAGGTTTGAGAAACCGGCTCGACATACACTTAACTCTTAACATCCCGATAGCAATGAATATCTTATGTGCTTTGACAAAAAATCCATTAAAAAACGTCATTGTGGAAGCCGTAGTACTGTAAAAAGCACGACCAATCATTTAAGCTAAAGTAACTGGATGGCCTACCTGCCTGTCAGCCTTCCTCTGTGCACACATTTATCTCGTGCCCTCATTGGTCATGTGCGCGTTCGTGTGTGTTGGAGGAGGGGCTCTGTAAGGAAGTGGCAGATTTTTTCCGGCTGTGTATTTTCAAATTCTAGCGCACTCGAGCTGGTTTCTCCAAAATTACTTACCCCACCCTTGATGGAAGAAATGCATGTGCTGGGTCTGCCTTGTTGTATTCAAACCAAGAAACTGAAGAGGGTGGGAGGATTCCACCATTGCTCGAAAGATAAGATCAAATTGTTAAGTATTTCATTCCTGCACCAGTTGAGTATGTTTCTAAACAGAATTAGGTTAGTTTCACTTCACCCCTCAGTTACAACACTGCTTTGTAGTCAGGGTCACAGACTATTGTGATGTGGTTAACCCTCACTTGTGCATTAACACTTAAACCCTCAGCGTGCCCCAAAGTTCAGTAAACTATTCTTTAGCTATATGTGTTTGGAAAAGCAGCAGTTAACCTTGGCTGTACCTGACAAACCTGCTTAACTGACTCCACCCAGCAGCAGCAAATTGTTACGTGACACAAGTTCACAGTTCACACAGGTTGGAAAAACTCTTGAAATGCTAGTTTTTAGACATTGTGTTCACTGATAAGAAAAAAACGTGTGATGAGGATGTTAGAATGATAACCTCTCAAAGTGGCTAAATAACTGCATTGTGTGTTTTTGATTGATTGGGTTAACCTGATGAGATTACAATTAACATTTGAATGTAGATAAAGACCAAAGCATGTCATTTCAATGAAGGATATTCCAAAGAAGACACAATGCCCTCTTGATAGTTTACACCGGGGCAAATTAATATAACAAAAGTGAACAAGATCAGTGTTTTGCATTAAAAAAAAAACCTCCCTTTTGCTCAGCAGCAGTTTGTCCAGCATGTTGTAAATCTGCATGGGACTGCAACATTCAGAATGTAAATTAAAAAGGCTGGGACATTTAGAATATGTGGCATCTGACTGTGTGTATCAGTGATACAGACTGACTGTTATTCTGTAAGTGAAGCCTGCCCTAACTAGACTGGGCACACACATTAACACTTACACAGAAAAACTGACTTCTGTCCCTTGCTTTGGTTAAATGTCTTTACATGGATTAGGGACTAACATACATGGACACAAGCTAATAATGAATTCTAATGATTCAATTACAGGCTTAAGTTAATAATTTGAGTTTTCATCAAGCAAAGAATATTTCCAATTGTCTTAAATGTTTTGATCATTTTCTCTCAGGACCAAAACAATTAATTGCAGCATGGTGGTTTAACATGTCCTGATAAAAGCAAAATTAAAACACAGAATAAATGCATAAAAACACGTTACTGTTTGTGCTGCATATGCAGCCCAGTCAAACAGAGGCCACAATGTCCCAGTTGTCCAACACTTACATTAATATGATGACTGATTTCCTATTAGCATGATGAAAATAGCATGTGAAAATATATTGTTAGCATTGACTTCACAAAGTAGTGCAAGGCTGATGAATGTATGAACCATGGCCTAAGAGACCCAACCTATAAACCCCAAACATGTTAGTGAGAACAAAACTCATTAGGCCACATTTTGTTTCTTTGCCCATTTTGTCTCTGATTTTCAATTCTGCCGAAGACTATAAATCTTGCCATCAACAACTGTGATAAAAAGATGGATCCCAAAAACTGTGAAGTCCCTCAAACTACCACAGTAAGGCCCCATCCACACGGAAACGGAAATTAAAACGAACCGATGTCGATACAAATAAAGTATTCTGTCCACACGGAATCGGCTCAAGAAACGTGTCCGTCCACACGAGACCGCTCGATCTGCTGGAAACGTTGTTGTACATATGCCGGGCCTGTAAGTGGCGCTGTCTTTCACCACAAAATACACGAAAAGCAGTGAATAAGACCAAGCATGTTTGCCATGGTTGCCCTTCTGTTTATTATCCGCGGTGGATTTAGAAATATGTAGTTCATGTAGTTCTCCATTTCCACTTGTTGCTGATGGTTGTGGTAGAGGAGCTGTAGATTGTGCACTAACATCTGTAGCATGGTCAGTAGTGTCTGGAGCACGAAAGCAATCCTGTGATCCGCCATTGTTGTTGTTGGCGAAACACATCAGTAATGACGCGGGTGACGCGGGAGTGAGCAGCAGAGGTGGGGAGAGGCGGGGCTATGGCTTCATCGTTATCAGGAAATGATCGTATAGGGCGCCGTACATACGGAGCCGTTTGGCCCCCGAGAGCGTTTCGTCCGCAAATCTACACACCTTGGGAGCCGTTATCGTTATCGTTATCCTTGTTTCCGTGTCGGCCTCGTGTGGACGAACCGTCTATACGAACTGTAGCGGATACAACCCGTTTCTTCTCCGTGTGGACGGGGTCTAATGGCGCGTTTCCACGCTCGGCCTCGCTCGCGTTATTAGGCCTTATTAGGCCCGGCTCACTTTAATGCTGCGCTTCCATTACAGTTTAGGAACTGGGGTAGTTACTATAGTAACGCAGTGTAGGCGGAGCCGTGACGTTCTTCAATGAGAGCCCCAGAAAAACAACACAGCCGTTAGCTCTTAGCACTTAGAGCTCACAGCTCTCAAGTACAAACCACAGACTGCCTGTGTCATGGCGAATACAGTCGCTGGTTTATTTATGTCTGTAGGCCGTTGTTGTGAGTGTGGACGGTCGGAGCATATATAACGTTAGCTTAGCCAAGCTCCATTTAGAAAACACGTATTTTAAAAGGGTTTTCCGCCTGCCGTCTGTCTGCAGACTTGTCAAAGCATTAATTCATGGTTTTTACTAACCGGTATCAGTATGTTGTTACTTCGGCATCATTTTGAAACGTGTATTACAATTAAATCACGGTCAAATATGTTCATCTTGTTGTAGTTGTAGCTCCCTTGCCAGCGATTCTCTCTCTAGTTTAGCATACTCAGCCCGACACAGCCTGGTTGTTCCTGGCCCTAGAACCACGATTTAGTCGGGCCAGAAAAAAGGTGAAAAAGTAGCCCGGGCCAAAACTAGGCTAAGTGGAAACGCAACCAAAAACGGGCCCCGCACGGCTCGGCACGCTTAAAGCGAGATACCCGCTGCAGTGGAAACGCGCCATAAGACTTCCATAAATCACAATTGACATCTTTATGGGTCTGACTGTAGTCACCCATAGCAACACTTACTGTATTAATTCAACTATATTTGAAGAGTTGTTGTATGGTGGGGTATTGACAGTAGGGCTGTGCGATTATGGCAAAAATCATAATCACGATTATTTGGGTCAATAATTGATATCACGATTATTTTGACGATTATTCATTGACCATTTATTGAACTTTAAAACAAATAATATTTTACCAATAAACAAGATCAAAAAATATGTTGGAGCGCACTTCCAAAACCATACTAAACATATATTATTAATAAATAAAAATAAATTAGACCAAAATAAATTAAATCAAATATGTTGCAGTGCACTGTCACAACCTACTGAAAACTCCTTAACATATAGCCAACATGTTGGTAAAACATATTCAACATATTCCACTCAGTTAAACGTTGAAGGCTGGCCAACCGTCATGGTCCAGAAGTAACAGGAAATAAATGTTGAACTACAATTTAAGACCAAATAAAAATGTTTAGGCCACCATGACAAATGCTGGTAGGGCTGCTCATGTCATCTTTTAAAGATGTTTTGCAAGAAACACCAGCCTGTTTACACGGTCTGGTTTCAGAGATGAGCGCAGGCAGGTGACAATATTGCCACCTGGACTGAAGACCCTCAGCCACGCCCCGACACGTGGGGTGACGCCGGCCAATCACAAAGCTTTGATGCGTTCAAGTGCATTATTCTGGCACAGGAAGATTATGTTACAGGACATTAACGATAAAACAGAATATTGTTGTTCTATTTTTAGACACATCTCGCGATCGACTGGTTGGGCACCCCTGGGCTAGACTACTACTTTGCTACCACAACAGACCTATGGTCTAGCCTAGACCATAGGTCTGTTGTGGTATAGGTCTGTTGTGGTAGCAAAGTAGTCAGCTGAAGCCACATCTCTCTCAACTTCCCCACGGCATTTGTCATATAGTGCAGGCAGCGCAGACCTGCTGAAATAATACAGAGACGGCATCGCGTAACGCTTGTCCAACGTGTTGACAAGTTGCTTAAAGCCCTGGTTGCTAACAGTGCTAACTGGGCACATATCTTTAGCGATGTGAAATGTAATGGCAATTAGTGGACATAGTTTTACCCTTCTTTTTAACGAGTTGCTGCTCTTGTTCTGACATCTTCGCTCGCGCTGAACACTCACAACACATGTCACTCCCACGTGGCCGAGTGGGCTTTTAGGGAGGGGCGAAAGCGCACCCAGCAAAATAATCGTATTTTGTCAATTATGCTGTTTTCATAATCGTCGCAAGCCATAATCGTAATCGCGATTAAATACGATTAATTGCACAGCCCTAATTGACAGTAACTACAGCAGGTCAAATGTCACACTGATACAGTTCCTGCAGCAGCTGTATGCTCAACTAAAGTTTTCGGGAGCTACCGTGACTATAATGGAAAGTTCAGCAGCTCAACATGGAAGTGTTGGTGACATGTAGAAGCACTCTATGTGGATATGTAATCCATCTGCACTCATACAGTAAATCACGTTGCAGGCCTTCAAGCGAACTCAACTCAAACTCAATTTGTGTACAAAAGCATTTACAATAAAACCTGCCAAAAAACACACCTTTCACTCAACTGAACAAGCAAAATGAAGTTCAGAAGCATGTTATTGTCATTTGTGTTTCCTACATGTATAAAAGAACACATGACACAACAAAGCATATGTGTTCTTCTGATTATGCATATGGCTTACCCAAGAGTTCGACACAATGTGTGCTCACAACTCATGCAGTGCAGGCTGGCAGGGAGGGGGGGGGGGGGCGTTGACACATGTACAGGCTCTCTTTCTCCTTTTCCCCTGGGGGAGACATACAATGAAAACTATTCTCTAGCTTCATGATTTTAATGAATTCAGGAAAGTTGAAGGATGGAAGAGTGGCAGTTTTTTTTTCATTTGGTTTGGTTTATCTTAAAAAGGCAATTGCAATTGGCTGCTGGCTGGGTTTATGGTTTGTATGTTACCAAACTGACTCTAAAAGTAGAGAAAGGAGGGTAACAGACATTTTGGAGCATGTGGGGCTGTTGCCATGTGCTCGAGTAAGAAACCGATAAAGAGAAGGGGGTGTGGCACTCAGAAAACTGCACGGACCACTCTCTTGCTCCTTCTGTCCCTCGCGCTGATGGAGTGGTTTCATAACATCCAGCCAGCCTAGCTCCACTCTGATTCAATCATCTCTGAGCAGCCGTGCACGTGCGTGTGTTTTAGGTGGGGGGTGTG
Organism: Pseudochaenichthys georgianus; assembly: GCF_902827115.2. Classification (NCBI taxonomy): domain Eukaryota; kingdom Metazoa; phylum Chordata; class Actinopteri; order Perciformes; family Channichthyidae; genus Pseudochaenichthys; species Pseudochaenichthys georgianus. The sequence continues at coordinate 19,779,744 of NC_047511.1, read as the reverse complement.
TCTCTACACGCCCCCGATCTTTCATCCCAGTTATCCCATAGGTTACATGCAAAGGTACCCGATAGACGGGGGCTCTATAAAGACCCGCTTTGTTCCTTGGATCTCTCTGCTCCTGTTTTATTTCTCCGGTCTTTCTTGTTTCCATCACCACTCATCGCCAAAATGCCCAGCAAGAGGAAGAAGAATAAGCGTCGCATGAGGCGGACAGTAAGTGATGCTAGACGACCTTTATTTCCACATCAATGTTGTTCTCATCACGACCAATTACATTTTGTTTATTTAGAACTTCTATTAGTGTGGCCCTTCTCTACGTGAAAACATATTTGACGCGCGCACGTGCACTGCTGCTGCAATCACTGTACTTGTGTTCAGTGTGTGATTGGAGTGATGGGTGAAACGATGTGCGTCTTTACCCTAAAATGCAAAACCTGATTTAAAAAAGTGAAGAAAAAATGCACGTGTCCACTACCAATGCAAAACCTTTTAAATGAGCCTTATGATTTGAAACAAATCAAAATCTCAATTTAAGTGACAAAAATGGACACTATGTTTTTCTTTTTGACTTTATTTTGTTTTTTTCTTGAGTAACTCCAATTAGGCTTAGTGCGTTCAATTCCGCTTAGATCGAAAACTTTTCCACAAATGCACTCAAATGTAATACTTTCAAAACGTAATTGATTTTTAGTTAGATTAATTACATCTGGCATTTGTGCAAGAGTCAAAGAAAATGGTTCATGTGGATTCCCGAGCGCCACGTGCGGTATCAGCGCGCTCTATGGACACAATTTATAAAGTGCTGGGATTTATATTTCCCATCTTTACACCTTTATGGTTATCAAAGCTGTATAAGCCCACATTATTACAAATATAGAAAAATATATTTGTTTCTATCCGCCAGCAAAGCATAAAGTAGCCCCCCCCCCCCCCCCCCCCCCCTAATGCACAAACAGGTACATGCATCACTCACTGTCTTCGTACATCAAACTATGCATAATGTATGAATCATCATCACAATGCATTATTACGAAGCAGTTGGCCAATAGTATGCTTATTTAAAAATCGGACTCCTAACCCCCTCCCCACTCTTTCGTAACTGCCAGACATTTTACTTCTGAACATTCAGTGCCCAAAGAGGAGTGGGTGTGGCAAAGGGGTCTGTGGGAGTGTTGGATAACTAGCAAGAAAGTAACAGATGCTTACAATTCTCAGAGGGCAAAGGTTACTCAGTCACTGAACACTGTCATCTTTTTCCCAATCACAATGATTAATTGTTTTAACCTGTGCTCTTTAACCTAATTTACAACTTTAAAATCATAACTTGCTTCACCACTAAAGGGTTGTAGGTATGGAGTTTCTCAGCGCCTCCCCCTCAAACTCTCTTGCTGACTCTAGGCCCCACACAACTGTATTTGGTAGTGTGTTGACTGGAGGAATGTCTTGCATTTGTTTTGCCAGCGCCTGCACAATCTCTAGTTCTCCGAGTGACACTAGGATAACAACGGGCCCCTAAAGCCCATTACAGCTGGATGTTATAAGCAATTCCCTCTTGAAAGCTAAAAAGTGTTGCTTGAAGATGTAAAGCTACATTTGTCTCACACATTCCTAAGCATTTTCAATAACGTAATGTGGTGATGTAGTAGTGAAAATGTTGCCAGCCATTTGTTGGAGGTAAGAGAGGGGTTGTTTTGATGGTGCATAGCTTGACGGGTATAGACGTATGAACTGACTGGCTGGCTGTCTATCTAACAAAAGCCTTTTCAGGGAGTGATTGTAACCTGATTATAACCTTATTATGAAGTGATTAGGCCCACTGTCTGGCGTGCGGGGCACACATCAGTGCTGCTGACTCTCACTGTTTCTGTTCCCGCTTCACCAGACCTGTCAGGATGGCTTTGATTCAACTAATGAACTCCCATTATCCAAGTAGCTTTGATGGTCCCTCTCCCTGAAATCCAGCCCCTCCCTCTAGTGGTTGGGCTCCTAAAATCTTCTTTAAACCCTGGGGGGGGTTTTGTCCCAAGCTGAAAAAACATGTTGGATTCCTGGTATTCCTGCAGTCCAAAATGTGCTGAAATGCTTTGCAAAACGACAACAACAGTATTTAAATGCAGCAAGAGCCTCAAAGAATTCCATCCCATTTGCCTCAATTCACCTTTTTTTTTTTTTTAAAGAAGATGTAAGAATTTAAACTTGAGTTGTTTGAGATAGATATTGCGTAATTGAATTACGTTACCTTGAAGTACTTTATTTATATTAACTACCTTGTAAAATGCTACTTTAATGTATGACAATTATATGGTGGTTTCCACTGTATTGAAAAGACAACAATCATTAATCCCACATTTTTGTGCTTTCCCTCTTACAGCAGGCCCAGAGGATAATCCTTGAAGAGCAGCATGCGGCCAACCCACCAGCCAAAGGGACTCCTGGGATTGCAGTTGGTGCTCCCCCTACAGCCGTCCCAAAGAAGGGGGCTAAAGCACCAGTTAGAGAACTGGCTAGAGCTCCAGTGAAGATCCCAAAGGTTGTTCCAATTGCAGTCCCTATTGTGGAAGTCCCCATAGTAGAACCAGTTGTGAAAGAGCCTGAACCAGAGCCTGTTGCAGTGGTGGAGCCTGAACCAGAGCCCGTTGCAGTGGTGGAGCCTGAACCAGAGCCCGTTGCAGTGGTGGAGCCTGAACCAGAGCCCGTTGCAGTGGTGGAGCCTGAGCCAGAGCCCATTGATGTAGCTGAGCCTGAGGCCGTGCCAGAACCAGAGCCTGTGGTGGAAGAAGCTCCAGCAGAATTTGAGGTTGAAGCCCCTGCCCCGGTCGTTGAAGAAGCTCCAGTTGTTGAGACCCCAGCAGAGCAACCTGCTGAAGTTGAGGCTGCGATAGAACAAGAAGCTGAACCTATCATTCCTGAAACAGAAGCAATAACAGAGGTAATAACTGCTTTGGTTCATATGCAGACACTTGACTGTATCATTTGATAAGGGGTGTACCAGTGGATTTTTATAGTGGTTAATCCTCCATAGTTGACAAATGAGTACCTGAGGCACTTGTAATATGGTAATAGATTAAGTAGAGATGTGGCGACTCTTCAAAGGCCTTATAATACATCCTGTACATTTTAATGGCAGCCTTGGTTATCTTTTGATAGGCTTTCTGTGTAGTGCCATACTTTTTGGCTATCAACAAAAACCGCCAGCAAGCTGTAACCATAGTAACTTCTGACACTTATGTTGTGATGAAATCCATGTGCTTCTCTAGAAATGTACTTTGTCCAACCAATGTATACATGGCTACAAACTCTGAATGTCGCATGGTCTTCACGTAATTTCCACACATTGTGGATCTTAAAGTCTGCTATTTTGGTTTTGTGGAAGACCGTTAAACGGTGTATATGCTGTAGCTCTTATAGGAGAAGGGGGTGGGGCTGGTGGGGGGGGGGGGGGGGTTTAGAGGCAAAGGGAACAACATGTTCCATTTAGCAAAGAGGTGGGAAGTATGGGAGGGATTGTAGGCTACATCACTGGAGAGTGGGCAGAGCCATTTCAGCAGTCATTATACAGTATCTCCTACATTAAAACATGCCTGTGTCATGAAGCACATGGCTTTGATTAAAATGCAATTGCTTTTTGAATAGGCTGGGAGGACTTTAATGGAGTTTGTTCTCTAAAATATTGGATTATTTAATTTTGCTGCGAGAAGTGTTTGAAATGTTAATTTGCTGGAATCAACGAGATGGCTTTTTTTGAATATAGGCGATCAAGAGAGTTGGTTGAGTTTTAAAGTAAAAGTTGGTAGAAGAACTGAAGCTTGCTTTCTACTGTATTCAAATAATTGCTGTTTGGCTAGCTTGCACAGTTGTAGCTTATAACTAAACATGTTTCCCAACATTTATTTTTTTTACCCTCCAACTCTTTACATTAATGTTTGCGTTGCAATTTCAACACATTACCTTTGTTTCTTCACATGACTAACATGTGCACATTTTGGGAACATAATGTTCTGTTTCAGCCAGTACACTGCAGGCTATGTGTCGTGGCACACACAGGCGCCATACTGCACATGCATGTGTCTACCCACACACAGTTGCGCATGTAGGCACACACGCACAGAATTTGTGCACTTTTCTCTTGGTAACTGAGCCATGTCCACATATGGAGCAGATGCATGTGCTGACATGTGTTGGCTTGAACGACCAGTTAGACAGGAGGTGTACGTCAGTGACGTAGCCTTTTGCTAGAAATTAGTTAGTTTACCTAGGGTACAGTGTTTACTTTGCTATAGAATAAAGGCTGCACTGTTCTCTTGGGCCATATCGTACCTTTACATAGTACAGCGTTTACTTTGCTATAGAATGTCACTCAAGCTTGCGTGTTATGCCCTACCCTCTGAGCTATACAGGACCAATGGATGTTTCTTGCTCCCCGTCATTGTATAGCTGTTTGGCCCACCTCCTCCTTCTTTGTTCCTACATCCCTCCTTCTCTCCCTCCCACCACATCATCCATCACTCCTTAGCTCCCCTCTTGCCTTGCTGCTTCTCTGCTCCTTCACTGCCTGTAGATGTGCCAGATACAATTTAGACGCTCACATATACACGTACAGGCTCTATTGCACTTTGGCAAAGTTGGCATTTATTCAGTGCTGGCTTTAAATGCAACTCATACAGTAGTCCTTTATATGGTGTATAGTGTTTTATGAACTTTAATCAATAATCTTGACACGAGTGGTTACTCTGACACTGTTCGACTAGAGTTGCACTCCACTTGGGTCAATAGACAATAGAATCAGAGCAGGCAAAAATGGGGCTTGTATTCAGCTGGCTTTGGGACAAGAGAGAGGAGTCTCCACCACTTCTGGTTGTCACCACAGAGACTCAGGTGAGTCCCCCCCACCCAATATAAAGTCCTGCTTAGTGTTACATTGTATACAATTTTCCGTGTCCTGAGGCAGCGGGTGCGGCTCATGTTGAGACTGAACATTTTGTACCCGTTTGCTCTCCCTCGGTGCTCCTGCAGACCTCGACCCCTCCCCCCTTCAGTCACTCACCCATTTCCCTCCCTTGTATATTCATTCTCCCTCATCACTCTTCTTCCCTCCCACCACTTGTTTCTCTGTCTCTCCTTTCACCCTACTCTGGCCTCCCCCTTTCACTCCTGTCTTCGGCCAACCCCTATGGGGCCGATGGGCATTTACTAGCTTATCTTCTTAGCACATGTGCTTGTTCTGCCATGTGTCCCCCTCTTATCATTGGGTTTTTGTCGGGGGTGGGGGGCGAGCGGCGAGCGATACCTGTTGAGATGTGTGTAGTCTTGCAAGACGGCTGTCAACTTTATTTATTGTTATAAGATTTATGTAACAAACGTCGATGATGGTGATTTGGGGTACATTTGCTCATAACATCCTATAAGGGGCATGCTTTAAAACGATGAGCATATTTATAAAGGTTGGTGACGTGATGTTTGTGGTGTTCTCAGACTTGGTTGGAAAAAATATCCCCTTGTGGCAACGCACATGGGCCGCTGTCCCCCCTCCACCTAGTGTCCACCCTCTTTCCTTACACAGCACACATTGGGCCTGGCCCACATTACCTGGCAACTTTTTAGGAGTGTTTTTGGGGGCTCGATAGGTCTTCGTTTAATGCAGAAATCCAAATGCGTCCCTGTTTTTATTTTAAATTGTGCTTGCTTTATGTTGAGCTTTGTAAAATTGTTTCCCTAAACTCTTGATTCCTGAAAAGGCCAAACGGTTTTCTTATTGCATTTAGCTCATTGCATTCCAGATAAAGTTTACCATCCGTATAAAAATGGTCAGTTTCTAGATAAGCTTTGTTGTTGGCTGGAATTGCTTTTCAGTAGGACTGGTGAGGCAGGATCTGCGTTCAGACCAGTTTGTACAAAGTGTTCTTGTGCTTGGACAGTCTGGAGGGGGTGTACGCCTGTTTTCCTGTTAAGCAAAGGAAGGCCTATAGTCCACCCCCCTCCCTCTTGCCCTTCCCTCCTCCTTTCTCTCCCCTATACCATCCCTCAGAGGCTTTAGCTGGAGTATATATTTACCCTAAACCATACATGCATTTCTGTCCACTTGGCTTTTGTTCAGTAGGTTGTGTAAATCTTGGCAAACAGGATTAATCACCTTTCAGTAGCACAATGCAAAGAGGTGGAGATGGTTAACTAACTCACCGTAACCACAAGCATTTTAAGTCTCCTGTGACTTTTCACTCCGTTTGCACTGTAGCATAAACTTTAGATGCATTTGCATGATTGGTCTTATTTTGCCTAGCACCAGACTGCATGCACCAGACTTGCCCCACATTGTAGAGTGGCTGATACAAGACTTTTAAATAATTTACTGTTGACTACGAAGTTTTACATTATTTATGTGCTGCTCACTTTTACTGCCACTATAGCTCTCCCTATTGGCTACACAGTGGGGGCCACCAGTGGCCATTTAGGTTACTGTCAACTGTTTTCTGTAAATGTGTCGGGTTGCCCCTGCAAAGTAAAATGACTTGGCATGTGGCATATGTATCTAGAACATATTTAATTGAGTAATGCTAATACAATCGATTACATTTTAATGCAAGAATGTTAAAACGTGGTGCAGACTACAGAGCATTGCTGCTTTTTTGTGATACAGATCCAATGTCTTGCTCCATGACCAAATCAGAGCATATGCTTGAAATGCCCTTTTTTAAGTTTGAAGACTTACATTTTATGAATCTGGGCTGGGTTACAAAAAGGGGTTGGCAAATGGGTTTACTAGCTCACCATTATGTAATTTTTAAAACCTATGTTTAGTGTTCCTCTCCTGACATACAGCCAACACACAGCATTTTATTTGTTAAAGTGCGCATTGTATCTTATTTCAGTAAACTGTACAACTTTTTGTAAACTGTGAACCTTCTAAGAATGTCATTGGGTTTACTGTTAATCCTCGCGGCGAATACAGCTACAGTTTGGCTTACAAACAGTTTTGTGAATCCTTTTGCTTGAGGCACATTTTTAGAACTCGTATGCCTCTCTCAGTGTGCCCTTAACTGTTGTGGGGGGAAAAGGAGTAATGGAAGCAGTTTAACAGGCAAATGTATTTAATTACCTCTTAATTCTGGTTGATGTGATTTTATTTTGTATTTATTTACACTTCTGCCCCTCAACATGTTTTCATTGGATAACAATGCATATCTTTATGATGGTGTAGCTGACTTGTAAGTAAACATTCTCCTTTTTCTTTCGTAGGTTGTACACCCAGCTGAGGCTCCAGTAGCAGCCCCTGTTGAGACCGAGGTAAGAACAAATTTGCATTTGCAAAATGTTGGTATTTGCCGGTGTGAACGAGTATGTTGATCATAGCTCAACATGACTAATTTCAAGTAAGACCTGCTTTAGTTTTTGATGAGTTGGTGTTTTTTACGACATCTGAAAATGCCACATTGAGTCATGTTATAAGGTAAAACTAATGGGTCAATCAGGTTAGGCATGCAGACCCTATAAAAAGCATAATGCCGTTCAGAAAGGGCACCTGCCTTAATCCAAGTTTTGTTGTTGTTGTTACACCACAGTAACACAGTATTTCTAACTTCACAACTTACAAAAGGCCCCCACACTTGCCTCAGGTCACATTCTCTTGTACTTTTTTTGTTCAGAAAGAAAGGATTACACTTTTATTTTATCCTCAACACCTCATACTACTTTTGATGTAGGTAATGGGCATTTATTGTGCTGCAATTGGTGGGCAGGTTGCTCAAACAGTTTTATTTTAGTTTGTAGTGAAGATAATTGTGAAATATTTTCTATCAAGTCTGTTTAGCAGATAACCGGCCCTTGTCTTATTAAAGTGTTTTTATTTATTGTTCTCCAGATTCTGACAGAGGAGGCTACAACTGTAACCACAGCAACTGAACTGGTAAGCACTTTGACAGCAAGTCTTGTCACTATAGTTACATCATTACCAACTCCGTAGTCTTGTTCATTCCATCACATATCATTGCCCCGATAGATTGTCAGTGACTCATATGAACTAAGTGTTACCATTAGTTAATCTGTGTGCATGTTGCATGGTGTTTCATAATGTGTGCCGTGTTGACTTTGCATGTCCAGACACTTGATGTCTGTGAGACAGTGACTGAAGTGAAGGCAGAGGAAGAAGCGGTCGCCATTACTGAAGCTTCTGAAGAACCATTGGTAGAACTTGTCAGTGAGCCGGTTGCTGCTGAACCCGCTGTAGAGGAGGCCGTTGCGGAAACTGTGGTGGAGGTTGTCGCAGAAGCAGTGGTTGAAAAGGTTGCCGCAGAGGTACCAGAACAGGAGGATGAAGCTGAAATCGAAGTGTTGGCTGAAGAATCACCTGAAGTCTCTGCCGAGTCTGTTGCTATCACAGAGGTGCCAGTTCGATTAAAAAACGATATTTTTTCCCTTTTCTTGAACTTTTTCTTATTTCCCTTCCAAGAACAAAAAACAATGTCCTTTAATTTTATGTAGTTTGTATTTGTGATTGTATGTTGCATGTGGTTTGAACAGTTGTGCTTCTTGTGGAAGATCCAATCATTTTCATTATTTCACTAGACTTTCCTTTCATAAATACTAAACCTTGATTAAGTAGAACTTCATCTAACTTTGTTTGCTGGCATGTTCCTTTTACTTTTATAATGCAACTTAACAGCAAAGACTGATTTGCTGTGTCCTGTTATCTTTCAGGATGTTGCTGCCCCATCTGAGGAAATCCCAGTGGTGAGTGTTCTCCCTTTGGACCTAATCAATGTTTTCTTTTGGCAATATTTCCAAAAGTAGCAATTTTATCTGGGCCACACATGCTTATGGTGTTCTGAATATTGACATGGCAGTATCTGTTGTTTCACCAGGAGCCAGAAATCGTCCCTGAGGCTCCAGTAGAAGAGGCTGAAGCCCCTGTAACTGAAGTCAAGGAGGTAAACCCTGAACTTTTAAACAATTGGGAACTGCATGTCAAGGTTCAAGGTCATGTGATCATTTAGGATTTGCTGCATTCTACCTTTAAAACCCCCTGAAATACAAATGTGGTTTATGTCAGTATTGGGACATTTCTATTGATGCTAATGCACTCTGCTTTCAAGACATTTAAAACAAACCTAGTTCATAGCCAGTTGCCATTTTCTCCTGGGATGTGTGCTTATTAGTTCTCCTCATTTACATTCTTTGACCTTGCCTGTGGAATATTTTTAAATGTTCTCACCTTGTTCCCTTATGTTTATCCAGGTCCTTGCTGAGTGCCTGGTCGATGACTTTGTTGTCACAGAATCTGTCGCTGCCGTGGAGGTCGCCATCGCTGAGTCTGCTGCTGTCCATGCGGTGAGAGCATCTAAAATGTTCTTTGACATTGAAATTAGACTGTCTTCCCAGCAATGCAAACCTGCTGTTAAAAGCGTTTTTTGCACAACACATGTGCTACTTGTATGCTCTGCTTTAACGACCATCTCTCTATTTGCTTTTATTTAGAAAGTTGTGGAAATTATCGACACCCCCTCAGAACCAGAGGTAACACCCGCTGAGCCTGCTGCATCCCCCGCAGAGGAGATGATCATTGTGAGTTAATATAAAGCTTGGAAATTGTACAAACTTGTATGACTATAATGTAAAACAGCACCATTATTGCTAATATTATAAAAAGAATGTCAGACTGTTTGGTTTTTATTAACCGGCCTCACCCTTGTCTTTCCAGGAAGCCGTTCCTGAGCAGACTTGTGTGGATGTGCTGTCAGAACTCAAAACTGAAATTTGCGACATGCCCTGCCAGATGCAGTCTGTGCAGATCAACTCAATGGTAAGAAGCAAAGCATGAAAAATGTCTACAGTAATTACCAAATATATAATATTGGAGATTCACTGTGCACTCGCCTGATCTAATGTCTCGTTTTATTTTCAGGAGATGTCAGTGGAGCCAACGTTGAACGGACACATTGTTCCAGAGCTCTCCATCGAGGGCTAGGTCCACATTACACAGCTTGGAAGACCTTTTCTGTCTTTGTAAGTATCTAACACATTGAACATCTCACTTGAATAACTGTTTCAAGCAGCAGCAACAAACTGACTCCTATCCTTTGCCTTTTACAGATTCCCCTTTGGCCATTCGGAGTACTCAAAGCTTTACAGCTGACGTGTCGATTTTTTTTAGGGATTTACTCCACGCATTTGAAGGGACATCCACACTTTGAAGTGCCTTTCCGGCCCTGGTTTTTATCAAAACACCAAACCAGATGTCACTGAGCCAAAACCAGCTGCATTCAAGGCAGCACAACAGACTTGTCATAAATGTGCAGAAATGGAAACCAGCATATTGTGACTCCTTATCTGTAGTATTCCCCAACCACCCTGAATTTGCATTAGCAGTGGAAGCAGGCGTGCTTGAGAGATGACGATTCCTAAATCGATATAACTGGCAGTGCCTGATATCTGGGCATGTTCCTCTCTCCAGCACGTCTGCGTCCATGCAGCATAACCAATGCATGTGAAACCTGTAACGATGATGAATGTGGCTATAGTTGTACTGGGGCCTGTTCATATGGAATGGAAAACTTCACATTTTCGAGAGGTCTTTTTATTACCATCAAACTTTCCCCAGCCTTCATTTCTGTCCTCCAGTTCTCTCTGCCGAAACTAAGTGCTATCCTGGAGTGGGAGTTTTTGGTTGCATGGCCAATGGAAAAAGACAGTTTGGGGGGCAGGGGTGAGCTGAGAGGCCATGCCCTTTCCCCCTTTCCTTCACTTTTTTAAATCCATTTTGTATAGACCCTATGATGTGCTACAGTTTTGTTCAAAGTCTGTGCTCTGGAAAGGAAACGTAATGTGATCTGGTTATTTGATTGATGGGATGATGTTGGTCCACGTTTGAAATAAAGCTGTAACTCATTGTGAAGCAGGAATACTTGTTGTTCTTTCTATACACTATCAATCACACATCAGGAGAAATGGTTTGTATTTAATTGCATAAGGGACATGACTAGTAAATGTGAAATACAGTATATTCTCTCAATTTTCTATCAATTCTGTACTGGCAATATCAAATTCTTAGAAATGCACCTAAAGAATAGTGTGGCTGTTTTTTCTTTGGAGATAAAAATTGTCATTTTTAATCGGTAACAATTTACTTGGGTGATACAAGTCTTTGCTTAATATTGTAGGGACTCATTTAATTTCTCGACATCCCCCTCCGGTAGTCGGCTACTTTAGAAAGTCTGTTTTAAATATCCTGTCATAGAATTTCAATTTGCCTTGTGATGTGGCCATTTGAATTATTGTTAATGAGAAATGCAGCTTTATAAACTCGACTAACATTAAAGGTCCCTCTGTTGTTAATCAATATATTATAGGTCTCAGTTATATTCAAAACATGTCTCTGAAGGAGAAGCGTGTGGTGCAGTGGATAGTGCGTTGGTGTTCGGATCAAGGGAGCACAGGTTCAAACCCCATTGCAGTCAGCATGTCGTTGTGTCCCTGGGCAAGACACTTCACCCCAAATTGCTCCTGTGGGGATTGTCCACAGTATTGAGTATGTAAGTCGCTTTGGATAAAAGCGTCTAACAAGTAACATGTAATGTAAAGTGTTTGGCTGGAAATACCGAACAGATCATGCATTGTAGCATCCCATAAACCGAAGCCGGATTTTGCCGATGTGTTTATGTGGATTCAAAAGTCGTAAATAATCTACAAAATGGAGGAGACCGATCTGGTCGGAGCAACTGTGACAAATAATCCAACTGAAACCGGCATGGACAATGACTATGTTTTAAAAATGCGCTTATCCAGAAAAGCCCGGTTTGGACACTTTACGCGCAGAAGAAACATTTCTATTAAAAAAAGAATTATACATTTCTGTCTTGTTATGCCTTTAATAGCTACTAACTTGAAGTACAACAAAAGAAAAAAATCTCTCTAGGGCTCTGGGTGGGCTTTATTTTCGCGGACTTTATGACAAGTTCAGCCCGCTGTGAGGTTTATACGTACAGTGACGCGTCCTAAAACCCGGAAGTAAGCTGCGCTCGGGTTCCCTCGACAAAAAAGCCATGGAATTTCTCCATAGGATTTTGGAAAATAGCTCGAAATAAGGTCTGTGGAACGAACCTGTTAGATAAATACACGTTTTGGTTCAGCCGGATAATATCCACATGTCTACCCTACTTTTATCATTTTCGAATCATAAATCTAATCGATAGATTTATGATCGTGTAGAGCCGATGAAAGGGAGTCAGAGGCGGTGTGTTCAGTATGGAACTCCACACTTTATTCCCATTAGCATGAAGACAAGGTAAGTATCTGCTTGCTACTACATGTCAAGTTACTACATAACACGGTACCTTCCCTAACTGGTCCGTGTTGCAACACACAATAATACCACGGTGAATTATGTCCCATAATGTGCCCCCACACCAGGCCCGGTTCTACGGGGGTGCATAAGGGTGCATTGCACCCTCAGTTGAGTCGTTATGCACCCTCATTTGAAAAATGAAAAGTAAAAAAAATGAAAAGTGAAAAATATTACATTTTGCCTACTATTACTAACAATAGTAGTAATAATAATAATAATAATAATAATAATAATAATAATAATAAGAAGAAGAATATAGTTGAAATAAAATAAATTGTAATTGTGGTTGAATAACATTGTCTGCTGCATTTATTTGGTCAATTTAAACGGTAAGTAACGTTATTATGTCAGGTGTGCGTGACCTGTGCCGCTGCACATTCATCATCTGCAAGGTGCTTACACAGCAGTCAATGATGGACATCAGAAAATGGTTAAAACAACCAGCCCTTATCGCCAGCAGTAACACTGCATCTACTGCAGGTAATAACAGTTCAGATCATGGGGACATTACGAGATGGGTCTGTCTGCAGACCGCAGCAAGGAGGCGTTTCCTATAGGGGCGTTTCCTATAGGGGCGTTTCCTAACTTTTTTTATCCAGCTGCTTTTATAAATCCTTGCAGAAGAAGTCATTGTTCTAGTGATGGGAATTCCGGCTCTTCTTGCTGAGCCGGATCATTTGGCTCACCAAGAAGAGCCGGCTCTTCCGGCTCCCAAAGGGCTCTTCAGTTTACCACATATTATACCTTTTAATTAAATCAAATGTAGCGCTGTTTTGACTAATGATTTATATGTGTACACATATATCACTTAAATTATTCAAGACATCCTTTGTACTAAAGTATTCAAAAGTAAAAATTATATGTTTAATATAAATTATTTTCTGTGGCCAATTGTTTTCATTGCATTTACAGACCCGTGTAACTCTCTGATACCACCCAATTAATGCATTGACTTGCTTGTAGAACCACGCTACACAAAACAGATGGCAACACCTATAAAAACTATTTAAAAAAAGGGGCTACTGTATCAACCTATATAAAGTATATAAATATAGTTTTTCTCCCTGCAGGAGAGGGGAGCGTGCTTTGAGATCAACTCAGCGGTCCAGACATAGACATCATCGCTACGGCGACATATATTCAGTTGCCAGTTACTTTTGGCATTAGGGCAGGGATATCTTTCAAGGTTTGACATAATGAATTGTGCTACTTTTTAATCAAGCAACGATGTTTTCAAATCTGTAATCAAAAAGCTCCTCAAAAACACTATAGAAGCCGTTCCTGCCGTTGTTACGTTAGTCATTTTGTTCTGGAACCGGGCCTGCCCCACACAAGCCCCCCCAGAATTCACCCATAAACAAAGTCTGTGCGGTGAGGAAGAACGATTGGCCGGGCACCACGACTCCTGAGCATGGAAGCCGGGAAAGCAACCCCCGCAGGGGCGGTCGCCGGAAGAGGCCGAACTTGAACAATGGGTCCCAAATCGGTGACAGGGATCAAGGCCAGGGGGCGGCCCCGTCGCAGGAGGCCGTGCTAGCACCACCGGCTGGTCCAAATCCAAGTGGGCAGCCTTCACCCGGTCCACCGAGACGCACTCAGCCTTACCACCCAGGTAAGGCTGAGTGCGTCAGTACGTCATGAACGCAATAAATCTACCCTCTTGGGGGCGCACTCATGTGATTGGCTTAGAAATTAGGAGACATCTGATTGGCTATAGATAGAACAAATTACAAGTACGAATCGGCTGACCGTCAGGGGAGTCTCAAAAAACCCACACACGAATGCACAGTGATCCGTGCAGAGAAAGCGATTTGTGTTTGCAGGTGCAGAGGTTTTAAACGGAAAACAAATATGTGAGGATCAAAAATACATAGGCCTATGTAAAACTTTTTTCTGTATTTGGATTTTATTTACATGTATATGAAACGGAACACATTTGTGTGTGCATTGACAAACACAAGTGTGGATTCGGAAATACAAGTGAGAATCCTTTTGCGGATCATGAAATACAAGTGTGAATCCTTCTGTGTGCATGTGTGTATATTATGAGACTGTTCTGAGCCCATATTAATGTGGCGGACCCTCCGCGCGAATGCGCAAACGGAGGTCTAGGGCGTGGTTTGGGATTGGGCCTTAGAATTACAAAACTCACAAGCCATTATTTTTTTTTTATAATTTTGAAGTGTATGCACCATTGATAAACTTGGTTACACCTCACATTGATGGCATCCATTTAGCAGGCCCAGTTTCAAAGTTAATTGTATGGATCAAGCATATAGTCACATGAGGATTAGTGAGGATTCTGAAGTGCAATGGTCAGTACCTTTAGCACGCTGATGGCCAGGTTTCTACCAGTGTATGCTATGCGGCATATCAATCGGCTATTTCTTACGATGTTAAATACATTCTCATCTGTCTGATTTATGTGATGCGTAGCAAGCAAGAAACTTCAAAACAAACCATGAAATCAAATCAAAAGGTTTTTATTTGTTTTTGCATTGAAATCTACATTCATATTAGTATGATGTAATTTGGTACAGTTAACACTGCAGATGTGTGGTTTGCAAACCTCCCTCTTTGTGCTGTGATACTTTCAAAGAACTGAATTCAAGCATCAGCTTATTCATTTTTTTCTAACTTAGGTTTACTGGCCCCTCATGTTGGAAGTTCGAAATGCGAAACAAGCAAGAGTAAAGAAAAAAAAAGGTAACAACATAAAACGGAACAGACAAATGATAAACATATACAGTTTAACAACAGAGAGGATAAATATATATATTTCATAAAAGCACATTCGTATTAGATGCTTTGGAATGGAAACAGCAACAAAGAGGCTCACTGATCAACCACCGACTGTCCCACTTTCAGCATATTCCACTTATATATTATCTGAACAATTTCACTTGTGCCATCAATATGCAAGAATACATGTCATTATAACCCACAACCTTCCCAAAAAATATAATAAATATGAAAAACAGGTGATTTGATTGGTCCATGAGGTAAAATGTAAAATTAAAAAAATAGAAAAAGGGGGGGAAAAAAGTTCGAAATACTTGTTTGAAGTGTGTGAGGCTGGAAGAAATTAAATTAAGAAAAAAAAGATTGTGATTGCAGACAAGAAAGCATGATGTCCAATAAGGTTTCATTATCTTTTGCCAAAAAGAAACACTCACACACACTGACTTTCACACATACTCACTCAACCATTCACACAGTAAAGCTCTATAATAAATCAGCTCCCCAGGTTGGAATCTTAATAAAGCCACTTGATGGATGATATTATTTTCATATTTACATTGAATTGGTGATTAATTGACAAAAAGGGCAAAACAAACCTACACAGAAAACTTTAGCAACCAGAATAAATCACTAAATTCTCTTTATATTCCTTCACTTTTTTATCTCCTTCTATGCACTGAAAAATAATTGTCCAATGAACTGAGCGCTGAAGATGGTGGTGGGGGGGGGATACAGAGAGGGGTTAATAATGACAGTGATGCTGGAAAAGGCATGAAGTCACACAACTGTATCAGGCAGGTACACTCTTCTCTGAATCTGCTACAAGAAAAAGAGCACTTCAATAAAAGAGCCCCCGTCCGTTCGGACTACCCTGGTTTGAAATCAAACACACCGACCCCCTGTTGATGAGAGGTTTGGTGTGTGAGAGCATGCAGTTAGCTACATAGTATAGCCTGAGTGGGTAGGAATTAAAAGAACACTTCAAAAAACAACAGACTGCCCACTTAGGTTTATATGGGGCTCCAAAACAAGTTCAGCTCCTGTCAGAAGTTTGGGATGCAGATTTTAACATCAATCTGAGGAGTGTGTGTAGCAGTCACTGTAATGGTAGAAGCAGCACGAGTAGTGTTCAGCAGGCAAAGTACTTCTGGAGAAGAAATTGCTCAACATCAAACCCAACTAACTGTTGAGCCCAAAAGGTAGCACTTCTAGTTTTAATATTATCATTAGATGTATTTTTGTTTGAAAATCCTCCAGATATTTTTAATCCTGCTTCTTCATCCGAGGCAGGATATATTTTCGTTGTCCGTTGGATGCTGTGTTTGGTTGTTACCAAGATTCATCAGCAACATTCAATATTTTTTGAGGCAACAAAGCTTAAAAACACTGTACAGCCATGTTCATTTTTTTTTTTTTTTACCAGTCAGTGAAATGACCGGTTGTTTGCTAAAGTGTCAGGCACTAATGACAAACCTGCCAGCTGCAGATGATTAGACCAGCATTTTTACAAGTGTGGGGGGTCATTAAATCTTTGTATTTAAACCTATGACAGGATAACCAGCTGGGTCTTTTTTTAAGTATTTGTATTATCTGATATATTTTTTAGATGTTGTCTTCTTCGTGTGATTGACACTCGTTCTTCCACTCCAGATGTGTGCAGCACCACTCAGGCAGTCGTACAGGTAGGCAGTGAGTTTAAGTACTACTGTATCACAATGTTTATTTTACTGGCTCTTTATGAACCAGTGAGGACATTTCTTTTCTACAGCCGGACATGAGGCCAACGGTCTTTTTCCTTGACTGTAGAAACAGAAGAAAGTAAGGAAGGAAGAAGGGAGTGAAGGGAATGGTAGAGAGGACACCTCTCAGAGGCTCCGGCCCCCTAAGGCCCAATGTGGGCTCAGTCCTGTCCAATGTGGCCCAGTCCAACCCGTCTGGTTAGGCAAAATCCAGCCAGTCTGATCTGGTCTAGCTGGAAACCAGACCAGGGTTTTAGAAGAGTGACTTGAATCCCTGGTTCTCAAACTCTGACCAGGCGTCGTTCAATTCCATGAAGATCATCTTAGCGTAATGTTCGTAAGGCTTGTCTGTCGCCTGCAGAGAGAGAGAATACATTCGCCAATCAATAAAGAACAGTTAAAGCTGGGCTAGGCACTTTAATATTATTTTATTAACTTTTGGCATACGGTAAGACGTGGTGTGAGAGAAAACTACACTTCTGTAACTCCTCTTGGGTCTCTTTTCTGGTTTTAATCATTTCAGCACATGAAGGGAGACTTTAGCCAATTTCAGAGAAAGAATACACTCTTGTACAAATGCAGTGTGCATGTCAACGGAGGAATATCTTGCAGGAAAATATGCAAATCCAGAATTGGCAACAACTGAATACATTGCAAAGCATCCCAAAAAGGAAGACTGACTTACTTAAAATTTCCAAGATTTAAGAGAGGATATTTTAGCCTTCTGCTGCCAGTAGCCAAAGGCTCGAGGTAGCTCTCTATAACTCACTCTGCAACTTTTTTTATTTTCTCATCTATGAATTTAAACACTTTGCTGACATTGTAGACAGCCAGAGCCAATCACAGTATCTCATCTCAAGGGGCTTTACAAGCCCACTGTAAGAGCCATTTAGGCACATTATTTATGGTAAATATTTATGTTTTGGTGAGCTAATTGTATATTCTTTTAAGTTAACTCTAACTAGCTGAATATGAATTATGAATTATAATTATACTGTTTTTTTTTTTTTAATGGACTGCTCTAGTTTTATGTTTTGTTATTATTTATAGAAAGCAGAACTTAGTGCGCATTCTCGAGTTTAAATTACGCTGCCGGCGTGACACAGCAGGTCGGAAAAAGTGTTTGACCACACACATCCGCACGCCCGTTATTTAACGGCCAAATGTTGCAAGTCGGTAGTGGGCCGCCTACTGATCAATTGAACTTTTGTATAAAGCACTTGGAACGATGCAAGGTATTTGGATTTCTTCAATTTACGCGAGTCAATACTCGAATTCGCCTCGTAGACTAAGTGGCCTTTGAACATTCTATTATGCATAATCGGCCACTAAACCCACAGATGTTGAAAAGGGGTTAAGACGGAGAGGAGTGGTGCAGGATGAGGATGTATTTTCATATTTTTACAACCTTTTGGTATTTTCTAAAAACGGCCTACCCTGGGGGTAAAAGTTATTGTGAAATATTTTCCCAATGATAAAAAACAGTATCCAATGTTGCCTTGTCAGTGTCTGGAATTAACCCAGCTTCCCCAAATGTCTTTCTTTTTGGTGTCTATATACGCTGGGATCCGGAGTCATGGATGATCCTGCGGTCCTGTGTCCTGGATCGCGAGCGCTGGATCTTGAGTCGTGGCTGTGGTCCTGGATCATAGGTCCTGGATGGATATCCTCGTGGATTCATCTTCCTATTATACACACATGCATTTCCAAACATTTGGACTACCTATGTTGCAAATGTATTATCTTTTCAATTTACACACGGCATCTATTGCACGTCTGTCCGTCCTGGGAGAGGGATCCCTCCTCTGTTGCTCTCCCTGAGATTTCTCCCATTTTTCCCTTTAAACTGGGTTTTCTTTGGAAGTTTTTCCTTGTGCGATGTGAGGGTCTAAGGACAGAGGGTGTCGTATTGTCATACTGATATTCTGTACACACTGTGAAGACCACTGAGACAAATGTAACATTTGTGATATTGGGCTATATAAATAAACATTGATTGATTGATTGATTGGAAGGGGGTTAGTTTAAATGCCAATACATGCATAAGCAGCATTTCTTTACTGTACCTTATCTGGATGGACAATCAGCACAGCCTTCCTGTAGAACTTCTTCACCTGGTCAGGGGTCACCAGGTCAGCCATGCCCACCGGCTTCCAGCGGGTCTCCCCCTCCCACAGCACCGTGTGAAGAGTGGACAGCAGCGCACGGATGTTCCGCTCCTTCCCCTCGATCCAGTCCAAGATCTGCAGCACGACAACAAAAACAAACCGTTACCACTTTACCAGGAAAACACAAATATTTTAGAATTTAGTTGGAATAATGTGTGTTTTCAGGAGTTTGTATGTCTTTCACATGTGTGTTTAAATTGTCACCTGTAATTTGAGTGGATCGATGTCTTTAGTGAGCTCCTGCCTTCTCATTTCAGCGATTGTCCTTGGTCCCTTCCTATCAGGCCTAGAGGCAAAACCCTGAGTGGACAGCAGGTCTTCAAAATCGTCCTCCTTTACCTTGGGCTTGGCGCCTGCGTTAAAACACAGAACATAGGTTTTACATTTTTTTTGAGAATGTTATCTCAATTCCCAAAAACAATTCAGACCATAGAATTAATGCAATATTTGACCTAAATAATTACAAATGACAGGTTCCTCTCTACTCCATAGCTTCTCTTGGATAACTGGATTTAAACTTGCACTGTACATTTAACATTTATATTCAAGTTAATGTTTAATAATCCATTCCTTGCCCAATTAATGTATATCCTGCTTTATATTTTGTTACTGTACATTTGTATTTCCACATGTATATTCTCCACATTTTAATTTGTATTGCTATTTGAGATGTTTACATTTTGGATTGTTTATTTCTAGTCTTTTAATTTCTCAAATGTACAATGCTGTGTCTTTTTATGCTGCTGCAACACAAACATAACCCAAATTGGGATCAATAAAGTACTTCTTATCTTATCTTCTTATCTCTTGAATTCACTTCCTTTTTCAGTAGATAGTGAATTCCAGTGCTCACAACTAATCACATTTATTTATTTCAGTTTGCTGAGAAAAACAATATTTCCGTGATAATTGTAGAAAGAACTCAATTCAAATTATCAATAGCCTTTCTTACCAAATCCAAGCCCACGAACTCCTCTGTCCTCCCTCCCACCAATGACACTGGAGAAGTTGAGGTTGTAGTTGGGTTTGGTGGACTGTGGTCCTACGGGCTGAGAGGCAGAGGGGGCAGAACCAGGTCCAGATCCAGCCATCCAGGATTTGCTCTGGGCTGTGGGGGGTCTGCCAGCCTGCCAGGGCTGGGCTTGAGATTTAGCAGAGGGGGGAGGAGCCTTTGAGTTAAATGAAGGCCCCGGAATATTACTGCTGAATGAACCTGCAAGTAACACAGAAGGATGATAGTAAATGATTAAAAAAGGTAAACAAGGTCATGTTTTCCACTGTTAGCAATACTGAGCGGTATCATCATTACAGGCGATTAGATATCTGACCGAGTCTCTCACCTGGTAAACTGGTGCCAAGGTTTCCTAGGTCAGCAAAAGGATCAAAGGTCTGGGACTTGGCCTTCGACATGGGTAGCCCACCAGAAGCTACAGACACAACAACATGGGAGGTATTATTTATTAGCTTATTTTACCTGCCCCTTGTTCAAAAAATCTAATTAAATGTAAATCAATGGTATGTCAGTCACAGCTGTTGTCAAAGACTAATAGTTTCATTACCAAAAACACTATCAAATGTCAACACAACAATCTTGTGTACCTTCAGCAACAACGGTTGCCTGACATCTTCATACTTTCATGTTTGTATTTCTTTATACATTTTTCTTAAACCTAAAGATGTTCTTACAGCCATTTAAATAGTTTGGTAATGAATTCCACAATTTAACACCAGCTACAGAGATACACATCTGCTTTAAACTGATGCTCATCCACTGAAGTTAAAACAATTTATTTTTGTATGTTTTCTGGCAGTATTCTTTTTTTTGCTTTATGCATAAGTAAAGAAGTCTGTGGATCAATTAAATCTTTAAATTTGAACAGCCTCGTCTCAATAAACATTGTATTTGTATGTTCTAAGGGGGGGGGGGCGGGGTGCATTATGAAAATGCACACTGCCTTTTTCTATAGTGTCAATAAAGGTTTTCAATTACTAATAATTGTTTTGTTTTAAAATGTTCCATATGGTCTACACAGAATACACCAAACTCAAAGTGCTCAGTTAATGTTGAGTCCCTTCAAAAGGCTCCTCCACACACCATTGTTGGTGTAGCTGGGTTTGCTAGCGGTGGCGCTCATGTTAGCGGTGGAGCCCGCCGCCCAGCTGTCCCACCCACCCAGCAGGTCTGGTTGACTGGCCGATGATGTCATCTTAGGGACATCCTTCACTAGCTTATCTGTAAATAAAAAGATCAAAAGTATCACCAATTGAGATTCTGTTGCATGTTTCTATTTCCTGTTGCCAAATGAGGAACAATGAGACGGCAACATTAGATGTTGTGGAAACTAGGGACATTTTTGTCCAGGAAAACTAAGAAAAAAAACCATAGGTTTGTTCCTGGAGAATTTAAAAAGTAATGCCATTTATATTTAGGAAAGAGAAGCATATGTTCATTTGCAAATAATAATCGAAACTAGTTTGTTTTTTCCCTTTAAGTATTTGGAGCTATGCAGCTCCGTCCACAGATAGAGCTTTTGCTTTGAAACAGAAACATTAAGGGTTGAGTAGAAAATAAATATTTACTTAATTCCATGTCTGTGACATCATCTGAAAATAACAAGCCACTGCACACAAGCCACTCATATAGGCATATTAGCCTGTGTGCAAAGTGTGTGTAAATCATATCTCCTCCAAGCAGACATAACACTGAGTGATGTCCCAGTAGTACTCACTGAGGTTGAAGAGGCTTGTGTTAGAAGCAGGAGTGGGGTTACTGTGAGCTGAACCATCAGAGCCCAACAGGTCTCCAAACAGGTCCGGCCCAGAGGCCTGCCGAGAGGAGCCCACAGTGGGGCCCACCCCAGAGCCAGAGCCCATCCCAAACGGATCAAACAGGTCGCCCAATGCTGCAGCGAGGTAGGAGGAAATAATGATGCATTAAAGATGGCCGTGAAGTTTTTTTAAACAATGCAGCAAGAAAATATAAAGCCTCCTGTTGGGAAAATACTGAATGTACTCCTTCAATATCCGAGTAGCACATGATATAAAAGGCCCAACTGTAGCTGTGTACGTAACCAGATGTATGATTACATAGAAGAAGCTCATGAGACACTGTGTTGAATAGGGATGGGTATCGTTAAGGTTTTAACGGTACTACTACTACTTTTATCGATACCACTTATTGGTCCGGTCTTTTAACGGTACTTTTATCGGTTCTTTTGGAGAAAGAAATAAGGTAAACCAACTAAACAAATTGTGAGCAAAACTAACATTGCTTTTAATTTAAATTAAATACATAATATTTCACATCAAAAGAAACAACAATGTTTTAACATATCGTATTAAATAATCTGATGACAGAATTGTGAACAGAATAGCTGAAACTTTAACAAAATAAATAACTCTGTTACCTCTAATGAGTAACCCATGTTTGTATAATTTAGTTAACTGTGTGATGCTGCTAGCATACATAACACCTGCCATGGAAACGTTACTCGTGGATGGAGCTACAGAGCTACTAGAAAGACAGTGGAACCCGGTGCATTCCTCCGTCTGAATGTGGAGCACTTTTGCTAAATGTTTAGACAAATTGCCCTTACATGCTAAACTCTTATTGCACTTTTGGTAACGAGCATCGAGACGGGTAAAGTTTAACCACACCGCGGAGCCCGTTCTCTCCGCCATCTCCTCCGTGTGTGTGTGTGTTGCTGCATGTAGCAGCTGCGTGTGTGTGTGTGTAAACTGCCCCGCCCCCTCGCAAGCAGGCGGGGGAGAGATCTCTCATCTGGATTGGAAAGATCGAAAATACTAAAAATAATCATAGACGCATTTTGTAGTGTTATTGCATATTAGTTGGCGACACAAAAACTGCAATATACTGTTTGTGTAGCAATAATACATATGACATATTTTTTAGATGTCTCCAGTACCGATGCAAAAGACCGCTAACGTCGGAGCTTAACGGTACCACGGTCTTTAATAATTCAGGCCCGGGGCTCGTTTAATACCGGGGCTCGGTACTTATCCCTAGTGTTGAAAATACGATAGCTATGTTCCAATGATTAAACATGATGATTCAGCCCCTAGGGAGATAGGCATATGACTGTCATGTTTATTGCTTACGTGGGCCTTAGCTAATCTAAACTAAACATTGAATACGGCTTTGAACCGGTATTCTGCATCTTGTGACAGTGAAACACCCTCTCTTGTATATAAGCATGTGAAGGACACTGTTCTGGGAACTAGTTGTATCATATGCTCTGTATGTGATGACTACTTCCATTCTTGCAGGGGTAATAAATACATGTATCCTGATATTGAAGCTCAAGCCGGTGACAAGTATTTTTCTAACACCTCCACCCTTACATTTAGAGTCTGATGTGTTCCCACTGGCTGGCCCGCTGAAGAACAAGTCTTCCTGCACTGCTGCTGTCTGACCAGCAGGGGGCGCAAACAGGTCGTTGAGGAGGTCACTGTTACTGGATGCTGCTTTCATTCCCCCCTGGACTCCTGGAGGAGGAGCAGAGGAGGAGGTGGAGGAGGTGGAGGACATGGAGGGGCCAGAGTTCAAACCCAAGAGGTCAGCTGTGTCATCAATGGTAGATTCTTGGGCTGCAGGAGGGGAGCTCTGGGGGGAGGAAAGGACACAAAGACAGAAATGAATGAGATGTTTGTAGAAATTACACATTTGGGCTGTACTTCATAGCAGTCACACTGTACCTGGAAGTCAGCATCAAACAGAGGTTCACTGGGGTCCCGTGACAGAGGCTCCACCCCAGGGGCAGAGTAAGAGTAGGACTCTCCTTCTGATTGATCACTCAGGTCCTCCTCCTCATTCATGTACCCCCCCCCCCTGAATGTCTGAGGCATCTTGATGGCCACCCACATCTACAAATACAAGAAGAGTGTCAAATATTAGGTGTGACAGTCATTGAGAGGTTAAAAGGTCAGGGAATGTTTTATATTTTAAGTCCAGTATGAGAAAATTAAGGCAGGACACAAAAAATAGCACTGTCTCCTTATTCAGAATAGATGATAATAGTTACACCAGGGCAAAAGGGGAAAATGTAGGTCATTTTGTCAAAGTTCACAAAATAATATATATATATGCAGTTATGACGAGAACAAAAGCACATGACCTTCCCAATCCAGTGTCTGGAAGAAGTTGTTGGCATTGCTATCGGTGCTGGCAGGAGATTCTACTTCTGTTGGGTTTATGCCTTCTGGAGTCTGAGCCGGCTGTGGCGACTCAGAGTCATAAAAAGCAGAAGAGCCGGGCTGACGAGGCAGCTCAGGCTTACCTGTGAGGATTACAATGTAATGGTTAGGTTACATGTGAATTACAAAAAGAACATACTTTGGAGAAAAACAGAAGGATGTCTGATATCAAAGTGAACTGAGAAGCCGATGGATAAAAGAAATGTAAAAAAAAAACTAACAATCCTAATCCAAAAGCCCTTTTCTTGTAAAGCAATGCCACTTACCAAATTTGCTGAGGATCTCCTGCTGCTCATCTCGAGAGGAAAACAGGATTTTGGGGTTCAGACCCTTGGTCTGAAAGTCCTCCCAGGGAGGGGTCTTGGCGCTGGGTCTGTCTCTGGGTTCCACCTCGACGTCCAAATTGACCTGGAACAAGTCTGGGTACTTTTCCTGGATATCACAGGCATCCAGGTCATACCTGCCAGGTGAAAAGGTAGTTTGGAAACAGGAAGTTATTAGAAAAAGAACATGTCAAGAGGTAAATAAAAAATGAAAGACTTGATATTATTGTTCAAGAAACAAGACATGTGAAGCTTGAACTACAAGGATCGTGTTTAGTCAAAAAGTATTGCATCTCTCAAACTGTTGTACATACTTGTTAAATTTGACAGTGGTTGCGTTTCTGGGGACAAAGCCTGTGTGGAACTGGATCTGAAACATCTTCATGGATGCCAACTGAAACACAAACATTAGAGAATAAACTTAGTTTTTTGTGAAGAATGTACAGTGATGCATTTTAAAAAAGGCAAAATGATTTTTCTAAAAACCAAAGTATAATCCCTCTTCACCCTGGGTTAGGGAAGTTTATAGGCATCAACATACTGTATATAATGTGGCAGGGTGCCAGAACCTAAGTACGCATCCAGGTGGAAGCTAGGCAAATGCTGGACACAGTGGGCGCTGACAAATACACATTTAGCAAGAGGAAATGACAAGTGGACCAAAGTTGTTACTAGATGACCTGCTGGTGAGCACCCTGTTCATCCTCCCAGGGAGGAAGGGGCAACTTTGAAAGTTGTGTTTACAAAGTGCAACTTACAAATCATACTCCATGTGCATTTACGCTTGTCATTGTGCGTCTACCTTGGCCTGTAGACGTCCTCCTAGCGTAGATCTAGCATGGTAGATCACCACCAGTACGTCTCCTTGGACTGTCACATTGAGGGGAATCTCCGCTTTCCCATCCTCCATCCTGAAATCCCTGGAAAGAGCAAAAATATCACAGATGTCATAAATAATGGAAATGATTTACTCCTCTAAGAAAGTATTATTCTGTTAGTGAATGGACTTACTTCATCTTGTCGTACTCCTGCGATGTGGTGAGGACTCTCTCGTCTCCAACATAGACTTCGCAGAAGGGCCTGCAGCCGTTTCGCTGCTTGTTGAACAGCGGCATTGGTGTCATGACGATGGAGTGAATGGTTATGGGCTTGCTGTGAGGGACAATGGGCTCCTCTGCCATCATGTCACACATATACTCAATATACCTGCAACGATCAAAGGCAAAATCAGGATCCTGTGCTTTAAGCTTAAAAAGGATTAACTTGGGTTCTGGTGGGGATATCTGCCATGACTCTACCTCTTGTGTGAGGGTGCTATGCCGGGGGGGCAGCGCTTCATCGAGAACATGTAGACGGCCGCCTCAGCTGTGGTGAAAAGGCGACAGAAACACAGGAAGGAGCAGACTGCCACTGCTGATGCTGCCCTGCCGTCCTACAGAAACAAAGACGGGGGATGACATTTAAATGTATTCAAGCTGCCCTTACCATGTATTTACATCTGAGCATGCATGTTGGACATCTTAACTCATCTCAACTTACCAGGCAGTGTACTATACAGATGTTCCTCTGGTCTTGTTTGAGCCATAGATGCATGTTCTTACACACACTGTAGAGACTGCGCAGGTTGGGGGCACGGCGCACCTGCCAGTTACACTCTGAAACCTACACACACAGATAAAGACACACACCTGAATACAACAGGGATATTGTAAAGCTGCACAAAACGTAAACAAGGGCAAATACTGCTAATAAAAACCTCTATATTAGAGTGCCAAAAAGACAACACCACTGCTGACACTGTGACTGTTAAGAGTAAACAAACAAGTAAGCATTAGGGGTGGGGGAAATAATCAATATAGCATAGTATTGCGATACTTTGCCTGGCGATATTGTATCAATACACGGACGCCAAGTATCGATATTTTATTATATAAACTATTCACATTGCAAATCAAAATGAAAGTTTTTGGCAACAATTGCTTTTTCAATCCACTAGCTGGTGCTGAGCCTTTTCTTGTGTGGTCATGGCCATGGGTGAAGTCAGTGGGATTGGCAGGAAGTTAGTCAAAACAAAGATATAAATATACGCAATATATCGTATCGCAATACTTAGTATATCGTAGAATCGCAATACTATCGTATCGAGCCTGATTCCCACCGCTAGTAAGCATCTATTGGCATGCATACACAAACGTACCCTGTTGTGGAACCGAGAAGGCCGGTATGATCGTTTGGAGAGGTTGTAGACAGCATAGTGGCCAGCATGACGGGAATCCAGGAACAGACGGACGTCCTCGATGTTGTTCTTTATCGCCGACTCTACCCCCTCTGCTGGGAAGGACATGACTACAAAGAGAAATATGTGTAACCAATACATCAAAGGTTTACCCCCTTCATCAAAATGTAAAAGAGAAGCTAAGATATTACCTGACATGGCTTTTATTCAAGCCATGTCTGAATGAAACCTCTAAAATCATGTACATCATGTAATATAGAATAATGTCTAGATGACATAACAGGGGATTAAAGAAGGTACACGTAGGTTTTATAGAGGGTCAAATGCATACCTGCTATTCTGGAGGTGATGTAGGAAATATCAAGGTCCCCTTTGGCATAGCTGGAAGAGAAATTACAAGTGCACTAATGAAAAGAGTACATGTACACATGGTCGGGAGGAAAACTATCTATAAGAAATAAAGTGGACTAATATCCACCACACTGCAGAAAGGAAGTGCTGTATTAAAATACACTTATATACAATTGATAAATAACAAAAGCCAGAATGTTGCAGGGTTGAGATGGTCCTATATGATGCCTTAAAGAGCATCCACACAATAAATAAATTAAAAATAACCCAGTTTATCTGTCCTTTATGTAGATTATACGCATCTGGCAGTTGCATGTGAATATGCTGAAGAGGACCAATACTGCCAATAGCTCCTTTTATTTTAGTATTATTAGTAGTTCATTGACGAATAAATTAGGCTACAGTTGGTTTTACAGCAAATTAAATCATATTGTACGACAAAAGCAAAAACAAAATGCAACATGATTCCCACCAAATATTAAAATTGAGCATAAGCAAAATAAATTAATCGATATGAGCTGATGACACTCAATGATATGGTATCAGGACAGACATGAGACGCTGGTTAGGACACACCTATAGCTGAAACATGGTGATTTAGTAAGCAGTGAGTTATATTAAAACATCTAAACTACCATACTCTCGTTCTTTCAAACAACCATTCATATACGCAAATATTTAAACATCCTAAGGTGCTTTCGAGCACATAGATCAACTAAATACAAAACAAAAAACGATCCACATTTTCACAGTCGACTCAAGCACTCAAAAGCCATGTGTGGCGAGTGCATGAAAAGGTAGCAATTGATCAGAGACATACAAGCAGGTAGCTTAAAAGTAATAAATACATGTTTAAAATAGTGTACATTTATGGATACACATTTCAGCTGACAGTCATTTCAAAATGGTTAAGATATAAAGCTCAAAGTAATCAATACACCGTAGCAACAGTTTTTGAAGTAATAGATTATTGATGAAATGGGAAGTAATGGTTCAAAAGTAAGCTAGAGTTAGCCAAGTTAGCCAAAGTAACTGATTAATGGTTTGAATAGAGAGATCAAGCTAATGGAAAACAATTGAAAAGTGTTAACTAAAATGAAAGATAACTGGTGCCCATAGTTGACTAATGTAATAGTTTATTTGAAATAAATGGAGGATTCAGGGAATGTTACTTAAATGTAGCTAAAAGGGCTAGGCTATGATTAGTATACCAAGGCTGCTTATTTTAGGTCATGATGCCTCCCTCGCTACAGCACCAGCTCTTTGATTAGTTTCTTGTGATTGACTGGCCCATTCTTTCCCTGTACCATGCACAGGGAATATGGTTTGCTTGTTTTCTCATTCGCTGATATCATTTTCTAATCATATGATCATTCCATTCACTCCAAATGATTCTCACCTGTCCATTCACATCAGGCGTTGCATTCATTCAATTATCTATTATTGAATGTGTTATGTTAGGATCAGCAAGCTGCGATGGCGGACACGGCACAGCAAAATGGCTTAGTAAGGATTTATTCTTTCCTCTAAATCAAAACACACACTACGGGAGCACACAGAGCAACGCATGAGTTGACGCACGTCACCGACCCATATTTACCTTGGGTTGCTAGGTGATGGACACATAGTGGGACCATGAGGGATTGGGACAGAGAAAAGAAACAACAAAAAAATAAACAAAACGACCAAACAAATGGAACAAACCGATGGTGGAATAACCAAATGAAACCTCAAACTTTGATGGATATGGAGAGAGAGAGGCTATTAAAAGGAACACTTTGCTTATTCTCAATATTTGCTGCATTACTCCCACTTTTAATCTTTTGTAAAGATTTGGTTAAAAGCGTACAACTGAAAATGAAATATGAATAAATAAAACATTGATTTTTAGAAAAGGGTATACAGGTGGGTGCACCTTACCTTGCTACTGACTGGATGACCTTAGAGGAGGTGTCCTTGATGTTGGTCAGGAAGCGCTCGGTTCCTCCCTTTAAGATGTCAAAGAGGCCGCTCCCCGCCTGGTCAGGATCGTATATGCCTAAAGGCATCATGGGGGGGGAAACAGAGAATTCTGAATACAATAGATTTGCAGATGTGTCAAAGCATTGACAGTGGGTTCATCGAGGTCGCAGTTTAACCAACAATGACAAAAACATTGTGTATAATTGGAAGTTTAAAATCTTTAAATGGACTTAAATATTTTAGCAAAGCCAAGCTATAAATAACGTAAAATACATATTCTATAAATTTATATGTGGGTACAATGTATCAATTCCCACGCTCATGATACACGTCTTTTTTAGAAGAGGGTCAAAAGGATTGTTTGTTTTACTTGCAAATGCATTGGATGAAATCGGTTGCCGTCAGCTGGGGTGAAGCTGTGGGATGTTGATGTACAACAGGGGTGCCCAATACGTCGATCACGATTGACCAGTCGATCGCAAAGGTAGATTGCATGGCGTTGCAAAAGAAAAAATGTGGGCTTGGTCATTTTAAAAGTAGCTCCCAAGCTGAAAAGGTGTGGGCACCCCTGATGTACAACAACAGGCAAATGACTCAGATTGAGTCATCTATAGCCCAGGTCTGACAGTATGAAGTACAGGAGGACTGAAGCCGCACCTCAGGAGGAAGAGCAACATATTGACAAGATGGGTGACTCTGCGTGCAGAAATCCTCTTAATAGCAGCCTGCACAGGTGAGGCTGAGTGTTTGGAAACACCCATTATGCTCATTTATAGAAAATATACAGATAAATAACAGAAATATCACGTTCTGGTTAAGTACTTTTGTTTGATGATCCTGATTTCAAATAGCCATAAAATAAGAGTGTTCCATTCCTAGCGCGTGCATACTTTCAGCTTTTTTCTTCGGACATACTGTAAGATGTGAAATCGCAGTCATAAGGCAAAAATGATTCTATAAATAAATTAACCAAAGGAGGAGGATATTGTTATTGTTGGCTGGTCATAGGGGAACTATAGGTTACTTACGTAACCACAGTGCTCAGAGTAACACGAAGTGAGATGTCTCACTATGGGATGCGCCTCAACGCGTATGCAAACAGAAGCATCAATCTCATTACGACAATCCCGATTGGCTGGTGATCTTGACGACTACGTCAGGGAATCCACCTACCCTTTAAGTAGCTTGCGCTACGACGCAGCGTCATTCAAAATAAGCACCTCTTCTCGCTTCGCCTTAGCATGAAGGGCCGTCTGGTGAGACATCTCACTTCATGTTACTCCGAGTACTGGGGTTACGTAAGTAACCTATAGTTCTCATTCATAACACTCCGTTCGATGTCTCACTATGGGATATTGAAACTCCCGTATTGCTAGACATGCTCATCTCGAAAATCACCAAAAACAACCAGAACTTAACAGGTAGAACTCTGTCTCAACACGGGACCCAGCACTGGCCACACTTGGAGCAGAGACATCTAGCCTGTAAAAGCGGACAAAAAAGTGAGCGGCGAGGACCAGCTCGCTGCTGCACAAATGTCTTGGATGGAAACACCCTTGAACAAAGCCCAGGATGTAGCCAGTCCACGAGTACATGATGTCCTCTGAGAAAAGGCAGAAAGCGTTTCAGGGTGAGGAACACCGCTAAAAGCTCCAGATAATTTATGTGTGACCGTTGGAGGTCTCTGCTCCAGAGACCCCTCACAGGTCGACCTTCGTGTATATATACCCCCCCAGCCCGTCAGACATGAGTCTGTGGTGACCACCTTCCACGATAGGACAGCACCCATAGGTACGCCCCGTACTAGAAAAGTCGGGTGTAGCCAGTGGCGCAGAGCCATTACGCATTTCATAGTGACCATCACTCTCCGCGCGCCATGACGCACAGGGTCCAGTCTGAGGGCAGCTACCCAGCGCTGAAACTCCCTCATGTGTAAGCGTCCCAGTCGTACCACCAGAATGGCTGACGCCATGAGCCCCAGCAACCGCAGACATGACCTGAAGAGAACATATTTGCGTGGCTGGAAATGAGCGAGGCAAGCCCTGAAGGCTTTCACTCTCTCTGCTGACAAGCGGGCTGTAAAGGGCACCGAATTCAGGCGTAGGCCCAGGAAGAGTACAGTCTGGGCTGGGGACAACATGCTCTTTTCTGTGTTTATTACAAAACCCAGGTCGAGCAGGTGTTTTACGAGGACATTCACCTGTGTAATAGCCTCTTGCTCCGACTGTGCGAGAAGGAGACAATCGTCCAGATAAGTTGCCAGGCGAATACCCTGTTGTCTTAACGGGGCTATCGCGGCATCCGTACACCGTACAAACACTCACCTGCTGAGAGACAGACCGAAGGGAAGTACTCTGTACTCGTAACAGACACCCTGAAAGGCGAACCTCATATTTCCTGTGTGGGTAATATACTGGGATGTGGAAATACCCATCTTTCAGGTCGACTGATGTGAACCAGTCGTTTTGGCGCACGAGACACAACAGAGATGTGTGAGTGAGCATTCTGAATTTGTATCTTCTGAGATATTTGTTCAGAGCTCTCAAATCTAGTATAGGCCGAATTCCGTTCCCTCCCCGTTTGGGAACGAGGAAATACTTGGAATAAAAGCCGCTCTGACTCTGTTCGGCGGGCATTATCGATATAGCCTTCTTTTCTAGTAGCGAGAAAATATCTTGCTCTAGAATATGGGCTGACTCTCCCCGGGCCTGTGAATACAGAATGCCCGAGAAGTGAGGGGGGGTGACAGCGAATTGGAGCCTGTAGCCCCGTATTACCGTCTTGAAAACCCAAGCAGAATCTGTGAGCATCCTCCACTTTTCGCTTCTCAAAGCGAGCGGAGATGTCACAGCTCTGTCGTCTGCCCTCAGTGTCTATTTGTTGTGGTATGGGGCCCTCTAGTGTCTGAACACGGTGGTACCCCAGGTTGACAACCCCGGCCGACACTGCGCATGTGCGTGGCAGAGTCCTGCACGGGTCTGATTTTCAAGACCCGCTCTGAAAACCTGGGTCGGCTGCACCTGAGCGGCAGCTGCCGGAACCGGAGATTTTCTTGGCCAGCTCCCTCTTGCCTCGTGCCTGGGCTGGGGACCCGGGACGGGCTGCGGTCTCTGCTGCTTCGGTATTTTGAACCGGGCAGGACGTGAGACAGCTTGGGTGAAGGCCTGCCGCGGGACCATTGAAGGTGGCGGCTGGACCCTTCGGGGGAGACAGAGCTGGAGAGCCTCGTCTCCCTTCCTTTTTGACTCGCACCTCAGCTGCATTGAAGCTAGAGCGGAGCCAAATATGCCCTCGGGAACAATAGGCATGTCCAGAACATCCTCTTTTTCCCGGTCTGGAAGGTTGGTCAGGTTGAGCCAACTGGCTCTCTCCTGTACCACCATCATTCCCAGTGCCTTGCCCGTGGCTTGGACTGCACAGCGCTGCA
Source organism: Pseudochaenichthys georgianus (assembly GCF_902827115.2). Classification (NCBI taxonomy): domain Eukaryota; kingdom Metazoa; phylum Chordata; class Actinopteri; order Perciformes; family Channichthyidae; genus Pseudochaenichthys; species Pseudochaenichthys georgianus. The sequence continues at coordinate 19,747,254 of NC_047511.1, read as the reverse complement.
CACAGAGGCAATGTCCGTGATCGCTGCGATCTCGTCCCACACGGCAGGCTCAGGTCTGCTCGAAATGTCTTCGCAGAGCTCCGCCTGGTAGGCGGTCAGAAGCGAGGAGACGTTGAGTGCCCTGGCGGACAAAGCTGCGGCTTTATAGGCCCGTTCGGTCATCGCTGACTGGAACCGGTCTGCCTTTGCCGGCAGCATGGGGTTCCTGCTCGGTGTCGAAGCCAGCCTCGGTTGGAGGTGGGCTGTCACCAGCGGTTCCATGGGCGGCATGCGGAGCAGGCCGAGTCTCTCCATACCGTCACAATCCAGGGAGGAGGCACCCTGGATTGGGGCCTTGTTGCTAAAGGGACGGTCTCTCCACGAGACCGACACCTCGTCCAGCATCTCCGGAAAGGCTGGAAGGAGCTGCCTCTTCGTCCTCGCTGCTTGGGGCAAGTTCTTCCCCTCGTAGCGAGATCTGGAGGTCTCCTTGGCCACTTCAGGCCATGGGATGTCCAGCCTGGACGCAGCGCGTTGACACACGGCCTGCAAGTCCATGCTTAGGACGGGCGAAGCTGGTGTGCTCTCGCCCGGGGGAGCGGACATCGCTCCCGGCTTTGCAGCCTGAGCCGATGAAACGAAGATGTCATCCTCATCCAAGTCAGACAGGAGGAACTCAGAGGTATCCTCTTCGTCCTCCATGTAGTCCAACTCCAGGACATCCTCCCTGGGTGGAACCATGGTGAGGTCCAATTGGGAGCCCCAGCTTGACACAGCACGGGGCTCCGCTCTTGCCGCCACCGGGTCCCAGCCTGAAACGGCGTGGGGCTCCGGTTCAGCGGCTGTCGCTGTTGTTGAGCCCCAGTCTGACACAGCGCGGGGCTCAATCTCTGCGGCGGACGCCACCATGTCTTGATTGCCGGCCGGCGAATCAGCGGACATGAGGGGGTCCTGTCCCGACAAGCTAGCTTGGCGTGCTAACCGTCGGCGGAGGCTCTTAATGGTGAAGCGGGTACAATGCCCGCACGAGCCGGGGTTATCGATAGCCTCCCGGGCGTGTTCCAGCCCGAGGCAGGACAAGCAGACCTGGTGTGAGTCTGTGCCTGAAATCTTAAACCCGCAGCCGCATAGCCGAGCCTCTGAGTCCCTGACTCCTCTGGTGTGAGGGAGAGAAGGGTCCATCTTCGATCGCCGGGGTGTCGGCGTGGAGTGGACACGCTAGTAACAGGTACGTTACTGAGAAAAAATCCAACCTTGCCGTTAGTCCGAAAGGAAAAAAGGCGACGGTGTAGATTTTATTCTTTGAAGAATATTAACTGGTGTGTTAATACTTTTTTTATCTCTGTCTCCTCTGGTGTGAGAGAGAAAAGAGAACGTCCTCTTTACCGTGGTGTCGGTGTGGAGGGAAGAACAAACTAGCAACAGGTATGTTACTAGCTTGAAGAAAAAAATCAAACCGTACCGTTATTTCGACAGAAAGAAACGGCGAGTCAGATTACAATATTAACTGGTGTGTTAATATTGCTCAGTCTTCTTGCAAAGCAAAAAAGTAACCGGCAAGCGCCCGTCGACCGAATGTTAGCTTTGGGTTCAGTCTGTGGACCGTTAAGCTAGCCCGGTTAATGATAAATCGAGATGTGCTCTGAAGCGAGAAGAGGTGTTTGAATGACGCTGCGTCGTAGCGCAAGCTACTTAAAGGGTGGGTGGATTCCCTGACGCCAAGATCACCAGCCAATCAGGATTGGCGTAATGAGATTGATGCTTCTGTTTGCATACGCGTTGAGGCGCATCCCATAGTGAGACATCGAACGGAGTGTTATGAATGAGAACTACAACATTACTTATAACCTTGTATAACTCTTAGCGATATAGGTTTGTTATCTGTGTTTGTAAGAATAGTGTACCTGGCTAATTATAAACAAGAGGTTTAGTTAATTTACCTGAGAGGCATAAAAAAAAGGACAGCTCTATGAATGATTATTTGAATTGAAAAAGTTGTTATTTTTGCCAGATTGTTAAAGTGCATCATATCATATGTTTGGATGAGTTGTTACATTATGCTTTTTAGAAACATGACCGTAACACTATCGCTTTGTTTTCAGATAGTTTTCAAATTCGCCCTCATTACTTCAACTGTTACAACTTTAAACAAACATAACCCTGAGTACAGTATATTATAGTCATCAAAACAAACCCTCACCTGCATTGTTGTGGACGTTCTGGATCTGCATGGGCGGCTGGGCTCCGTTGTTTCCAAAGCCTCCGTTCTGCTCCAGCAGCTGCAGACATTCATAGCCGTCAAACACCGGACGCCAACAATAGTACGCACTCATCATTGTCACAAGTTAGTCAAACAAAATGAGGTGCAAAAAACTGGCAACCTACAATTTTGCATAAGATGTTCCAAACTGATGCAAAAACATGTCATCCTTAAAAATGGATACAACACCAAATGGCAAAAATACATTTTAGCAAAGGTAAAAATAGTCCTTGATAGAAAAACAGAGTCAGGTGACCTCAAATAGAGGAACAGAAAAAGAGACTCAATACAGTGTAAAGCAACAGCTAAATAAAAAAAATCCCGGTTTCAAAAGAATCACAACACAATCCTAAACACATAGTTTGTATCAGACGTGCAAAGTGAAATATTTTTTGGATGAGAACTGGAGGGTTTAAGACTGCGTTGAGACAGTCAGACAGCCTCTGCGTCTCTCTGTCTTTCCCTCTCACTATTTCACTTCCATCTGTGCTGCTTCCGTCAAAAGTGTTCTGCTCTCCTTCCTCTCTGCTCCATCTCAGTCTGCCTCTTTTTATGTGTGTGCCGAGAAGCAGCAGAGAGAGGAAGAAGAAGAGGAGGAGGAGGAGGAGGAGGAGGAGGAGGAGGAGGAGGAGGAGGAGGAGGAGGAGGAGGAGGAGGAGAAGGTGGAGGATTATAATCTTCTTATCTCCAACAGGGAAACCCCCTTTAAACCCTGATCAGATCAGCAAACACAAGATCTGCCTTCACTCTGCCACATTCATATAGGATATATATATTCAGACATATTAGGATTCAGTTTGGTATGAAATTGGTTGCAATACAAAATAATTTAAAGAAAGACAGGAACATTTGTTTTTTTATTTATACTTATCATAGGATACATTCACTGGCTCAGCTGTAGAATCGGTCAAGTGCACATTAGGAGGTTGTAGGAATAAAGAGGAATTCCTGTAAACCTTATGACATTTGACATTGAAATGAGCTTGTCATACACTTAAATCGCCGTGGATGCAGATTTGGTGATAAGTACCAGGATTTGTTAAGAAGCATTAGAGGCTTCTTAGTTTCTGATGACCAGCGACTATGCAAAGTAAAATGTTTTGCTGTTCCCAAGCCTTGATTAAAATTTTAAATCTGATGATAATGAATCAGCTAGTTTGGGTGATAGATACAATAAAATATAAAAACAGATTTCTGCCTGAACAGTTAAGCTTCCAACTTGAAATGTGCTTTACTACTAAAGTGTTGGAATGTTTTTATTTCAGTTTGACCCATTTTCCACCTCTCTGTCTCTTTGGGCCATGCCAGCTGGGAAGAGAGGAGCCTGGGAAAGAGAATACAGACTCCTTTGAGCCTGCCTGTGTGTTGTGCGTGTGCGGGGTGTGTGTGTGTGTGTGTGTGTGTGTGTGTGTGTGTGTGTGTGTGTGTGTGTGTGTGTGTGTGTGTGTGTGTGTGTGTGTATTGGTTGCATGTGAGACTGAGTAAGTGTAACTACAACACCAACTTGAACGCTGACAATCGTGCGTTGGGTTGGCCCATCAATAGCCTCTTCTCAGGCTGGCGGACAGAGAGGATATGCCCCCATTTCTCGGCCAATAAACTTGTTTACTCTAAAATGCACTTGGTTGTCACCTACTGAAAACTGAAGCAGAAGTCACTGTAGACAGTCTGAGACAAGGAAAACAAATGCATTTTAGGCATCATTGGAAACTGCCTGGATACTTGAAATGAATTGTAAATGTTAGACCTAAAGACCATAACATCAAAGAAGGCGTTGGAAAAGTACCACCAACAGTGACAGAGTATAAACTAGAGATAACCTGACTACGAGAGACAGAGTTTTGCTGTTGCATCACTTATGGAGCCGAGTGCTGCAGTATTATTTTTGTATTATTAAAACGGCACAGAACACAACCATGCGCACCCCTACCTCTGTAATGGGGGACTTGGGGTTGACGTTTCGTGCTGCAGCTATCTCCTGGAGCTGGTTGACCAGCTCTGTGATGGACAGGCGCTCCTCTGGGTTCACCTTCAACATGGAACCTGGAGGAGGAGGAGAGGGGGAGAAGGGGGGGAGCGGGAGCAGAGGTCGAGTTAACCGAATATTTTCCGCCTATGACGGATTTTTTTTAACAATGACGGACAAATCTGAAAGCAGTCCGTTATTTTGACAGATTAGAACAAACTCGGAACAGCGCCTAAGTTTCCTGCAGCGAGGCTCCGGTGTTATGCCGTGTTATGCATGCCCTCCAAAAAGGAAATTATACCGTTTCCAAACCCAACTGTGCCGTACAAATCATTGAAATGTCTGTGAGTTTTGGCTTTACGCTGTGCACGCTCCCGTGAGGTGCAGCAGCCATGCATAACACGGCGCATGTGAACTGTCCCTCCCCCCCCGTTGACAGTTCACGAGCATGCTCCCCCCTCCCCCGTCAGAGTTGTGTAAAGGCCGACGGGTAATTCTGGATTTTGACGGAAGTTTTGTCCGTCAAAACGACGGGCAGCGAAAAAGTCTAGCGCAACCTCTGAGCGGAAGAGTGAAACATACATTTCAGTTAAATATCTGAAGAGATCCCACAATGAGGATGACAAAAAGATACAGAGGCATAAAGAAAGCAAGGCCCTGAACAGTTATATCCTTTACATTGTTGATGAAAACATGTAATACTGACATCCAGTCAATATAACAGATTTAATAATTGTGTAAATAATCCAGATACTAGTAAATGGTCACAGACTTCACTTATTTTTTTGTGTAAAGAAATAAATTCAACAAAATGTAATTTGACTGATAGACTTATTTTTTTATTTCTTAAAAAATACTGTTATTATTATTATTATTATTATTATTATGATTGTGTGATGAAAGTCTGATATTGTAACAGCCCAAATGACAATTTTAATTGTATGATTAATTAAAAAAACATGTATCATATGCACAGCAATCAACATGAATAATCAAAATGATAAAAATGTACTATTTAAATATAGAGGTTATATGTTGTGCATTTGTTTGTGCCACTATGTGCAGGTTTACATTTCCCAGCAGGTGGCGCTGTTTAACTTGATTAGATTAGCTAATGATACTGCCATTATTTTACATGTCATGGCATATCTCTTTATGCCGAGTCAAATGAACGTTGTTTAAAAAGGTGCTATTCTAAACGCATTTCTTTGGTAAAAGGTGACAGTCATTTTGACATGCGGCAACTTTGATTTGAAGGCAAATAGTGTAGAGGGAAATAGCTGGATGGAAGAATAACTGACAGGCAGAAACTAGCAAACACAAAGAAGTACATACGTATGAGGTTGTGATACACAGTGTACTTGACGTCGTTCTGAGGGATGGAGTATTTCCCGTTGACGATTTGCAGCTTGGCCCCCTCCTCGAACGGGTGCTGCTTAAAACACAACAGGTAGAGGATGCACCCTAGGGCCTGTAGAGGAGAGTGGGAATGAGAAAACAACAATAAACTCTCAAGCCAACGTTTTTATTGCACAGAAAAAACAAAGTCATAAAACTGTCACGAGAAAGTCATTTACACAAATCAATGTCAGAAGACTAATTCACTTTAGTAGGAAGGATGTCTGTTGACCTTACATAAAAAGATTCAACAGGCTCTGTAGAACTCTTTCTGTTGTGTGACTAAAATAGCAAGGTTTTTCTTTTTTTTACACTTTCACCTAATAACTACCAATTAGAAAATGTGATGTTCTGATCTTAGCTCATCTTGCCTTCACGCAAAATCTCTCCTCTAAAGCTCTGCTGTAGCAAGGGTAACATTAACTACAAATGGTCTTGGATTAGCTGTGACATCGGGGGAAAGAAAAGGAAAAAGCTCTGACCCAGATGTCCTGCTTGTCATTGATGGGGAAGTTGGAGTAGAGATCGATCATCTCTGGCGTTCGGTACGCTGGAGTGGTGTTCCTTGTGATCTACAAACAAATAGAAAAATAAAATAAACAAACATCTTTTCCACAACCATGGGTCTTGTAATAGATCCAAGTATCAGGCTTGTTTGGTGAATCTTTAAATGATGTTCATGTATGCAACTTTTTTAGAGAACCTTGGGACTTAATTCTTATTCTTTTTTGAAAAATTAAAACGACAGTTATTTGTTCCCACACGCTGGGCATGCTTTTGAGAAGGACATTATTTGAACTCAAATAAACACATGCCTCAGATAGTCCATCCTAAAATGGAGCCTGAAAACTGGTGCCAGATTGACGTGCAGCTTATTACATTTAGAAACCAGGATCCCTGGGGTCCTGCATACTGAGGTCATCTGTGTCAAAGCTCCCGTGTGTCGTGTGATTACGGTATAAATATAATCATGGTTGATCTGTGCTTCCTGGACCTCGAGCTGTTAATTAAATCAAACGTTTCTGGTTTTAGTTCGACACCATGACGTCAGTATTGTCACTGATCCTTTTTTGCACTATTTGTATTGGTTTTATCTGTGTTATGTCCTTTATATATTCATGTTGCATTGTTGGAGGCGCCTGGGAATTCAGCTTTTCATTGCCATATCTACACTGTAGCTACTGTAGCATATGACAATAAAGCCTTGAATCTTGAAACGTCTGTATGTGTTTTTCCCCATTCAGTTAAAGAAATAATTGAATGGCTGATGGCTCCCACAGGATTGCTGACATCCTCGTGGATTCATCTTCCTATTATACACACATGCATTGCCAAACATTTGGTCTACCTATGTTGTAAATGTATTATCTCTTCGATTTACACACGGCATCTATTGCACGTCTGTCCGTCCTGGGAGAGGGATCCCTCCTCTGTTGCTCTCCCTGAGGTTTCTCCCATTTTTCCCTTTAAACTGGGTTTTCTTTGGAAGTTTTTCCTTGTACGATGTGAGGGTCTAAGGACAGAGGGTGTCGTATTGTCATACTGATATTCTGTACACACTGTGAAGTCCAATGAGACAAATGTAACATTTGTGATATTGGGCTATATAAATAAACATTGATTGATTGAAATAACTCTTTTTAGGGAAATTTAGAGTATTTATTATGCAGTCTAAGAAAACTGGCAGTTCCTTTTGTCTTAAAAAAATTACAAATTAAAACTAGTGCCTCAAATAGACTGCTTATGTAGTGTGAGACTTCATTCTGGAAACATGAATTACAAAACACATTTTATTTTAAATTGATCACATTTTCTTTTTTTATTAAAAACAAATATACTAGAAGTATCAGAGTTTGAGCAAATTGATACAGCAACAAATCCTGACCTTTGTGACAACAACTTCTGCTATGTCTTGCGATATGTTTAAAGAGATATGAAATGACCTATTATGTGAGAGGATGTACTGTATGTAAACACTGTATTATATAGATTATTGAGAGAGTGTGTGTGCTTGTGTGTGTATGTACCTCGTCCTCCACCATGGACCTCTTCTGGGCCGACCAGCTGTAGTCGGGGTAATGAGACACTGTGGTGGCGCTGCCAAAGTCACACAGCTTGATGGTGCCCTGGTTACTAATCAAGAGGTTCTCAATCTGCAACAAATCAAATCAGCAGAGGGTTGGAATGTCCATTAGTACACATGTAATAAACAATTAGTAATGTGGTAGCCACTAGGGTTGGGAACCAAAACTCTGTTCCAGATGAGAACCGATAAGAAAATGCCGGGTACCCATACAAAATACACAATTTCGGTTCTGCTTAACGGTTCCTAAACGTGGTAGACCCTGCTGAATTCCACCGGGCCCCCGCGGCGCAGACGGACCTGGTGGAGTTCAGCGACGGACTGGCCATCTGTGTGTTCTGGAGAATCACAGAACGGCCGGTCGTCAGCCTGACGTTGACGGCCGGCTCGGTACGCTGCGGCCGGCACCGCCCTTCATTTTTTTAAACGGCATCATGTAAGTTACGGCGACAGAGGTCTACAATTGCCCGCAGCGAGGCTCCCCCCGCCCCCCCGTAGACAGTTCACGAGCTCAGTCACTTCATAACACCAAAGATGGGTCACGGTAAACGCTCTAAAGTGAGGCTCCACTACACTAAAAAAGACAAGGCACAGTGTAATGCCTGTTAATAGCTTGCCACAGGCATAGCTCAGTTCAAATAAAGCATAGCTATTGTACAATACATTTGTATTGCATGTCTTTTTTTAATTTTTAAAAATTTCAGTTAAAGCTTAAAAGAATAAAGATATTTTTGTTATCTAAACATTTGACCTCTTTCTTTTACAATTTTGGAATCGAAACGGGGAATCGATAAGAACCGGAATCGATAAATTTCAAACGATACCATCCCTAGTAGCCACTTATTTATAGTACAAGTATTTGTTGTGCTTTAGATTGCAGTGGGATATGGTTCAATCTCAGTCATATGACAAAATGCAGTGTTCCATTAATTTCACTCAATCCTGCTGCTGCTGCTGCTGCTGCTGCTGCTGCTGCTGCTGCTGCTGCTGCTGCATGTTATGGAAACATCATCATTCACTCAGTACAAACCTTGAGGTCTCTGTGTGTGATGGGAGGCTTCTGTTTGTGCATGTGCTGCACGGCGCGGCACGACTGGTAGAAGATCTTCAGCACAGTGTCACATGACATGGGAGCCCTCTGCTCCACCCGCTTGATAAAGTCCACCAGCTGACCTGAGGGGGGAGATATAACACAGATACATGAATGAAGAGCCATACAGTAAGACCCGTCACTCCACAGATGCCTCTTTATCTCTGTGGATTTTAAATGTTTTAAATAATTTGGGAAATATGACACAGATAAAAGTATTGAATTATGTTATAAAATATGATCAAATAATGAAGAAATGCACCAAATGCAATGATTAATGACGCAAAAGTGTTCAAACAAATGTTTGAAAAGTAAGGGAGGTTTCTTACAAAGCTGGAGAATAAATTACTGAATGAAAACTAAATCTGAAGAGCCAGGGTAAACACAAAGGAAGTACAAGTACAGTATCCTATTGGACAACACCATGCTGGTAACAAAATGCAGTTAGTTCCATTCTGCTACATAATAAAAACAGTTAAAAAATAAGTGTTTGTGTTCCAGTGGAGGATGAGTTAAGAAGGCTCACAGCCTGAGGGAAAGAGCTGCTCTGTAGTCTGGACGTACTTCAGCATATCTTCTGTATCCCGTGCCAGATGGCAGTAGGGGGACAGGCTGAGGCTGGGGTTAGCCCTTTAATCTCCCTCGGACTCTTAACAGGCCCCTCTGCTCACAGAGTAGAGCAGGAAGTTGAAATATCGCTGACAGGAAATTGTTTCATCACGACTGCCTTTCGGTTAGAGCGACTTCTGACTAATCAGTGGAGATGCACTGGTTGCAAATTTCTTGTCTAGTTACAATTTCAGTTTACATTCCGCTTCCAAATGTATTTCCTTTAGCTAACTTATCTTATCTTATCTGTATTCTCAGTTGTATTTTTCTTGAAATAGCTGAGCGATCGGGATATCTCATTTGGTTTGATGAATGAATACGTACTGTTGCAGTTGTAAAGAAGTAAACAAAGATAGAAGTAGAAAACAGTGAGATAACGTGTGCAGTTACCTTTACACAGCTCAGTGAGGATCAAGAACTCCGCCTGTCCGGTGTCCGACTCCTCCTTACTGATGGAGGCAGCGGAGCAGAACTGAACCATGTTGGGATGACCCGACAGCTTTTTCTACAGAGCCAGCAGGTCAAGGAGCGTACAGTTTAAACATTACTTTGGATTCTCAAACGCAAAACATCTTCTGAAGATGGGAGCAGCGTTCACCTGTGGCTTGTTGAATCCAACAAATACTTTGGAGGGTGTTTTTAATATGATAAAAGTGACTTGGTGAGATGAATCATTATTGTGATCACTAACTTAATTATTCCAAGTCTGCCACCCACGGATAGAGAGCCAAGCAGACAGTACAACAGTTCTGTAGCTGGCTGTTAACACAGTGACGGCAGGAAGAGATTATGGTTGGGTGATAGGAAGAATGTACTGTTGGCTTCAGACTCTTATTCTGCCTCATCAGCATGAGGCATTAAACATTATGCAAATAGTCAGGATCTGAATACACAATGTGATAATGGTAAGAGGAACCCAATCCCCAATGTGCTATACATCTTGAAACCACACCGCAGTAAAAGTGATGTCCGAGCATTTTTAGCTGCTCGACAAAACAGTTACAGTTATGTCATTTAAAAAAAGAAAACCTCTACGAAATAAAACTTCTCCTGAAACATTACAATACCGTGGATGCTTCAGTGATTTGACATTTAGATGCAGAAACGTATCTTTAAATGATCTCGACAACCACATTTGTAAATAAAAGCCTTCAAATGTATTTAGTTTCCGTCCTGCTCGTCACACCATCCAACACAAGAAACAGACTGGAGTGCTTCAGGAAGGATTCACAAAAGTAACTTAACAGTCTTCTTTGTCAAACCACAATGCTATTATGAAACTAAACACTTTAAATATGTATTAGTGCTAGCATTGAGCATTCTGACAATGTGTGGTGTTGCCTGTAAACTACAAATAATCCAATAATGACAGTTTACTACGCTGGACAAACATTCCACAATCTTCTGAATGAATGGGTTAGAGTTGCCTTCGTCACGCACTTTACAGAACACTGATTAGAAGAAAAGAACAAGTATTTTCATCATGGTGTGGAAATGATTAAGGATACCATGAAGCAGACTTCCTGTATGATTTCCTTGTTCTTCTCTTCCTCGTTGGACAGCAGCCTCTGTAACAAAAGCACACAAACAGAGAACAGTGGTTTGTTGTTATTGTTGTTTGTTTTGAGACATAATCTTTTAAAGAGAGACGGCAAACATGACTGTCCCTACATATACAATCAATAAACCGCCTATAAAGTATTTGCTTTGAACATGAGAGAAGACTGGTGTTTGCCAAGTCAAACAGGATAACCGATCGACTGCCCCTGCTGATTATGTGGAGTGTGGAGTTCAATGGCCACTTACACAATTCAGTCTGGGTTTAGACCCAGTAGAAAGAAACCTAAAAAGGAAGTCAGCAAGCATCACATTGCTTTCCTCAATCATGTAGTTATCATTTTCTGGTCCTGCATTAAAAATGTTGACAGGCAATTGCTGAACGTAAACACAAAACAAACAGCATCTTGACCTTTCAGCAGCACTACACAGAAGAGAGTATACGCAGTTGATAAATGCACGAGTACACAATCAACATGGACAGAATATTAAAACATGAAGCAGATGGTCCCAACAAAATCCAAACTGTTCCATAATTCATTCATTCTTTCTTTCTTTTGTTCGTTCCGTCACAGGACTAGGACAACTTAGTTAAGGGTATGTCTATTGAGCAATATTATCAACAACATACATAGAGAAGTAGTATCTTAATGTATAGTTAGCATATCATAGTGTCTTAATGTATTTGTACTGTTTTACTGTAAAGGGTAATGTCCAGTTGGATGTTTAAGTCCAGTCATAAAGGTAACACAGAACATACACATAAGCAGTCTTAGCACTGATTGATATTTACTACAAGTAGGTACAATTCACTGCATACAATGTATTTGAGAATAAGAATGTTTATGTGGACAGAGTCCAATATATCATTATTTGCCATGCCATGCCTTGTACAAGTGGGCGAATGAATGAAAGAAAGAACACGCACAAACGGAGAGTGGCTCCACATGTATCAAGCAGCAGGTAGAATGTCCTCAGTGAGTCCACTTGTGTCTTACCTTGAGGGCATAGTCTTTCCCACTGCTCATGTCCTGGGCTTCATACACAAAGGCAAATCCACCTGAGAGAAAACAGAGAGCACCCAGGTTGTTATTTTGTTTAATTGTAATTACATTTATGTGAATAGCACATGCACTCTTGAGCTCCGAAATTATGCATAATCGTCAATTGTTCAGCGCAGGAAGAGCTGCAATAGGACACACAATCTCACTCCTCAAAGCGTTGTGCCACTGCTAATCTCTTGCTGAATATACGCCCATTAACTGAGGGCGTAGCTGAAACACCTGAACTGGTGTCATTGTGGGAAACACTGCAGTAATAATAAAATACCGTTGCAAGAAAAAGTATGTGAACCCTTTGGAATGACCTGGATTTCTGCATAAGTTGGTCATAAAATGTGTTCTGATCTTCATCTAAGTCACAACAACAGACAAACACAGTCTGCTTAAACTAATACCACACAAACAATTATATGTTTTCATGTTTGTATTGAACACACCATGTAAACATTCACAGTGCGGGGTGGAACAAGTATGTGAACCCCTAGGCTAAAGACTTCTTCAAGAGCTCATTGGAGTCAGGAGTCAGCCAACCTGGAGTCCAATCAATGAGACGAGATTGGAGGTGTTGGTTAAAGCTGCCCTGCCCTATAAAAAATACACACCAGTTTTGAATTTGCTATTCTTAAGAAGCATTGCCAGATGTGAACCATGCCTCGCTCAGAAGAGCTCTCAGAAGACCTACCATTAGGAATAGTTGACTTGCATAAAGCTGGAAAGGGTTACAAAAGTATCTCTGAAAGCCTTGATGTTCATCAGTCCACGGTAAGACAAGTTGTCTATACATGGAGAAAGTTCAGCACTGTTGCTACTCTCCCTAGGAGTGGCTGTCCTGTAAAGATGACTGCAAGAGCACAGCGCAGAATGCTCAATGAGGTGAAGAAGAATCCTAGAGTGTCAGCGAGAGACTTATATATTATAAATCTCTGGCACATGCTAACATCTCTGTTGACGAATCTACGATACGTAAAACACTGAACAAGAATGGAGTTCATGGGAGGACACCACGGAGGAAGCCACTGCTGTCAAGAAAAAACATTGCTTCACGTTTGAAGTTTGCAACAGAGCACCTGGATGTTCCACAGCACTACTGGCAACACATTCTGTGGACAGATGACACCAAAGTTGAGTTGTTTGGAAGGAACACACAACGCTATGTGTGGAGAATCAAAAGGGTTCACATACTTTTTCTTGCAACAGTATATGGGAGGTAAGAGACCGAGTTTTTAATAGAACAGCAGCACATTGCTCTAATTACAACATAATTGATGAACAATCAGTTCCTCTGAAAGCCAAGTTAATTAAAATGGGCCATTGCCAGTGTAGTTTCAATTTATTTTTCGTGATAACTCAAAATGTTATATTAATTTAAAAGCCACTGTGGCAAGCGGACAAGAACCTTTCGTTTCCTAACTTCAAGTGGGTCCATCTTTATATGTCCTTGTATTAAGCAGTCCAAACAAAGAAGAAGAAGACATACTTTATTAATCCCTTACAGGGAAATGTATTTCCCCACTCTGTTGTGTTTACACATATTACACACACAGGGGAGGATAAACATGCACAAACACAGAGGATATACTGTCACACACACAACCACATGCAGATAGGAGAGGTGGCAGAGCAGAGAGGCTGCCAGGTACCCGGCGCCAAGGGAGCAGTTTCGAGGTTAGGTGCCTTGGCAGTGGCCTTGGAGGTGAACTGGCACCTCTCCAGCTGCCAGCTCACTCCATCTTTGTTTTTGGTCCGATTGGGACGTGAACCGGCGACCCTTCGGTTCCAAGACCAAGTCCCTACAGACTGAGCCACTGCCGCAAGGGGTAGGTTACCATAGTGATGAGTAAATCAACAACCAGCCTTGCTTTGCTCCGTAAAATCTTGAATGATCACACTCAGGATCCTAATCTTTAAACATTTTCTGCTCGGGAGAAGTAGTCCTAATTGTTTTAACCTCACCAGGGATTCAGACCAGCCACCCTATGGTCACTGACACGTATGACTTAAGCATGAAAGGAAAACACTGGAGTTATTGCATTTTTGAGTCCATGCCCTACGCTTAAAACACACACTTTACCTTTGTACACAAAGCAACAATTGGCTATCAAAAAACACAATTTACTGTCCATTACTGCAACATTAATGTGCCATGCTTTGCAGTGAGGATTCACAGACGCCCCTTTTGGGGATCACATGGCTTCCTCTGTCTTTCTCTGCCAAAAGGGCTGACATCTGAAATGCACCATTTTCTTTGCTCTAATTACGAATGAGGGTAAAAATCCTACTCCATCACACCAGAATTGATTAAATCTTGCTATGACAATACCTTTGTGGTGTGGGAAAATTATTAGAGGAATAGATAGTAAGGAATGAAGCAGAGTATTTTCACTCTGGTTCTTAATAAAGAGACGTGTCTACAGTTCCACCTGCTCAGATGAGGGCATGAAGGCCAAATGGAAGGCTAAGGGCCACTGCTCCCAAACACACTGTTCATTCAGGTGGATATATTCATTGAGAGAATTCAAAATGAGCTCAAACAAGATGACAACCACCACTTGTGTGATGACTTTTTGCAACAAGCAACACATCAATTGACAGACAAACTAGTGACGGCACTAAGAAAATAGGATGAGCTTGTTATAGGCATCCATTGTATTCTCTCCCCAAAGATCTGGTTGAGGAAACGCAACTGAGACACCTTTCAAAGAGCAGAAAGGGAGTTTGAAAAGGGCAGAGCCAGGCAGATGTGAATCGTCTAACCTCTGTTCAACTGTCATGGCTGATCACAACACCTTGAATATACTTTTGATCAAATAATGCTGAAACAGGCAACCATTTTAAGTCATTATTTTATCAAGCAAAAATGGAAAGCATTAATTGTGGCTTCTTAATTGTGAATATATTTCAGTTTAATATCCTTGTAAGTTGAGTTTAGGGATCGGCAATTCACACAAGTTACTGACAATTTAAAGACTTTTAAAAATCAACTTGATTGTTTTTGTTTTTGCAGCCCAGTTAGTTTTATTTTTCTCCAGATATATCTTTATGTTTTTATTAGCATATGCATAACTATATATTAAAGAAAACATTGTTTTCTACATACAGTATGTCTATTTAAAATGCTGTAGGGACTGAATACCTATGAGTGAGTCAGAGGGTTGCACAAAGAGGACATGGAAGTGTGTACTTTGTCTGCCGGAGAAACACTGGTTTCCTTACACTTAGAGTCCTGAAGCAATCTGTCAGAATTAGTCAGCAGTTAAAGTGAACAGAGCTTGCACTTTTTCAAATGACACAACAAAGAGACTTGCCGTTATTTTCTATGGAAACGTTGTTGTTGCAGTTCTTCCACCGACTACATGATGCGAGTGCGACTAGTCAACAGTTAGTATAAGGGAATCATTTAGACTTTTTAAGAGTTGTTAAAGGCACATTTAAATTAGAGATGGCTAATTTGGGTTATGTTTTTTGGCAGGTTTGTGTTGAATTACATAATAATTAATACACTTAACAACATGGATTGCTTCAACTCTGACCAAATGGTTTGACCATGCTGAAAACTGTTGACACTGGACAATGACTTACTTATTTATGGAACCAACTCATCTCACTGCATGTTAAACAGATTTTCTGTGAAATGCATTCCTGGATAGATCATTTACAGTTTGCATTGACATGATTAAACAAGTTTGTTTTTACATCGAGACACCCAACATAGAGGTCAACATTCCACAATGACAGTCGGCTCTACCTCTATGCAAGGAACTCAAGATAGTGTAGTAAGAATGTCGTGCAACTTCACAATGAGAGCAATAATCCCTGTTCCCTGCCAGAAGGTAAGGAACCTGATCTCTGGGTTACACGTGCCTTGTAACCAGAGTTGTTGCAGACAAACAAATACAGGTTGATTCTAAAGATTCAAACTCAGACACCTAATTGTGATCTAATGTCGCAGTAATAGTGGACCCATATAATTGTGCAGAATAGGATGATGGGACACGGTTAAAGAACACATTTTATTAAAAAGTACATGCACTCAGCCATTATCTCCCTTAGAGGAATCCAGCAGAGCTCTGCAGAAGTCTTTGCACTGTTTCAAGAGATTTGGTAATAACATTGCCATCATTTCTATTTTTACCTCATATCTTTCTCCTATACTATGTTCTTTCTTGTGGGTTAAAATGTATTTTAGCCAAGGAAGATGATACGGTTTGGGCTCTGTAGCAATCTGTGGGTTGGGAGTTGGTGGACAAGTAAAATGCAGCTATGCTGTTGCTGCAGATCATGATTTGAAGCCCAGCGGAGATACAGCTACGTTTACGCACCAAGCAACCTGAAACTTCAGGTTTTCTATGTATCACAATCTTGAAATGTAGTAATACTTTTAGAACGATCGAAGCCACATTATCAACTGGTGTTTACATGGTGACTCATAGCTCTGCAGATGCAAACGCTATTGTCATTGACTACCAGTAGAAATAATGTCACTGCTAGCCTGTTAGCTCGTTCAGCTACTTAGCATGCCTAGCAGCGACCGACGTTATCAATATTTCTCGTTGTCTCACACCGTCTCACCTTCAGCGATCACCCTCTTGATCCTCAGCTTCATGTCACCGAGCTCAACGACCTGTCCCACGAAGTCATTGTGGTCCCGGCCTGCCAGTCCGGACGCTCCGGGCCCGGCTAGGAAATCCAGTGCTGACTGGAACAGGGACATTTTATCCAGCGCCCTGCTTCAGACTCACAGAGGCCGGCTCAAGGGGGGGGGGGAAATCAGCTGTGTAGATCCCGGCAGACTCAGCAGAAAACTCCACGGCTGTTTGTTCTGTTATTAAGGCTTATAATCAGGTGATATTATTCTTTCACTGGAAGCGAACATCCTCTTCCTGCTGCTAGGCTGAAGAGGCCGCCACCGTCGCAAGCGCTGACTTCCGTGAAGGATGATGACGTCAGGACACGATTAAATCATGTGATGTACCCATGGATGTACCATAGAGAAAAACGTCCAATACAAAAAGTTTGAAAGACATTTTGGGGAGTCTCGAATGTAAACAATTTATAAAAATGTTTTAGCAGAATGTTTTGTTGTGTTAGGTGTTGCAGGTGGGTATGGTATCACCTGTGCAGGTCTGCATTGTTAGACAATATTGTTTTGTATTGGCTATTGTTTTTATTATTTGTATTTCTTATGGTGTCAAACTTACAATATTCCTCTAAACACAGAAGAAAAGTTTTAATTTCAAGTCTTATCCACAGACTCAAATCAAATCAAGTTTTATATCGTACAAAAACGATTTTGAGTCGAGCCAAAGTGATGTAGCCTACATGCAATAAAAACACTTCACTGCGATAGCAAACAGAAGACAATAAATTAAACAGCAAATGTAAAAATCAAACACAGGGAAATGTCAGGAGTCGTACTCCGCTCTGACTAGAAGGCCAGGGAGAAGAAGTGAGTCTTCTTTAGTGCAGATTAAAAAAAAACTAGGGTGTTCTAGAGCGTATGGGCCAGCTGCTGGGTTTTGAGCCTGGTCTTGGGCACTATCAGTGCTCAGCAGTTGGTCAGCTCTGGCTGGGGTGTAACGATGGAGGAGTTCAGCTATAAGCCGGGCGGAGCCAGCCCATTTAGTGCTGTAACCCTTTCATGCATAGAAGTCACTACAGTGGACAGCTATTCAAAAGGTGTTTTCTTGTATATGCATTGTTTTTTTTGCATAGTTGCACCATCAGCCACTACATAGGACCCTATTGCATCATCCCATACACTGCCACTCAGTGCCATGTCAGTATAAGTGCATGATACATGTGTCTAAACCAAGATGGACGACAGAAAGCCACATGGACCAAGTCACCCATCTATATCCTGCCAATCCTTTTATGGAAAGCGTCCCCTGCAGGTATAAAAAAGGTGGTGACATCAAGTAACAACTAAGGAATCATATAATTCATAAATTATCAAAGTATTGATGTTATATTTGCAGGAAATCATGATTAACCACCTGTCCACTACAGTGGACGTCATGCATCACTGGCTATATTTCAACTACAATTCATAATGGTACTGCTGCTGTTGTTCCCAGGGCCGTCCCTCCCTACAGGCAGATCATGCAGACTATGTGGGGCCTCACCTTGTGGAGGGGGACACACATTGCGGAGGAGGGCCTCTTCTGAGGCGCAATTAGGGTGGCGCGGCACGGTTTCGCCGCTGCGAGGCTCCACTAGCACTAAATCAATATACTTATGTTATTATAATGTAATTTTAAGTTTGCACATCTTTATTTATCATTTTTTCAAAATGTACATCTCTTCAGTTCAAACCCTGAATGCATACTGTCCACCTGAGTGGACATATACAAATCTCTTTGAAAAAACTAGATTAAAAAAAAAAAGTTCAAATCTTGTTTTCCATGCACCAAGAGCAATAATAACACTTGGTAAAAAAATCCTGACTGAGGCTTTCATAATTCATGCATGAAAGGAGTTTAGAATCCATTCGGAACCGAATTGGAAGCCAGTACAATGAGGCCAGAATTGGGGTGATGTGGTCACGCTTTTTATGGCCAGTGAGAAGACGCGCAGCTGCGTTCTGCACGAGCTGCACTGCAGGCGTCTAATTGACGCCTGGGCCCTTTCTCATTTCTCGAACTCCCCTCCTCGACTCCTATCCTCGATACTTAGTCCCGCCCACAGATGTGTTCATGACGACTTATATATTTACTTTGATTCATTCACAGTGCGGTATAATGAGACAATAATGGCTACAGATGCGGACACACACACACATATATATATGTATATATTTATATAAATATATACAATTTCAGAATCAAGCAGAGCACTCTCATAATAACGTAACACTATCAGAGACTGGATATATCCCCCCCCCCTCTCTGGTCGCTACAATGTGGAAAATAAATTACGGGACAAAAGTTTTATTTACAAGTATTAAAAGTAAGCAGAGGACACCAAACCAACTGACACCTGTCTGTCTGCTGCATCGACCACACACTGTACCACACACACCTACACCACACACACGCATATACAGCTCCTAAAACAGGCTACAGCCGTGGTGTATTTTATTGTGAAGCACTAAATGGTTTTAGAAAAATATCGACTCTTTGTTTGTAGATATCTACTAAACTAAAGCAAAAAGAGTAGGCCTGTTCTACTGAGTGATATATATTATACACACTGCTCTGCTTTCTGCACGGACCTCACAGCTGTTCTCACTGTAAACATCGCGTCGCGATGAAAGCAGTTAATAAAATAATATCCAGGGGATGCATGCAGAGCTGTCATTGGCTGAGATAAGTCCGGCCGTGCGTCACGAGTCTTTGAAACATCTCTGTTGCCGGAAATGCATCCACGAAGCAGCCGTGGAGGACTGTGGAGGACCCATCAGTGTATCCTCGGTTATAGCTCCTCCAGAGAGCCTCCTCGACGCTCGATCCTCGGTCCTCGAAGTGCATTTAGAGAAATGAGATGTCCTTCAACATGGCGCGCTGAAATTCATTTCCGGGTCACTGCCGGAGGACCGAGGAGTCGAGGAGGGGGATTTGATGAAATGAGAAAGGGCCCTGGTCCATACCATACCCACGTTTGTTGTGTACCGTGTATGTGTACGCCATCTACTGGACATCATCTGTCAACTGTATGTAGGGTTTTGTATTAGGGTCCTAAACACTTTCAAGTAGTCCATCAGTGCAAACAAGTTTAATTCAATGGATTACCATGTTAGAATGTGTATCATGAAGCATTGGAGCTTTCTTGATCCAATGTGTTTTATCAAACTCCCTTCCATTTTGTAAAAAATATCAACGTAAAAAAGCATACATGTAGTTTTAATACAGGAGTGAATAACTTCCTTGCATGCCATTATAATGTTTTTGTAATGTCATTATCTTGAGATCATGGTAATTATTAAGTTATCACACAACTTGTTTTCTGTTGGATTTCTCCTGGTAATTTCTCACAAGTAGGCTACCTTTCCTTGATCTGACATGTTCAGTTTAAATCGGTGGTAACAGTTAGGGTATAATACTATGCTCTCATGGAACTGTTGATCTTTCAATTAAGTTAATTATTTGTCATGATCGTATAATAACTATATACAAGGCCTTCTCGGCTTATTTAGATCATGTCCCCACTGAAAAAGAGAGTTTTTGGTACCACTTTACAATAAGACTACCCTTATAAAGGATTCATAAATGGTTTATAATTAGGTTGTAAACACTTTATTAATCATTAAGAACCATTTATAAACCAGTTCTAACATAGTTTTCATACATCAACACAGGCTCACTATTTGGCAAGATGACTAAGCCTTATGTTGGCTACTTAGTTTACTTCGTCTTCTTCATCAGCCAACATCCTTGGCATCTGTTGTTCACTGAGTTGATTCCACCCTCATTCATCTTGATGTTTTTTGGCATCTCTTTATGACCATTTATTTATGAGTTACTAACATTTGTAACTGCCAAAAGGGAGCCTTGTAAAGTGTAAAACACATTCCCATTTATTAATGAATTACAAGCATTTATAATTGGTACTAATTGTTATTGTAAAGTGTTAAACAAATCACCATTTATTAATGAGTTACTATGAATTTTTAATTAGTTTAAGTTATATTAAGCCTTAAAGTTATGCATAAATTAGGGCGTGACAGGTCTGTCCAGTGACTGCTGCTGTTAGCTTTCTGCTCTGCTAGCAGCTCCGTGATGCTACAGGGGCTCTGCCTGTTCAGCTCATCTGGGGAACATAACTTGAACTCGGCCATGTTTGTTGTGCTGGTGCCTTGTGGACAATTATTCATGCTTATATCAGACTATTGTGACTCGCTCCGCGTTTAAAAACAGACGGTGCATGAACGAAGTTTTACGGTAGGCCTAAGTGAAATTCGAGTACTTCATTTATGTGTTGCTTATGTCTTTAGTCAGCTAACGTTAATTAATGTTAAGGCTTGGGTTAGCATGTAAGCAAGTGGTAGCTACATCTGTGCTAACGATGCTAATCGTAGCCTCCAAGTTAAAACGTTATAGAGAAATGTTAAGCATTAAAGGTGGGGTAGGTATGTAATTTTGGAGAAACCAGCTCGAGTGCGCTATAATTTGAAAATACACAGCAGGAAAAAATCTACAACTTCCTTACAGAGCCCCTCCTCCAACACACACGAACGCGCACATGGGCAAGAGATAAGTTTGTGCACAGATGGAAGGCTGACAGGCAGGTAGGCCATCCAGTTATTTTAGCCGGGCCGGCTAAAATGATTGGTCGTACTTTTTACAGTACTACGGCTTCCACAGATGACATTTTTTCATGGATTTTATGTCAAAGCACTTAAAGGTGGGGTAGGTAAGTTTGAGAAACCGGCTCGAGATCGCTAGAATTTGAAAATACACAACCGGAGAAAATCTGCCACTTCCTTATAGAGCCCCTCCTCCAACACACACGAACGCGCACATGACCAATGCGGGCACGAGATAAGTTTGTGCCCCGATGGAAGGCTGACAGGCAGGTAGGCCATCCAATCCGTTTAGCCAGCCCGGCTGTACTTTTTACAGTATTACAGATGACATTTTTTTATGGATTTTTTGTCAAAGCACTTAAGATATTCATTGCTATCGGGATGTTAAGAGCATTCCATGGAATATAACAAAAAGTGTATCTCGAGCCGGTTTCTCAAACTTACCTACCCCACCTTTAAGTGGGATAATACTGTAGAACAAACGGCTTCTTAGGGTCATAAGGTCATCCTTGTAAGTTAGAGTGATATTTTATTAGGTAACTTTATGCATTGATAAGGTTAATTTAAATTTGCTATGATCGATTATGTAGACAAGCTAACGTCAAAGTAGTGTTGAGCGGCCTATGTGAAATTAACCTCACAATAAGATGTGTGTATATTACAAATATTAATGTCATATTTCAAGATGATTACTTAGATATTACAATATGGTTGGTTGAGCTGGGGTTCATTATTGAGCTTACACGTTAATGTCACAGTCATATCTGAACGAAGAGAATACATATAATTTTTTTAAATCAATATGGATCATTACTGTATAATTATCCTTATATTATGTTATACAATGCACCTAATAAACAAGTATGGCATTTTGAAACATGATGTACAACAATTTTTACTGTAATTTGTGTGCATTTTGTTGTTAACTTAGATGATGTTATGATTTATTTGTTGTTAGTATGCACGTGGACACTTTGGACATACCTGGAGAAGTAATAAATGGGTCTTAGTTCGGAATGATGCAAGTTAAAGACAAAAGGCGGAGACTAGTGTTGAAACTAGTGGAGAAACGATCAAGATGCCACCTTGTCCCTCTGATTAGACGGCATGTTAAGTCAGGAAGTAACATTATTAGTGATGCGTGGAGGGCATACAGGAGGAGAGTGCTGAGTAACATGGGGTACAACCACTACACCATAAACCACATCAGGTGGTTTGTGAACCCCCAGACTGGCAGTCATACCCAACATATAGAAAGAGCTAGGTCGACCGTCAAAGGACATGTCTGTATGAGAGGAAACCGTACAGAGAGTTTGTTGGAGGAACACCTCAAGGTTCTTGAATGGACATCTTGGCTTGGCTCTGCTCACCCTGATGGACTGCTTGGATGCTTGTTCAAGGATATACACAAAGCCTTTCCAGTCTGAGTATGTCTTACCAAGTCTTTCATTTATGTCTGAGAAAAGCTTTTATGTTTAAATATGTGTATCAGTCATACTAAACAGTCATTATTTTGAGTCCTAATTTTCTTCATGTGGGAATAAAATGTTTTGCTTGGTTCTTTTGCCTTTTACTTTGCATTTCATGTGAAAAATGTGTATTAGGTCAGCGTGTATGTTATAACTCATTCATAAATGGACATATGTATTAAAATTAAAAACAACGCACCCTTTCAGTAGTTATACATGTTAGTGAATCATCAATAGATGGTGATGTGTTTCACACTTTACAATAAGGCTCCCTTTTGGCAGTTATAAATGTTAGTAACTCATTCATAAATGGTCATAAGAGATGCCAAGAAACATCAAGATGGAAGGGGGAGAATCAACTCAGTGAACAACAGATACCAAGGATGCTGGCTGATGAAGAAGATGAAGTAAGCTAAGTAGCCAATATAAGGCTTAGCAGTACAGATAAATGTGGGCTCACTAATGATTTATAAAGTGTTCCCAACCTAATCAAATCCAAAGAATACAAAGTGTTCAATTGACATACGTAGTTGTACGGCTGTAATATACTAAATCATGCTTCATGACTTTAATGCAGGAAAGACATGTGTCAGTTACACTTTTACATCACAGAACAAGAGCAGCATTGGGAAATGAACAAAATCACTGATAGCATGTTACAACATTTTAAATTTGGCTGGACCTTTTGAAATATGGCCTAATGTGGAGATGGAGCCAAAAAGATAAAACAGAAACTTATTTTGGAGATCAGCCAGGGTCTACTTAGGGTCCATTTCATCTCAGAATCATTCAAATACAAAAAGGATTGGATCAGTGAGACTGGGTCATAGAGGATACAGTCATTATAAACTATATGTTATCTAAAAGCCCTAGTCACATACATTTACAATCAATTTATTTTATGAAAAGATAACATCCAAAGCAATGTTTGCTTTTTGAAAACTATCATGTCTATGTACCGTTGAGCTCATTGAATCAAACATGTACAGCCACTTTTAAATACACCCATCACCTCAATGTACAGAGATAAAGTAAAAAAGCTGCGGTAGGGTTGTTTAAATAAACATCATGCATAAACCTTTTTTAGTAAGTCCAAAAAGAAAAAAATACTAGTGGCTGAGCCAGCGTTTGTGGCAAGCAGGGAACCCATCAGCAATATTTCCTTCAGTTTTTGAACAATAATTTAAGTGCCTCAGCCATGTCAGATTCACCTCTTTTTTATGTTTTTTTGTTATTAAAGTTTTTATTTATGAACATACATGGTACATAGCTCATATGGTGTAGCATACAGAAAGAGGAAGGTCAGGCTACAAAACATGTTAGTTAAGTGTTCCTGGTTAAAAAAAAAACAGAAAAATGCAAAGGTGTAAGATTACCAATCAGACACTACAGCGATCATAAAATAAAAATAATAACAACAAATGATGCTTGATTAGAATAATTGTACCAAGGCCCTTTTGTGAGAGTCCTACTGTCAGGCTATAGTTAGAGGTCAGGTATTCCACAAAGCGATCCCAACTTCCTAGAACCACAGGTCCTCTACCCCTCATTCTTGCCAACATAACCTCATATGATGCTGTTTCACTCATCAGAGCCTTCCATTCGTTCGGGTTGGGATTGTGGGTGCTTTCCAGTGTCTCAATATACTTCTGGCAGCTGAGGTTATCCCAACCAGTAAAACTGAATGAGCACTTTTTGTCAGTTTTGGAATTTTAGTTTTATCGCCCCCTATAGGCATAACGGGGATAATGGCAAGGATATTCCTACCCATGCCTCTAAGAATTCCAACACTCTTTGCCAAAACGGGTTGACCATAGAACATTCCCTTATGAGATGTACAAATGTGCCCATCTAAATAAAGGGTTAACCCACACAAGGCTCCTGGACCTGATGGCATCCATGTTCTCAGGGTGTGTGCAGTTCAGCTGCCAAAGGTGTTCAAAGACATCTTCAACAGGTCCCTGCTGCAGTCTGTAGTCCCCACATGTTTTAAACACTCCACCATCGTTCCTGTCCCCAAAAAGACAAAAATCGCCAGCCTCAATGACTACCGCCCAGTAGCACTCACCTCCATCATAATGAAGTGCTTTGAGCGGTTAGTCAAATCATTCATCACCTCCTCCCTCCCTGACTCTCTGGACCCCCTGCAGTTTGCCTACAGAGCAAACAGGTTCACAGACGACGCCATAGCCCTCACCATCCACACTGCCCTCTCACACCTGGACCAGAGGAACACTATGTGAGAATGCTGTTCATTGATTACAGTTCAGCATTCAATACCATTGTGCCCTCCAAGCTGGTCATCAAGCTCAGAGACCTCGGGCTCAACAGCACCCTCTGTGACTGGATCCTGAACTTCCTTACGGCAGACCCCAGGCAGTGCGGGTGGGAAACATCACATCCTCCACCCTGATCCTCAACACCGGAGCCCCTCAAGGCTGCGTGCTCAGCCCCCTCCTCTACTCCCTGTTCACTCATGACTGCGTGGCCATACACAGCTCCAACACCATCGTGAAGTTTGCTGACGACACAACCGTCATCAGCCAGATCACAGACGGCGACGAGACGGCGTACAGAGAGGAGGTCGAAAACCTGACATCTTGGTGCCAGGATAACAACCTCCATCTCAACATCAGCAAAACAAAGGAGCTGATTGTGGATTACAGGAAGCAGCAGGGAGAGGGACACACCCCCATCGCCATCAATGGGACTACGGTGGAGAGAGTCAGCAGCCTCAGATTCCTCCGGGCCCACATCACTGAGGACCAGACATGGACTTTTCACACCACAACCATCACCAAAAAAGATTGACAGCGGCTCTTCTTCCTCTGCAGGTTGAGGATGTTCAACATGGACTCCAGGATACTCTGCAACTTCTACAGGTGCACCATAGAGAGGATCCTGACTGGCTGCATCACGGCCTGGTACGGCAGCTGCACCGCCCTCAAGCTTTACAGAGGGTGGTGAAAACTACACAGAACATCACCAGGATGGAGCTGCCATCCATGGATGACCTATACTCCCAGCGGCTCAGGAAGAAATCCCTCCGGATTATAAAAGACCCCCATCACCCCAGCCACAAACTGTTCAGTCTGATGCCGTCTGGCAGGCGCTACCGCAGCATCCGGACAAAAACCACCAGATTCAGAGACAGTTTCATCCCACAGGCAATAAGACTGTTAAACACCTGAACTGTTGTAACAACATCCATAACATTCATCTGCTACTTAGTAATTATTTATCTATTTATCTAATATATCATTCCAATAGCTTGCATATAGACTCTTATTGCACTATTTCACTTTTTTTTTAAACTATTTTTCTTTTTGTATTTACTTGCACTATATTTTTCTGTTTTTCTGTATTATTGTGTTGCACTGTTGGAGAAGCCTGTGACCTAAGATTTTCATCGACATAATCGAATGCCAAATAAAGAACCTTGAACCTTGATCTCTTTCTTGCATTTCCAGCATGTGTTGGTATTTATTAGTCCTATTTTGAAAAGCCTAGATGGTGTCCAGTAGGCTCTAGTACCGGTGTAGAGAATTTTATACTGAATGAATTTACTTCTAGTTTCTTTAATATATTTAGCATTATCAGTTTAACAGAATAACTTCCCCCATTTTCCTAGGTTTTTTTTTTTTTTGAAGGAGTGGATAAAAATTGAGTGTGGTCTGTTCCGTCTGATAAATGCTAAAGACCTCGAAGACATTATTCAACATCTGAAATCCTCCTCCTGCCTCGATATTATTCCGACAGGATTTTTCAAAACAGTTTTTCCCTGTGTTACGTTCCCTCTTTGCTAGGGGTAAGGAAGGGAAACGACACGACCAGATTAGTATAATTATAGGTGATTTATTTATAAAGCAAGGTGTAACAAAATGGCAGGCAGGCCGTCTGAAACAAACAAAAGGGGTCAAAAGGGCACAGGTTGACAGATAACCAAACTAAGGGAGGACTCAAAAGGCATACAGGGAAAATACGTACCAATATACTAAATAGAGAACAAAACAAAACCTCACTTCAAGAGTGGTACAACTAACAAAAGGGAGTCTAGACAAAACACACAGCTAAACTAAAAGGCAACAGTCACAAAATCCTAATCTACTCTAAACACTAACTAAACTACTCTACCCTCTAACTAAGCTACTCTAGACACTCAACATTAAGCACATAAGTTGTCACTCGATACTGAACACATATGTTGACACTCGTCACTAAACACATATGTTGCACCAAACACAGTCTGTAGTGTCCATGACACAAGAGCAAAAGGTATGAGGCGTCTGATCGCAGCAGAGCCTCCAGAGTGATGATTGTCCGCAGCCTTTGTACTCCTCCCCAGCAGGTGTGCGCCGGCTGTGCGCTGCGATTGGACGACGTCAATCCAATTCCCATCTTCAGAGGCGGACCAGGAGATGGGCAGCCAATGATGTTGGCGCAACCACACAGCTCATTTACATGAACACACACACAGCTGAAAACACTCACAGGCAGATTAATGAGCAGACAAACAGCATCCGTAACACCCTGTATGGCCTCAGATATACTACACATAGTAAACAACTCTCTTCAATCAGGTGTATTTTCACAGGCCCTGAAAACTGCAGTAATTAAACCACTCCTAAAAAAGCATAACTTGGACACAACCGTAATGAATAATTACAGGCCAATATCAAACCTTCCTTTTTTAAGCAAATTGATTGAAAAAGTTGTTTTTCAACAGTTGAGTTTCATGTTTTTAAATGACGGTTTTGATGTGTTTCAGTCAGGCTTTAGACCTAACCACAGCACTGAAATGACATTCATTTAAACACAGACAGTGGCAGAATATCAGTTTTAGTATTATTAGATCTCAGCGCTGCCTTTGACACTGTGGACCACAACATATTGCTAGACCGTCTAGAAAACTGGGTGGGAGTTTCAGGAACAGCTCTAAATTGGTTTAGTACCTACTTAAAGGACATAAAAAACTTTGTCTCAATAGGCAACTACACATCAACTTTGACAAATATGTCATGCGGGGTTCCTCAAGGCTCCATCTTAGGACCTTTGCTTTTTAATATTTATATGCTACCTCTGGCTAAAATTATTAAAAAGAGCGATCTAAGTTATCACATCTATGCAGACGACACCCAGATTTATTTTAAAATCGCACCAGGAGACTGTTCTCCGATTAGGACACTGAGCAAGTGCATTGAGCACATCACTGACTGGATGACTCAGAACTTTCTCCAACTGAACAAACAAAAAACTGAGATCATTGTTTTTGGAGCAAAGAAGGACCGATTAAAAGTAATCGCAGAGCTTCAGTCAGCAGACTACAAAACCACTAATAAAGCCAGAAATCTAGGTGTAGTGATGGACTCAGACCTGAATTTCAACAGCCACATTACAACAGTCATTAGGTCTGCTTATTATCACCTGAAGAATATATCGAGGATTAAAAAACTAATATCACAACAGGACTTAGAAAAGCTTGTCCATGATTTTATTTTCAGTAGACTCGACTACTGCAATAGTGTATTCACAGGGCTGACAAAAAAATCCATCAGAAAACTGCAGCTGATCCAGAACGCTGCTGCACGTGTCCTCACTAACACTAAAAGAGTGGATCATATCAGTCCGGTTCTGAAATCTCTACATTGGCTTCCAGTCGGCAAAATAATTGATTTTAAAGTACTATTGCTAGTTTTTAAATCATTACATGGTTTAGGACCAATGTATATTGTTGAACTCCTGCATAATTACGAGCCATCAAGGTGCCTCAGGTCTTCTGGGACGGGTCTGCTATCGGCTCCGAGAGTAAAAACAAAACATGGAGAGGCAGCATTTAGCTGTTATGCCCCGACACTCTGGAATAAACCCAAATCATGCACGTCCGCAGAAACGCTTACTATTTTTAAATTGAGACTAAAAACATATCTCTTTGCTGCTGCTTTTAATTGAGATGCTCATATTCGAACTACAGTATGCCTTTTAAACATGTATTGTTTACCTGTGGTGTTTATTTTTATTATTTTATTATATTTGCTTTGTAATGTCTGTTGTAAAATTGTATAATGTGTTTTTAATGTATTTATTCCTAAAAAGCATTTTAATTTGTTAATTTGTTTTGTAAAGCACTAAAGCACTGTCGCGTACAGAAAAGTGCTATATAAATAAACTTGCCTTGCCTTGTCTGCACTGATAGTTTGTTTGGTGTTCCTGAAGATCTTTGCGGATTCTCAAATTCATCTCTTTGATAAGCAACAACATAATTGGAAACACTTATTTGTGGTATCATCATATCTTACACCCTTTATGTTTAGACTAATGCTTTTATCAAGGTCCAACCACAGCCTCTTTGAGAAAGGCATAGTCTAGTCAAACCATGTGTGGTTAAGCTGCTGACATACTGTGAAATAATTTGACAGAGCTGACACTGTGATTTCACAGAACGTAGCTGTATGACCCTCATGCTTGGAATTTAGGGTAGACATTGGGTGGGAGATACAAGACCTCCATATTGGCAATTTGAACTCTAGGTCATTGGAAACTTTTAAGGACACAGATACCACATTACAACATTTTGTACACAAGTTACAGCATTCAGGTTAGCTTAGTCATTCTCTTCCCTGTGAGCCATCACAAAGTCAGCACTGCCCTAAGACTAAAGACAAAGCTTTGTTCACAGCGAATAAATGCCCATCCAATGCAGTTCATTTTGGAGGGAATCTGATGTATTGGCAACCTTCTCTTTAAGTTGTTCTCTGTGAAACCCCACACTTTTGCAGGTGGTTTTAAGGAAATCTGTAATAACTTTCTCTTTAAGTTGTTCTCTGTGAAACCCCACACTTTTGCAGGTGGTTTTAAGGAAATCTGTAATGTTGATTTCAATGTGTACTTGATGACTGTTAAAAGTTCAAGGGCAATGTGATTGGCAATGGGCTCTGGTTTAAAAGAACATCGAGGCCTACATCCAAGCTGAGATGGTGACATCAAATAGTGAGGACGGTGGTTCTTTACGCTCACTGATTGGGCACACCTCTAAAACGTCCATACCTCCTACTCTCTGATTGGCTCATGAAGACCCAATGCCAGCTTGCCATTGATCAGACAACACGCCAGTCGAACGGCTTTGGTACGCCTCCTGCATAGACCGATCAGTCGGCTGATGTGGAACCAGAGTCCTGAGAACCAATCAAAGACCTTGGTTTCGACAGGCAAGCTTCCCGCGTGCACAACAGACAAGTCTATTCAACTTGAATGCTTGTTCACGTGTGGGATATGTTCAAGACTTCTACTGGATAGAGCGTCCGTCTTAGATGTATACACATACAATAAAGTTAAGCAAATTAGAAGAAAAATAACAATTGCCCTGAAATGTAGGCACACATAATTGTAATAATTCACAATACCTACATTGCCCCCCTAAATCTTTTCATATTTTGATTGATACTGTGGAAATGTGAAGCCGTACAGTTCAACAACTTATTAGTATACTTTGGTTGGATACACATTTTTTTACATTAAACATCTGGATACATATATATATATAGTATAGTTAGCTTTCAAGTGACACTTTATCTGTAATATCTGTAATTTATGTTCATATGTTGGGTATCTTATAGGCTTCTTGAAATAGTCGACATGTTGAAATATAAATAAAAAATATATATAATATATAAGGAAATTATGATAATGAATTGGTTTTCGCAAGCTTTTAATTGACCAAACTCATCTTTTCAGTTTTGAATTTAAAAATGGTTAATAGTAAAGGTGGATATCTTTCTGGAACATACTTACATTAATGTGCTCGGAACCCTCTTAAAGCTCCATTAAACAATACTTTTTTCCCTGTTTCAGAATCTGAGCTTTTCAGAACACTGTTGTCCAGACATTTGTTTTTCCCATATATACATAATGAACGTTTTGAACACTGCTTTCTTGAACGCAGCTCGTTCTGCTACGTCATGACGCCGGGGCGTGGTCTGTCGGTTTTCCTCGGCCACCTCACGCTTGCCTTTGACAGAGAGCCCTGCTAGCTGTCGCGCACGGTAATTCCCCAGTATTTCAAACTAAGCAGCTAGCCGGTGATTTTATTTAACACGAGCGCTCTCCTCAGTGACAGTTTAGCTTCAGCAAGGAGCTCGCACTTACCGGTGGTTCTCATCTGACAAAGGGACGTGACAAAGTAAAAGATGTCAAAAGACACGGAAGGGAAGAGCGAGGAGATTATGAACATGGAGAGCAAGGTGCTGTGGTACCCGGACTCCAAGAAGAACACACGGATGGACACATTTAGGATACAGGTCAACAAGGACTACGGGCTTAATCTGGGTGAGTAGAGAGGAGGGGAGGAGGCAGACAACGACCCAGACAGACAGACAGAGAGACACAGTGTGTTATACATGTCGGCTAGTATTGAGCGTCTGAAGCTGGATATCTGAGTCAAATATAAAATTAGAAACAGTGTCCTCCTCCTGCTATCTAATAACCTTACCTACAATTGGCTTACAATACCTCTAAATTGCCACTGTCTAAAGCGGATTTACAGTGCTTTTTCAAGCTAGCTTTGGTTTGCAACCATGTAAAGGGGCTGCTCAGTTGTAGAGATATTGCACCGGAATACACACTCTCTGCAGGTGTAATGGTATTATTAATAATTATGTGACTCAGCATTCCCTTTTTGATCAAACCAGCTGTTAAAATACGCACAGCTGCTCACTCCAAGTTCCTGATGAAAGAGATCAGCATTTTTTATTTGCATCTTTGAAGCGTGTTAATTTTGGTGGAATTCTGAAGGAATTATAAATAACCTGCTCTGCTGGGTACTGAAAAGAGAGGGATATAGAGGAAGAGACATATTTAGATAAATGTTTTGAAGTCAACCTTATTTGCCACTCTGTCTTTGCACAGTGTACAAAAACACAATACGTCACATACAAAAGCACTTCCCCCAAATTAATTACGTAAGAACCTTTCCCATTATTAGTGTTGTTCTCTGATACAGAGCAGAGCACTTCCTCGAAACCCCAGACCTGCTGGAATGTGTCTAGATCTCCAGTACTTTTATAAAAAAATAAAAATCAACCATCAATCTGAACTTCATCATGTTAATATTGACAGTGACAGGTTCAAAGTCAACACTTTCTTCCACCATCTTGGCCTGCCCTAAAACAAAGCTGTCACTTGTGTTTTTGTGTATTTTAAACCCAGAATAAAAACCTGCTTGATAAAAACCTCTCTACATTTTGTAAAACAGCTTTAAGAAACAGAAACAAGAGATAGTAAACTGCAGGCGGAAACACTAATGCTATTATTAATATGTATAGCATGTGAGTCAGCCCTCCCTTATTCATGAAATAGCTGTTACAATACACACAGCCGCTCACTCTCAGTTCCTGATGAAAGAGATTGGCATAATTAATTTGCATCTTTGAAACGTGTACATGTCAAATAGGTGGACATTTTGAAGGAATGCAGAAGAGCCGGGCTCTGCTGGGTACTGAACAAGAAAGAGAGAGAGAGATGTCATGAGGGAAAGATGGGAGCAGTGGACAGCTGTGGCAGATGTGTGTGTGTATTCCTTATTGGAGATTCTCTTTTTACCAGGCATCAACGCTATTAGTAGAGTTTGTATTTGGGTTAGTAATCAAAGCCGATAGAAGCTGATAGAGGGAACTACTTTTCCTTTAAATCAGTGAATTACAATCTGGTACTCTGCCTTTTTGGCCTTATACTAACTTGTTCTTATATCTGATTTGAAAACTGTACAAACTTCACGTTTGAGAGGATGGTCATACCTGTGTATTAATATATTTGTGTTATGAATCTGTAGTAATTGCTGTTTCTCTGTCCATTAGCCAACTACAATGACCTGTACCAGTGGTCGGTGGACAGCTACCCAGATTTCTGGTCAGAAGTGTGGCGCTTCTGTGGAGTAGTGAGCTCCAAACCTTATGAAGAGGTGAGTCCAACCTCTGCTGGAGCATTGGATGAGAGAGGGGTCTCAGCCATACATCCAACAGCCACTTTCAGTATTACATGAAGAACTCAAATCTAAAAATACAATTAAAATAAATTATCATAATTTCCAGTAGTTTTCAAAAAATATATATTTTTGAATCAAGGGCTGCTAGAAAAATAAATATATAGAAATATAATGGCATTTGTTCCCATTAGCATTGCACCTACCTTATCAAGGCCACATGAAAAGTCTGTTTGGTAAAGTAGGTTTCACTGACTGTTTTTAAATGACCTTATCTTTATCAAATATTATCTTTAAATTATTTAATTTACTGTCTAGCCTCCTTATGCTGTTTAGAAACAGGATAAAGCCACTCTGGTGGGCGTGTTATGTAATAAAGGTTGACACCTCATTTGCACACATGGATAATTCCACGTCACATATTCTTTTTTTTCAAGCATTCATTTTGTCAGCCACTTAACTCTTTGTTAGGTTTGCTGTCCCAGCAGATAAGTTATCTGCTTGTTTTTAACATGAATGCACAGTGGGCGGGGCTATTCAATTCCATGATGAATTGTCATATCGCTTACTGATTTTGTCCAGTAAAAAGATCAGCTGTTGCAATGACTTGATACTTGTGTAGAGTAGTGACTTTCTGATTTGAGTGCTTTTATCTCACAATCCCATTTGTTTACTCAAATTCTGTGATAGCAAGGTCACCAACGCTTAACATACATGGCCTTGATTGACTACAGTGCTGATTCTCTCCTGTGTGTGTGTGTGTGTGTGTGTGTGTGTGTGTTTGTTTGTTTGTGTGTACAAGGTGGTGGATGTATCCAAACGGGTCTCAGATGTGCCAGAGTGGTTTAAAGGAGCTCGGCTCAACTACGCTGAGAACTTGCTCAAACATGCAGACCAGGACAAAGTAGCTCTCTATGCTGCAAGTAAGTATTGAAAGAAATTGATGCAGATTCAAATGAATCTTACACAGTGCTGCATGCTGACTTTATTGATCAGTGTTAATTCCATGCATAAACATTTTTTTTCACACAACACAGTGCTCATTTTTTGTTATATTCCTGCAAAAACACATTCACACATTCAAATCATACAGGGAGAGATGAGGTTTCTACTTTGTCATCTTTACAATTAGTATTTGCAAATAAAATCAACATTAAGAAGTCAAGAACATATTGAGCATTTGAGCACAGAATCTAAATGGCACAAGGCTGCATATGTCACTTTGTCAATATATGAACCACTGCTCCCTCTATCGCTCAGGGCTGTCACATATTATAATGGACAGGCTCTTCTTTATTGCCCTATCTGTGTGTATATATACACATGCACATAACCTTCTGCAGGAGCCGTAATGTAATTATGGGATGGCTCATTTGTATCAGTGCTGTGGAGCCTCGGTGAATGTCAGGAAACTATTACTTAGAGAGACAAGGAGGACTGCGCCTGTCTCTGTCCTGGCACACTATCAATCTCTATTACTGTCTCCATCTCGGTCTACCTGTTTTTATTTGTCAGTGTTTTGGATTTGAGTTTTAACTGTATTATTAGAATTTAAATAAAATGTTACACAGATCCTAATACATCTAAACCAATCAGAATATATATAAAAGTCTCCTCGGCTTCCACAATCATTTTTAGAAATGTATATGTTTGTATCTGTTCCTGTGCATTTGTCTCACTTCCTCCTTGTTTCTACCAGCGGAGGCAAATGATGAGATTGTGAAGGTGACGTATGGGGAGATGAGGCGCGATGTGGCGTTGTTTGCTGCAGCCATGAGGAAGATGGGGATCCAGACTGGCGACCGGGTCGTAGGTGAGTCTCAGATGAATAAATAATAACGATAATAATACATTTGATTTGTAAAGCACCTTTCCTTGTTAAAAGCAATCCCAAAGTGCTACAATGGGCATACAATGCTTACTTAAAAACACAAGTTTAATAAAAGGCTTTTTTAAAGAGAAAGGTTTGTTCTCCTTTGTATCCAATCTTTTTTTAATCTTCTCCTTCCTTTTTGCCTCTTTATTTGAAACGTGTTGCAACACAACCTAAACTTTGGCTCTTTCGGGTTTGAATCTGTGTGTCTTGGCACATGCCGCTGCTCTTTCTCAAAGTCTCCATTTATGTTTTCAAAGTCTATATTTGTACAAGGAGGAATGGCTGAGGATGCATGTTTCTCTGCAACACCCCAATGTACATTACATTCATCCTAAGCTACACATACCTGCAAACTAAACAGTATAAACTGCCATGGAGCAGCACTACGCAGCAACTGGAGCACTTATGCAAGTTATTGAAATGTGTAAGTTTTGAAGAGCTTATCTCTTTCACTTTCGTAGTATTTTGCCATATCGCCGGGTGTGGAAATGCATAATGAGCTGTTCGAACTGCCCAGCTATCTAGAGTTAAGTTACTAAAAGATGGCCAACATACTGTGGTCAAAATAATGCCTGTCAGAAGCATCAACAATTAGCTAGTTTGGTAAATAAGCTCAATTCAAATTTAGATCTAACTTTTTATGAATGTATACTGCACCTATCTAAGAGTGAATGTGGCTGCGAGGGTGTGCGTTCTTCTTTCAACAAGAAGGTTGTGGGTTTGATCCCAGCCCTTGCAGTTAACATGCCGATCCTCTGGAAATATACTTAACCCTGAGTTGCTCCTGATGGCATGGCCAACAGTGTGTGTGAATGTTAGCTTCCCTAGAGCAAGTGGTACTGCTTGAATGAGGTGTGAAAGGGTGAATTACTTGTAGTAAGCGCTTTGAGGGGTTGAAAAGACCTGATAAAGCGCTATATAAGTACAGTCCATTTACCATCTATTCCACTTGTAGTACTGCCAACAATATTTATTTTGATAGTAGTCATTTACAAGAACCAAATTATTATATTGTAACAACAATGTCTCCCACACGCTTAACATTTAAAAAGGGTAGCAGTTTGTCACAAGAAAGTATTAAACGCATTAAAGTAGTCTTCAGCTATTCATTTGTACATTGTCTGTATGAACCCAGTATGAATGTCTAATTTCACCGATTCCTATCGATCGCTGTCTCGTTTTCATTTTTTGTCCTGTGACACATTTCCAGCCAAGACAACTCGCTGTGTATCGAGCTGTTTGTGCTGTGTCAGTGTCTGGGGCTTCAGTATCACTGAGGTGGTCAAATAGTAGCATCTAAGATGTCTGAACCTTTCTATCTTTGAAGCAACTTTTGTTTTTGCTCAAGTTGAATTGACCCTGTCCTATATCAAGCCTTTGTTACAAACAGTTTGTGTGGATGAAGATGACAGAACAGGCTCAATAGTTCAGAGGTTATCTTATGGGTAAAAATGTGGGGCTGGAGAAAATGTAAGAGTTAAAGGAAATGGGAAATGTCAACTACTACACCTGGGATGACTATGTGATTATTAATTTATTTTCATAAAAGGGGTAGTTGAAGCCCACATTTTAGGGCTGAACAATTCATAGCAATTTTATAGACATCACTATATGGACTAGTGCAATATCCAAATCCATATTTGTAAAATATGTGTCAAAATAGCATTCTGAATTAAGTATTGTGGTCATGCAGAAATGTCAAAGCCTACAAATCGTATTATGCAAACTTAAGACACAATCTTTGTTTGGAAAAGATCCTTAATTTTCAATGAGAAAGAGCAGAGGTGGGACCAAGTCATTGTTTTGCAAGTCCGAGTCAAGTCTCAAGTCTTTGCGCTCAAGTCCGAGTCAAGTCTCAAGTCAGGATGGGCAAGTTCAAGTCAAGTCCAAGTCCTAAACTTTGACAAAACGAGTCTTAAACAAGTCATTATGTGCTTTTCACCAAATGTAATGACATCGATCAAAAGAATAATACTTAATAATCAAACTGCTCTTTATTAGTCACATTAATAATTTAATAATCCATTTTCTCTCTGCTTGTAAAGTAACGTGTTTTT
The DNA here is from genome assembly GCF_902827115.2 of Pseudochaenichthys georgianus. Lineage (NCBI taxonomy): Eukaryota > Metazoa > Chordata > Actinopteri > Perciformes > Channichthyidae > Pseudochaenichthys > Pseudochaenichthys georgianus. Next base: position 19,710,635 of record NC_047511.1, on the reverse strand, counting down.
TTCTAATTTAAGAGGGATCAGTAAGGTAAGGCTACTGTGACGGTTTGATTCAGAAGGAGTTTAATGGATAAGATCCATGATGTTAAGGTGACCAGAATGTTTATTTCCACTGTGTACAACATGTTATGAGGGACCCACAATCTATCTTTATGCAAGAGATAATGTGCAGCGAGGCAGTCTCTATGGGGAAAAGAACACCTGAATCTAGATCCCTCTGCAGGTGGTACTTTAACTATATTTTGATGCTAATACTTTTGTACTTTTACTTGTAACATTTTGAATGCAGGACTTTTTATTGTACAGAGTTCCTGCACGGGGCTCGACATTAACGACTGCCCGATGGCCCGGGGCCATCTAGTATTTAGCTCGGGCAATGAAGCCTCACCTGCTGGTTGCCCGATCGGGCAATCTATTATGCCAGTATCATGCAGCTCGCGGATCCAGTATGAGTGACCCGACAGTAAAACTAAACATATCTATAACTAGTTTAGGTAGTTTGAGAGGTAATTAAAATAGCTACGTGTGATATTCTAACCTGAAGTGTGTGTTTTGTCCGCTCACCGCTGCATGTGTTCATGCAGAGCTGCGTGTCGACTCATCAGCAGCAGCTGATCTCTCTCTCCCGTCAGATTAGACTTCACTCGCGTTTATGTCCATATCGATCAGATCTAGCTATTTCTAGCTAATGATATGACTACCTGCTTATTAAAAGGCACCTACACAATAAGTGTCGCGATGCAACTGGGTGAGGCCACAAAGTACAGTGGGGCAAAAAAGTATTTAGTCAGCCACCAATTGTGAAAGTTCTCCCACTTAAAAAGATGAGGCCTGTAATTTTCATCAAAATGAGAAAAAAAAAAATCCAGAAAATCACATTGTCTGATTTTTAAAGAATTTATTTGCAAATTATGGTGGAAAATAAGTATTTGGTCAATAACAAAAGTTCATCTCAATACTTTGTTATATACCCTTTGTTGGCAATGACAGAGGTCAAACGTTTTCTGTAAGTCTTCACAAGGTTTTCACACACTGTTGCTGGTATTTTGACCCATTCCTCCATGCAGATCTCCTCTAGAGCAGTGATGTTTTGGGGCTGTCGCTGGGCAACACGGACTTTCAACTCCCTCCAAAGATTTTCTATGGGGTTGAGATCTGGAGACTGGCTAGGCCACTTGACCACTTGACCAGGACCTTGAAATGCTTCTTACGAAGCCACTCCTTTGTTGCCCGGGCGGTGTGTTTGGGATCATTGTCATGCTGAAAGACCCAGCCACGTTTCATCTTCAATGCCCTTGCTGATGGATGGAGGTTGTCACTCAAAATCTCACGATACATGGCCCCATTCATTATTTCCTTTACACGGATCAGTCGTCCTGGTCCCTTTGCAGAAAAACAGCCCCAAAGCATGATGTTTCCACCCCCATGTTTCACAGTAGGTATGGTGTTCTTTGGATGCAACCAGGGGCGGACTGGGGAGAAAAAGTGGCCCGGGGATTAATTGACAGACAGGCCCACTTAATGCGCGGCATGTATCGGCCGGCCGGCAACGAAAGTATGTTACTTAACAAAAAACCCTATGCATTTTATGTTATTTTGGACAATTATTCATATAGTAATCACATTGAGCCCTTGAGTTGCCTAGTGCAAAATAGTTACGGCATATATTTAGTGATTTTAATGTTAACAGATCATTGATGCAATAACATTTTGACCCAATTTGCCTGACTTGACGCATGGAATAAAACATGGGCGTAGGAAGCATCCTCAATGTGGGTGAGACAATTTAACAGGGGGTGTGGGCAGGTGGTGGACCTCACCTCCTCTAGGGGGGTCTGGGGGCAAGCTCCCCCGGGAAGAACTTTTTTTAAATGTTGAAGTTAAATGCATCAATCTGGTGCACTTTGAGAGCAAAATTAGGGACTAAATCTATGGCAGTCAGTAGGGGCTTGGACTGTGAGCCGTAGGGTCGCCGGTTCAAGTCCCCGACCAGACCTATTTGGAGTGTGGACTTCTACTTGGAGAGCAAGTGGAGGCAAAAGTGACTGCACCCAAAACAATAAACCTGCTAGCTAACTAGCCTATACTCAGTAACAGAATGTGGGCAACACGTTCTTCTCCACAGCCGCGGGACCTCTGAGTCAGACATCACTTCCCCCTTTTCTATCCTACGGGTACAGCCGTACAGCCACTCCCCCTGAACCCTGTTGTAACAACATAATACACTTTTTGGGGATGCAGCTTGGGATGTGAGGACATGGCTTAGAAAGGGCGTGTCGCCTTCCGTCCTGCCAGTGTTGGCAGGACATTAATTAAAATGTCGAACTCGGACTTCATTTTAAAGACATTTCGGCCAGGGGTGTAGAGCTATATTTGTTTAAGCACCGGATTGGCAAAACAGGAGTGTGTGTGCACCAGTTTGCCTTGATCTATGTATTCATGTCTGTGACTCTCACAGTATCTGCTGCCCGCAGCTGTTTTATAGAAGGAAAACCTCCTTCACTTCATGAAATCTCTGCAGCACCAGGAGGCAGCGGGAGGGTTAACTCAGCCTCTGAGAAGAGGAGCGCGCAGTGCCTTTCACGCACCGCCTTTCACGCACCGCCTTTCACGCACCGCCTTCACTGTGTTTACCTTCAGAATCATTAGAAAGGCTAACGGTATGTCCACACAGCAGCTTTTTGAAAATCTTGGAGCTGAGCGTGTCGGACAGCTTGGGGATTTTTTGCGAGCAATGCGACCAACAACCAATCACATGAATCTCCCGCCCCCGACATACAAAGCAAAACATTTTATGCGAGCAATATATATATATAAACTCCCCAAACAGGCGAAAACCTACCAGTTTCACCCACTGTCTCTGCCACCTCCCTCCATGCCTGGTTCCTCCGGTTTGTATCCCGTTAATAGTTCTGGTCGTAAAGAACCGGGTGATTTGCTACCGTAATTTCTCGTTTGGAATATGAGGAAATGAACTGCGGTCTGGGTCTCCCTGCTTACAGGCGGTTTGATTGGCTAGCGCTTCTACTGTCAGATTTGCATAAACGTGTTTGATTGGCTGGCGCTTCCAGCTCAGCTTCAAAAGTTGAACATTGCTCAACTTTGGAATCCTGGAAATCCTGGAAATCTTCGCTTCGCTCCCCCACAATGCAGTTCGGCGAAAAGCGAGGCAAAGTGACGTCATCCCCATTCAAAGTCAATGGGCAGAGAAGCGTTGGAAGCGGTGGAAGATTCTTCTGAAGCTGCTGTGTGGACGTACCGTAAAGAGCGGTGTAGCTGATGTGTTTTAACTAGGGCTGTCAGTCGATTAAAATATTTAATCGCGATTAATCGCATGATTGTCCATAGTTAATCGCAAATTAATCGCACATTTTTTATCTGTTCTAAATGTACCTTAGAGGAATATTTTTCAAGTGTGTCTCTCATACAGTGTGTGTGTGTGTGTGTGTGTGTGTGTGTGTGTGTGTGTGTGTGTGTGTGTGTGTGTGTGTGTGTGTGTGTGTGTGTGTGTGTGTGTGTGTGTGTGTGTGTGTGTGTGTGTGTGTGTGTGTGTGTGTGTGTGTGTGTGTGTGTGTGTGTGTGTGTGTGTGTGTGTGTGTGTGTGTGTGTGTGTGTGTGTGTGTGTGTGTGTGTGTGTGTGTGTGTGTGTGTGTGTGTGTGTGTGTGTGTGAGATCGTTGGAGCTATGTGCAACTCAAGGCATATGCTCGAACGGGAGCTGCCTGGACGCTGCAATCATGAGTGTGCTGACTCCTCCTACAATGTCCCGCTGTCTGGCTTCCTGCTTAAAGTCAAGTGCTCGGCGCAGTTGTGTGGAGAGAGCGCTCCTCTGTTTTCATTTAAACAGTTCCTTATATCCGTTAGCGCAGCTAGCTAGCACCAGATGCTAACAACAACAATAGCCGCGTTCACACTGCGGTACGGTAATGCACGTAAGGTCTCTCTCTTGCTCGCTCGGGCCACACACACACACACACACACACACACACACACACACACACACACACACACACACACACACACACACACACACACACACACACACACACACACACACACACACACACACACACACACACACACACACACACACACACACACACACACACACACACACACACACACACACACACACACACACACACACACACACACACACACACACACACACACACACACACACACACCCACACACACACACCCACCCTCCCGATGGCCAGTCGGTGCCTGCCGGTGAGCGTGGAAGTGTGGTCTGCTGCAAGCGGGCGGCAGGAGCGGGCTGTCAGCAGCATCAGCTTGTAGATGGTATTTTAAACTCGATGCGCTCTGAAACTACGGGGCGGCCGAGGAAAAAAATGCACATGCGTTAATCGCGTTAAAATAATTAGTGGCGTTAATTTTTTTTTGCGTTAACGCGTTATTAACGCGTTAACTTGACAGCCCTAGTTTTAACCACACACACACACACACACACACACACACACACACACACACACACACACACACACACACACACACACACACACACACACACACACACACACACACACACACACACACACACAGTGGTGGGCCGTCAGGGCCAGCAAGGCCTTCTCTGCTGGCCTAAACATCATCAGAATATACATTTAATTTTGATATATTTTTTCCACAAATATGTATTAAATTATTCCCCATAGTCTATTCTTTTCATTTCATAGCTTTCCTCTTGGTTGCGCTGCTTCCAGCCTCAGAACAAGATTTGGAGGGCTGGCCTTTATGTTAGAGCTTTTATCCAATCATACTTCAGCCATAATGTGTTGCCAGGGTCCAAGAGATCTGCCCTCAGGCCTTCAGAATCAACAGAGCGGGCGCCTGTAGCTTAAAGTGAACGGAAACAAAACTGTGGCGTTAACCAATCAGATTTTGAGTTGGCGACAACGGGCCAGCTAGCAGGCGTGCGATGACGTCAGCACGTGCACGTCTTTTGATTGGATACGCACTATTGAGAGGCAGAGCTATGTAGAGCTAGCAAACTGAACTTGAATGAGGCAATGAGCTAATTTGTGTAGATTTCTACAAGCTGTTTTTTTTCAACCCACAATGGCTGAAGGAGGAGAAGAGATCGATTTGGTCGCAGATATAATTACAACGCCATTTTCAAGACGAACTTTTCAAGAAAAGCTACACATTGTGAGAAGAGAACGGCCAACCCCGACGCTAGCGAGCCTATCACAGCGGGGGAAAGGGTTTGTCCGCCACTTTCAAATCACTAACTACGAGCGGTACCCCTGGCTCACGGCCTCCGAGAGGCGCTGCACATGGTACTGCTGGGAATGCCTGCTATTTGCAAATGATCGATTTGGTGTTTGGAGCCACACTGGATTTGCAAACTTGAGTTGTCTAACCAAGGCAGCAACGAGACACCAAAGCACGGCTGGGCACTTACAAGCAATGGTGCTTTTGAAAACCTTTGGAGTGGATCTACAGCTCAACGAACAAGTGCGCCGGGAAACGGAGCTCCACAACGAAAGGGTGAACAAAAATAGGGAAATATTGAAAAGACTGATTGAAGAAAATGACTTATTGGTGGAACTGAAACGCACAGATAAACTGTACAACAGAGTCATTGAAGTCTTCTTGAGGAAAGAAAGGAGGATGGATTTTGTGTTCAAATAATCAGTTGTTTTGGTGAGTACAAAGCATTTTTTTTTTTTTAATATATTTTTGTCATTTTATGTCGTTAATATTAAATCAATATTAACGAATTCATATATATGTAATTAAAATGACAAATATATAAAAAATAAATGTTTGATGCGTCTGCAAGAGATATAGAGATGTTAGAGATGTGTGTGGCGCACTGGCTCAGCTGGTGCAGTAAAAGTACTCAAGGAGACTTGTTGAATTGTTTTGGTTTAACCTTTATCAAAGTGGACATTCAGGGCTAGGAATACACTTTCACCACTGTCGCAAATATATCCTCATGAACAAATGCAAATTAATTGTTTGTTTTCTTTTATTTTCAGTGAATAGTTTGTCTTTATCGTCACGTGTCTTAAATGAAACTGCTTTGGGTGCGACAATGCGCTGTTTAGTGAACACACTTGTTAAAGCTCACATACTTTTGGTGGACTTAATAAAAGTTTGTAGACTAATGCCTTAAAAGCCCCTTTTATTTTTAAGTTTTGACAGTCTCCAAGCGATCTTAAAGCTGGTAGTTGAACACTCTTAATTGTAAATGCGGATATATTGATTATAAATGCTTCGGAAATATTAATATAACTCTGTTGTACTTGACTATGTTAAGGTGATGCAACGCCCGGTTATACTGCGTGTCTGTCTAAATGTATAGTTTCTCGAGCCACGGCGTCATAATGATGGTATTAAGAGGTGGAATAATTCAGGTAGGACTGTGTCGGACATCACTGAAGGCCTAGGTGTGAAATGCACGGCCCGCCACTTCACACACACACACACACACACACACACACACACACACACACACACACACACACACACACACACACACACACACACACACACACACACACACACACACACACACACACACACACACACACACACACACACACACACACACACACACACACACACACACACACACACACACACACACACACACACACACACACACACACACACACACACACACACACACACACACGATTTAAATGCAGACTTTTGTTCCTCCATGTTACGTGGTTTTGTGCGCTGTGATGATTCGGCTGTACCTTTAGTAATGAATATTAAATGTTGTGAGGAAATCCAAAGTAATCCAAAATGTATTCACTTCAGGTTTACGAAAGTAACTGTAATCAGATTACTCGTTTTTCAAATGTAACGCAAGCTGAATACAGTTACTTGATTTTTGTATTCTGATTGCGTAACGCCGTTACATGTATTCCGTTACAACCCACACCACTGGGCTGGGCTGGGCCAGAACACTTACAAATGTGGGCCGGTAGGATTTAGGTAAGCAAAAAAAAAAAAGGGAGTGACCGGAACACTTACAAATGTGGGCCGGTAGGATTTAGGCAAAACAAAAAGATTTTTTTTTTTTAGAAACTTTTTTTTTTTTTTGGCCCTCCGGCCCACACACAGCACTGGGGAAACTCCCGGTATTCCCGATGGCCAGTCCGCCCCTGGATGCAACTCAGCATTCTTTCTCCTCCAAACACGTCTAGTTGAGTTTTTACCAAAAAGTTCTATTTTGGTTTCATCTGACCATATGACATTCTCCCAATCCTCTTCTGGATCATCTAAATGCTCTCTAGCAAACTTCAGACGGGCCTGGACATGTACTGGCTTAAGCAGGGGGACACGTCTGGCACTGCAGGATTTGAGTCCCTGGCGGCGTAGTGTGTTACTGATGGTAGCCTTTTTTACTTTGGTCCCAGCTCTCTGCAGGTCATTGACTAGGTCCCCCCGTGTGGTTCTGGGATTTTTTCTCACCGTTCTTGTGATCATTTTGACCCCACGGGGTGAGATCTTGCGTGGAGCTCCAGATCGAGGGAGATTATCAGTGGTCTTGTATGTCTTCCATTTTCTAATAATTGCTCCCACAGTTGATTTCTTCACACCAAGCTGCTTACCTATTGCAGATTCAGTCTTCCCAGCCTGGTGCACGTCTACAATTTTGTTTATGGTGTCCTTTGACAGCTCTTTGGTCTTGGCCATAGTGGAGTTTGGAGTGTGACTGTTTGAGGTTGTGGACAGGTGTCTTTTATACTGATAACAAGTTCAAACAGGTGCCATTAATACAGTTAACAAGTGGAGGACAGAGGAGGCTCTTAAAGAAGAAGTTACAGGTCTGTGAGAGCCAGAAATCTTGTTTGTTTGTAGGTGACCAAATACTTATTTTACCAAGGAATTTACCAATTCATTCATTAAAAATCCTACAATGTGATTTCCTGGATTCTTTCCCCCCATTCTGTCTCTCATAGTTGAAGTGTATCTAGGATGAAAATTACAGGCCTCTCATCTTTTTAAGTGGAAGAACTTGCACAATTGGTGGCTGACTAAATACTTTTTTGCCCCACTGTAGGTGAAACACATGCACATTCCCTACTGAGAATCTTTCAGTAAGATGTTTTGCGGAGTGTGTGTGTGAGGTTAATTTTCAGTAGTGTGTGTGTGAGGTGTTCAGTAGTGAATGTGAGAGTATTTCAGTAGTGTGTGTGCAAGGCCAGATGTTTTCAGTAGTGTATGTGCAAGGCCAGATGTTTTCAGTAGTGTGTGTGAGGTGTTCAGTAGTGAATGTGAGAAGATTTCAATAGTGTGTGTGTGAGGTTTAATTTTCAGTAGTGTGTGTGCAAGGTGTTCAGTAGTGAATGTGACAGTATTTCAGTAGTGTGTGTGCAAGGCAAGATATTTTCAGTAGTGTGTGTGCGCGTGTGAGGTGTTCAGTAGTGAATGTGAGAGAATTTCAATAGTGTGTGTCTGAGGTTAATTTTCAGTTGCGTGTGTATGAGGTTCCTTTTTAGTAGTATGTGTGTGAGGTTTACTTTTCAGTTGTGTGTGTGTGAGAGAGGTATTCAGTAGTGAATGTGAGAGGATTTCAGTAGTGTGTGTGCAAGGCCAGATGTTATCAGTAGTGTGTGCGCGAGGTTGGTTTGGCCTACACGGCCCCTCATAGATGTCCTTGTCCCCGTGGTGGTAACTAAAATCTCTTGTCAGTGTTCGCAATCCAGGAGATATATTAGCACTTAGCTGATGAAGCCGACCAAGCTTTATAGCAGGAAAAGAACACACACACACACACACACACACACACACACACACACACACACACACACACACACACACACACACACACACACACACACACACACACACACACACACACACACACACACACACACACACACACACACACACACACACACACACACACTCTTCTCCTTGGTCCTATCAGCTACAACATTCAGTCTGTTTCCAAGCTTGTAGCTAGCCATAGCCTTGTATCTATTTAGTAATACTAAACAAAACTGTAATAGCATTAGCACGTAATAGTGTATTTATAGATGATTTCTTGGCTTCTGGGCGCGGTGGTGAGGCCGAGCACTTTCCTCAGCTGGAGTTTGAGCAGCTTCCGTTCAATCATCCCTTGTTCATCATGTACTCGTCTGGCACCACAGGAGCTCCTAAATGTATGGTGCACTCTGCTGGGGTAAGGAAAACAGTGGCTTCCTTTTAATCATTAATATGGTTCACTTACCCTCCTTTTGGGTCTCGTGCAATAAGCAATATACAAACACCTCTCAGTATCAACAATTCATTCTTTTTTGTTGGTGCCAATGCCAGGAAACTTATTTTCTTTATTTTAAAATGTAAAGAAACGCATAACTATATATCACATTGAGATTTTAAGAATATAAAATCTCTATGAGGATGATATTGGGTGGATTCAGTTTCTGAATGGCGTACATTCGGCTCTTTAATGCTTATTGATTTTCCTATTAAGTCACTATTGGATCTCCCAAAAATACATCTTTATTTTCTCTTGAAATGCACCTATCGTGCTATTTCTAGGCAATAGCATAGGTCTCAGATATATACAAATATATAAAAAACATGTCTATGAAGTGTTTTGCTCAAAATACCAAACAGATCACCCATTCTAGCCATGCCTCATATCCCTCTATTTCACTTCCTGTTTCAAAAGTGCTGATTTGGGGTAGCCTATAAAGCTTTAAAAAAATTAAAAATTGATCAAAAAAAAGGAGGAGGCTGAGCTCATGCTACCGGCAGATACTGCGGTGATGAAACACCATATCATGGATTATCAAGGATTGTTTCTGAAACAGTATGGAGCTCAAAGGCTTTCTCTCTTGCCTCACCTTGTGGTATACAAGGTGAGTTCCTTTATGTCCTGCTTCTTCACACACATGCTCTGTGCAGTACAGGTTAGCTCTGATGCACCGACCATATTACGTCCAAAACAGTCAGGCATTGTTTCTGATAGCAACGTTTCTGATAGGGCCATGGGTGTAAAGCCAGCATACATTTCCGATATGACGTCATATCGGACGCAAATCTGGATCAGCTCCGTTGTAGCCCCCGTTTTTAGAGATTTGGGTACGGAGGAAAAGAGAGAGGGTTTTATTTTCTGACGCTGCGTGAGTTCCCTGACACACCGGGGACACATACTTATGTATAAAAGACATCAAAAAGTGCATTTTGCATGATAGGTCTCATTCATAATTCATCTTACATCGATCTCACTACTGCTGAAGTTCTTCTTCTTCTTCCAGCCTTTCTTCTCACTAATTCTTGTGTGTTTTTACATGACACACCACCTGCTATTCTATTGTGTTGAGGGAAGAGCAGATTTAATTTAGGAGCAACATTAGAGATAATGTTTCTACATGAGGTCCATCATGTGTTAGGTAGGCACACACCATTTCTTCACACTCTGCTGATCATTTTATAAATAATGTGAGGAATGTAGCATCTTAGTAACTGACAAATGAATCATTGATTGAATTATGTAGAAACATTTGGAATCAGGAACATGTTAACATTTAGAAAACAAAGAGATACCTTTGGCTTGGCATTTTTGTTAATTTGTTGTTGCTGTTCCACACGGGTTAAATGGACCACAGCTGTCTCACACACACACACACACACACACACACACACACACACACACACACACACACACACACACACACACACACACACACACACACACACACACACACACACACACACACACACACACACACACACACACACACACACACACACACACACACACACACACACACACACACACACACACACACACACACACACACACACACACACACACACACACACACACACACACACACACACACACACACACACACACACACACACACACACACACACACACACACACACACACACACACACACACACACACACACACACACACACACACACACACTTTTCTCCTTGGTCCTATCAGCTACAACATTCAGTCTGTTTCCAAGCTTGTAGCTAGCCATAGCCTTGTATCTATTTAGTAATACTAAACAAAACTGTAATAGCATTAGCACGTAATATGAAACAAACTAATTATACTTAAGCTGTAGAAATTACCCACTGGAATAGAAACACAAAATGGAGTATATGTTTAAATTAAAGGAGCTAAAATGAAAGATTGTAAGCTAGCAGGACACATTTTGCTGTAGTGTGACACCATGTGACACATGTTGGTTGTTAAGCAGGTCAGTGTGTTGTTCCAAATGTGATCATGCAAACACTAAAGCATGTAATTCAGATTTGTTTTGTTTTGCATTTATAACAACAAGCTCAGCGGCAGGACATGATACTCTTCACTCACTCTTAAAAGACAAACCTCACACAGTCCTCAGAATGTTAACCAACTAGCTGGCGGTAATGTCTCAACAAACATAAGGGGAGTGCTGATTAAAACAGCTATGAAATCAAACATATCACGATTCCTAATTAAAAAATATTGCTCAATACATTGTAAAGAAAATTGGACAGAAATGGACCAGAAGAATTTCCGTCACTTGTTATTCTCAGCAGATTTAAAACCTTTAGTTGTAAATCAGGGTTTTCTAACCGTTATTAAATGAATGGAAGAAGACAACAAATTCATCTTCCTATTATACACACATGCATTTCCAAACATTTGGACTACCTATGTTGCAAATGTATTATCTTTTCAATTTACACACGGCATCTATTGCACGTCTGTCCGTCCTGGGAGAGGGATCCCTCCTCTGTTGCTCTCCCTGAGGTTTCTCCCATTTTTCCCTTTAAACTGGGTTTTCTCTGGAAGTTTTTCCTTGTACGATGTGAGGGTCTAAGGACAGAGGGTGTCGTATTGTCATACTGATATTCTGTACACACTGTTAAGACCACTGAGACAAATGTAACATTTGTGATATTGGGCTATATAAATAAACATTGATTGATTGAACAAAGTCATTTTCTGCATTTGTTTTTTGTTTTATGGGTGCTTGAAATTATATTGTGTTTCATAAACAGCCAGATGTTAGAACAATAGCTAAGATATGGCGCATGCATTTTATAATACACATGAATGTCTTGAAGGGCAAGTGGTTATTAACAAAACAAAAAGGTTTATTTTATTGCATGCTTAATCAAATAGCAGTGTGTTGTATTGACATGTAAGCAGGGTTGTTGCATTGTAGAAAGACAGAGATCTGAAGAGAAGCATGAGCGACAGAGGTAGTCAAACAGGATTATAATAATGAGAGTGTCTGTAGATCTGGATCATCAGGATGGTGATCTGCCAGCCTGACCCCCTGATCCCACCAGAAGCGTCTGCGCTGCGACCTCCTCCTGCGTCATAACCCACCAGGCGCCTTTCAAAACGTTGCGGAAGCGGAGCGTCGTGTGTGCAGCCTCGCAGTTGTCGTTGATTTTGGAATATTTCCTGGACATTTGTACTTCTACAAGTAGTAGGCTACGTAGTTAAATGGTTTGTTTGTTTAAATCGTGTTTATTGTTGTTATTTCCTATTTTGTTGTGTTGTAGACTACAGACACAGTTAATAATAATTGTAATATTCTAGTTATAAACGACATGAATCAAAGATGTGTTGCTGTATTTTACGGGTAAAAAAATATGCATTCATCATCATAATTATTCTATATATATATCATCATCATCTTTATTTAAAGAGACTCTTGGTCCATTATTACAAAACATACAACACTCAAATACAAACTAAAAAAAGGCAGCCATACCAATGTTTCCACAGAGGTGACTGGTATCGTACAGCACTGAGACACGGATTTGAAAGCAGCATAATGACAGAGTTATGAGAAACATTCAATCGACAGATGAATTTGTACATCAGACCTCTCAAAAGAGCATGGAACGTGTTGACTCGTGCATTACAGAACATTTCACTTGCACTGCACCACCTTGGTTTTCTAAGCAGTATACGCAAACAGTCATTATATGCAACCTGGAGCTTCCGGAGGCTCGCCTTCTTATACTTGACCCACAAGGGGGCAGTATAGAGAGGAGTGCAATAAGCTCTAAAGAGGTTCACCTTAACCTTATCTGAACACCAAGAGAATTTTCTAGCCAACATGTTGGCTTGTATATATAAGACACGCCGCTGTCTATACATGTCATCATCATCAGCCATTTCATCTGTGATGATGTGTCCCAGATACTTCGTGTTACAGCAAACAGACAGCACCTGTCCTGACAGATAGAATGTTGGAAAACAAAGGTTCTTATCCCCTTTTGCTCTACAGATCATAACAGCGCTCTTCTTAGCATTGTATTTAACGTCAAATTTGACTCCGTAATCAGAACAAACATTTAGCAACTGTTGAAAACCAGCACTGCTAGGAGAAACAATTGCCAGATCATCGGCATACATAAGATGGTTTACAATCACGTTACCAATCACACGCCCTGTTTTACAGACACTTAAATCATCTGATAGATCATTCATATAGATATTAAAAAGGCTCGGTGAGAGGAGCCCCCCCTGGCGGACTCCATTACCAACACCAAATGGCGCCGAGACTGCATTCCCCCATTTGATCCGCATGCTCTGGTTGGCATACCAATAAGCCAGGATCCTAATTATACTGTTAGGCACACCTCTTTGTCTCAATTTTAAAAACAGTTTATGATGGTTAACTCGGTCAAAAGCCTTAGAGGCATCAATGAAACCAATCAGAACAGTGGAATTCTGTCTTCTATATGTTTCTACCATTTCCTTCAAAGCATAGATGCATAGCTCAGTACCATGCTTAGCCTTGAAGCCAAACTGGTTATCTGAGGTACATAAATAAGAACATAGTCTATCCAACAAAATTCTTTCCAGGACTTTGGATAACACACTGGCCAGAGCAATTGGTCTATAGTTATCCAAGCTCCCTACCTTGCCCGCTTTGTCCTTAATGACCGGGACCAAAGTAACAGTCAACATGGAGTCTGGCAACATACCATGAGTCATGAGGCCAGTAAAACAAATGGCAAGAAGAACTGCAACCTTCGGGCTTGCCAGTTTAAGGTGCTCTGCAGTGATTCGGTCAGAGCCGCATGCTTTGTTATCAGCTAGCTGTGCAATTGCTCGATAAACCTCTTTAGCTGTGATTCCCACTGCGTCACTTTTCACAACACTACCAACTTTGTAGGGGTCACTTTTAACACAATTAAGTATAGTAGAGTAATGTTGCCTCCACAACTCAGCTATGTTATGGGCTCCAGATACTCCCTCTATGGTACACGGTAATGACGTACTGGCCCTGTTCAGAGCTCTCACCTCCTTCCAGAAGCCAGTCACATCATTATGAAGGAGCTTTTCAGCCATAGAGTCCGCTCTCAATGTTTTTGTATGTTTGTTGACATAACGAACTGCATATTTATATCTAGCATGTGTACGCTTTTTGAGATCCAGGACAGGCCCCTCTCTGGGCCTTCCTGCCTGGACCCAGGCCCCAAAAGCATTCTTGGCTTCAGCGTATTGATCAGCCACATGTTTATTCCACCCTGGCTTGACGTTGTGTCTCTTCCTAGAGTAGGTACAGCACAGTCTACTGGCCTCCCATACAGCTCCCACAGTACAATCATACATGTTACAGAGGTCTTCACGGTGAGAGCTTTCATTACAACCCACATCAACACACAGAGTTGCCACTTTGGGTAGATATACATCACTCAATAGGACATCAGTTCTCCCATAGTACAATAGCCTATCCTCATTTGTGAGCTTGGACCAGTCCACTTTAGTGGTACAGGCATTTGTAACCTCCTGAGACATCTCAGGGAGACTATCACAATCTAGTGACATTATAAAAGGAATGTGATCTGACATTGATGCCTCATACCCAATCTCAATTGATCTTACAATGTCATGGGCATTAGCAGTGCTTATGCAATGGTCAAGCCATGAAGTTGTATGCCAGGCCTCGCTTATATATGAATAGCTATCTGTAGGCAGAAGTATTTGGCTTGATAATATAAGATTGTTATCATCACAAAACTGTAGCATATGCTTAGCAAACAAGGACCTTTTGTCTGATATGTCAGCATTCATATCACCCACTACATAAACACTGGAGGAATGATTATCAACAATAAAAGACTGTATAAAAGCAAGTCTGTTCAGGTATTCATCTTCATTATGCTGTGACTCATATGGTGTATATACATTGAGAATGCTAAACTCCTTGTTATTCATTTTGATCTGTACAGCAATACACCAGTCAACTTCAAGCCTGATGACATTAATGACAGCGTCCAGCTTTTTGTGCCACAGGATAGCCACGCCCCCTGCTATCCTTCCTCTCACTATTCCCAGAGATAGGTCCGTAGTGGACTCACCAGCCCCGTGAAAATTGTCATTAAGAGAGTTCAACTTTCTCAAGTCCTGCTTTGGTAAGAAAGTTTCTTGCAAGCATAAAATGTCACATTTTTGTAGCAAGTTGTCCACCACTACACGTCGGATCCTATCAGCAGCGCTGTTGCCCAGGCGCAGCCCGCGACAGTTAAATGATCCATAACGTTTAGCTAAGCAGCTCAGCCGTAGCCCCATTCAGTACCCTCGCACCAGCAAAAGGTCTAGCTCTGCTAGCCCCTATCACCTCCGCTTTACGTGGTTCATAGTATCGCCTCACAACTGAGCCTTCAGGCCAGAGTTCTGGGTTAAACATCTCCGCAACTTCATTGCACTCAGCACACACTTTAAACGAGCTATATCTGCTGCTCGCAGTGTCAATACGGTGACAGTTAACATCACGGCCGAGTTGTTCAGTTAGATATTCGGACAGTGTCTCAGCGTCAAGGTCTGGCGAGAATTTGGTAGCAAAAACACTCACCAACTTCGTACGGATCACTTTTATATTCCCTTGTGCAGCAGTGCCAACAATAGGCTTAGGCATCCTCCGTTCAGGTTTCCCAACAAGCTGTTTAGATAAGGCAGACTGGCCCTCGGCCCTATTCCTCCGACCTCGGCCCTGTTTCACAACTTGACTCCATACCTGCGAATTTACCGCAGTTCCTCCAGGGCTCACACAGGCACTCACGGTCCCTAACGCAGCAACCGGGTCAACACAGTTGGGATGTACATCAGTAGAAGAGCCGGGGGGGCTCGCATCCTTCACCGACACCGCACCATCCTGGCCATCGCCCTGAGCGCTCCCACAGGTAGTTTCAGCGTCACTTGGTACAGCCAGTCCTCCACCATGACTCGGCTCCAACTGGCGTTCTACGGCAGCAACTCTGCTGTCCATGGTCGCAGCCACAGCACGCAGGTTCTGACCGATATCTGCCTGAACTTCCACTACATGTCTTAATGCGCAAACCTCGCTGTGCAGTCGCTCCATCTTGCTCAGCAGGTTGGACACATCCAGGTTGTTAAACGTAACAGGCGGCAGCTCATCCAGGTAGTGGGAGACAAAACGGGGGATGTTTTCACCGCATTCATTTAGCACTTTTAGACAGCTTTTGATATTGTTTGCATCCTTCTGGTTGCCTTTAAAGGCCACACACCGCTGCTTGGTTTCAGGACAGAGTTCAAACAACGTCTTTTTAGAAGTCTCGATCCATTCGGATTCAAAGGTGTTAGAGGCTACAAGGACTATCTCGTCCTGGGTCATAGTTTTAATTTTAACCGCCAGGAAGTTGAGTAACTCATCCTCTACAATAACTAGGCCGTCAACAGTCTTGTATATTGTAGGTTTTAATCGAGGCCGGTGGTTTGAATCAGGAGCTACCGAGCCACGACACACACCATCAGCCATCTTGGTGCAGCCGGTACAGTGCCTGTAAACCGGAGGAGAACGCTGGCATGTATTCTCCTACTCGAAAGACGGTGATGGGGGGGAGGAGAAGGAGCCGGTTTTGGGTGCACCCCCTCAACCAGCAAAGCAGACAACAAGGTGATTTTCATCACTTCCTGCCTGCGCCGCGCCGTGTCAAAAATAGGATTCATCCTATATTTTAGAAATTCCTTGCGGCGAGGAGCTTCTGGGACGCTTCGAGCGCAGCGCAGCGGGTCTGGTGGAATAGCACCCATTGACTAGAGTGGCCGCGATCGCTAAAAAATCCGCAGACGCTCCTGGTGGGATTAGGGGGTCGTCATTTTACCAGGATGAGCTTCCTGGTTACGGCAGGAGTCAACAAGAATTTCCTTCGGGATTAATACAATTCTATCTAATCTAATCTAGCAACCAATACATTATTTATTAGTCATATCCATATGAAGCGACTGTTGCCTTTGTTCAGTCAGTGGCTGTGTTATGGTTTTATCTTGTTAGATTATAAGGTTTTATAGCTTGAGTTTGTATGATATGTGTTTTGTTTGTTAGTCTATTAATGAACTGACTCGTGCACCGTGCTAAAGTGTTAGCCAAGTTTAATCAAGAGGTCTTGTTCGGGTCCCTTACGTATATGTGGATTTAAACATAGGTCACAACTATGTGGCGACACCTTGTGGTAGGAGTGTGTATCTATCTAATCAACACATCTCCCTTTCTTTGAGGTAATATAAACAAATAGTGCAACATCAATTTTAACCAAACATTTTGATTTCTCTACCATGCCATAAGAAATAAACATCTGGTCGAAATGTACTCAGAATGCTAACTAGCACAAACTTGGAAATTGTCATTTACACCATTTTAACATCCGTTAAATCAGTCTCTCAACTACAGATTCAGTCTATCTGGTTTTCTGATTTCCCTTGTAGATCTTCTGACCACATGTTCACTTGGAGTGTTAGTATCACAGTCTGACTGTGGTGAAGGTGTGAACTCAGACTCAATGATGGATTCACTGAGCTGTTGACCAGCCTCTTTTGTTTTCATAAGACTGCGACAATTGCGTCTGAAGATTTGTCCTTCCTCTGTCCTCAGTGAAAGATCGCGGTGCTACTTCCGGAAGAACAGTGGCTTTTGTTCTCCATCCATCAGGACCCTCAATCCTGACTGTGTCATTACTTGATAGCAATGGAAGCTGCTTAGCTGTTTTGTCATACCATGTTTTCTGCTTCATTTTTTGTTGTTGTAGTTGGTGTTGCAGCTTTGGGTGTCTCTTTTGCTTTGAATAGCTTGGCAGTGTAGTGCGCAACTTACGATTCGTCAGAAGTTCAGCAGGTGACAGTCCACAATCCAGAGGTGAGGCTCTGTAGCTGAGTAAAGCGAGGTATGGGTCTGAGCCACTCATCAGCTTTCTTTAGAAGTTGCTTGAGAATGTGAACTCCCTTTTCAGCTTTCCCATTTGACTGTGGATAATGAGGACTTGAGGTCACATGCTTAAAGTCATACTGTTCTGCAAATTCTTGCCACTCTCTGCTGTTGAAACACGGTCCGTTGTCACTCACTACTGTGTTAGGTATGCCATGTCTTGCAAAAATAGATTTTGAATGTGTTATGAGTATGACACATGTTGATGATGAGTTTGATAGTAGTGCCATTTCAGGAAAGTTTGAGTAATAGTCAATGACCACTAAATAGTCTTTACCTTTGAGATGAAACAAATCCATTCCAACTTTATCCCATGGTGCTGTTGGCACATCAGTCACTATCATGGGCTCTTTAGTCTGTTTGTTTCTGTGTGTCTGGCATGTGTCACACGTAGTGCTGTGTACCGGTACGCCGAACCGGTACTGGACTTGTAAAAAGTTTCGGTTCAAGTCCGGTTAAAACCGGAACGTCAGGAACCGGTACTTGGACTCGCAAAAAAACTAGCACTTACGTATATTCTGCAGGGTTCGTACGGGTGCTTGAAATCCTTGAAAATGCTTGAAATTTGACGTGGTGTTTTCAAGGTTGGGAAAGTGCTTGAATTTTGGGAATGGTGCTTGAAATTGAGATAAAGTGCTTGAAAATGTAAATGCTTTACTTTTACAAAAAATTGCTGTCTGACTGAATAGTTCGCTTTTTAGATTAAAAGAAAAGAATTGCTTCGCTTCTCCATAAAACATCTCCGCTGCGGCCTTCCCGCGCTATGCGCGCGACCTGCAAGTGTTTGTGTTACGTGTGACCTGGGCATTCTGATGAGAGATAGATGACTGTGTGCCAGGAGGTTGCCGTTTCAACGAGCGTTGGCTAGCAGAAGACAAATACAAGCCATGGCTAAGACTAGGGTCAAGCCCACGAGTAGCCTCCTGCAAAGTTTGCAACAAATAACGATGCGAGAGTCTGCGCTGACGAGCCACATGAAAGGTACGCCGTAGTAGAGCATTTTAGATTAGGCTAACGTTGCATGTTACGTTTGTTTAAGCTAACGTTAGCGAGCTGAATAGCAAACTCGATTGAGGGATAATAATAATTGCAGGGGACAAACATTTCAGAGGAGCGTACCTATGTTATGTGCGTTACAGTCGCCATCCTGTGGTGTTCAGAGGATGAAGCACTCACGGAATTTCGTGTTATAGTCATGAAATATAATCTATTGATTCGACACAGAGCGATTTTGAAAGCAATGTATTTCTACTGGTGGTATGTTTCGTGCCTAAACCAAATGTGACTTGCTCTATCGAAATCAGTCGCATTGACCCGAAGACACATTTTCGTTTGTATTACTGGTCTCGGGGAAGCTCGCGAGTGTGTTTGTGTATTTTTGCTTTTGTGTACCGGGGAAACACTCACAAGAAACACCGGCTGTTGTTATGCTTGCTGTGACGTTACATTAGTCCGTTCTCCGCTTGTAATTATGCCGAAGCTTCAAAGTTGTATTTAAAAGTAAAAGTAGAAGTACTCAGGTCTTGTACTTGAGTAAAAGTAGAAGTACTCAGATCTTGTACTTGTGTAAAAGTAGAAGTACTCAGATCTTGTACTTGAGTAAAAGTAGAAGTACTCAAATCTTGTACTTGTGTAAAAGTAGAAGTACTCAGATCTTGTTCTTGAGTAAAAGTAGAAGTACTCAGATCTTGTACTTGAGTAAAAGTAGAAGTACTCAGATCTTGTACTTAGTAGAAGTACCAGAGTGTAGGAATACTCTGTTACAGTAAAAGTCCTGCATTCAAAATGTTCCTCAAGTGAAAATAGAAAAGTATTCTCATCTAAATATAGTGAAAGTAGCGACACTAAAAGTAGTCGTTGTGCAGATTGGTCCATTTCAGAATAATATATATATATGTTTTATAATGATTGATCATGAAAGTGTTCTCAAAGCTGGTGAAGGTGCAGCTAGTTTGAATGACTTTGTATACTGCAGGGTAGCTTGTGGATTTACTCCAGGTGGAACTAAAGTCTGATTTAACACTTGATTAGATTTCACATCATTCATCCACATCTGTGAAGTAACTAAAGGTGTTAAATACATGTAGTGCAGTAGAAGTACACCATGTACCTCTGAACTGTAGTGGAGTAGAAGTACACCATGTACCTCTGAACTGTTGTGCAGTAGAAGTACATCATTGTACCTCTGAACTGTAGAGGAGTAGAAGTACACCATGTACCTCTGAACTGTAGAGAAGTAGAAGTACACCATGTACCTCTGACTTATGTTCACTGCCAACCTAAAAGTACCTCAACAATTAATCAATAATGTATTGAAAAGTTATTTGGCTGATTGTTTTATATCGGCTCAGCCAGGTTATATGGGATGCCCAGTCTACGTACAGATCACTAATTTTGAAATATTAAACTTAGTTTTCTTTTCTTTAATTTTTCATCCTCGTGTAGAATGCTATCACGAAACACACATGTGGTTGTTTATAGCATAAAGAACATCTGATGTAATGTGAGGTAGGGAAATAATCATTTGAGTATGTGTATATAAATATGTAATTTACAACAGCTGTAAGATGCTTGAAAAGCTGGAAAATGCACCTTGAAAATGCTTGAAAAGTGCTTGAATTTGACTTTGGAAAAGGTGTAAGAACCCTGATTCTGGTGTCTGTGGTTATTTAAACATTCCCTGATAAACGTTATTCAGCGTCAATAAATGAGTGCTAATCCCAGTGTGCTCAGTGTACAACATCACATGTCATTTCACCTTCGACTCACGGTTTGAAAACGTAGCATTTCGCCACATGCTAATGATAACCGGAAGTGAATAATTTTCAGAATAAAAGTAGTAAGTAAATAGTGTGAACTTCCGGTTTTTTCAGAATAAAACTGATTTAAATTAAAGTGTATTTAATTCAAAATTACGCCATATCAACATTGATTTTAATTTCTAACAGTATGTACATCACTATGTATGTAGTATGTACTGTATAATGTACACATGTAGAGTTGTAGAAAAGACATGGTGTACAGCTACTACAGTGTAGCCTATACTGTATAGTAGGTGTGTAACAGTGTAATATGCGTATAGTCTACTATTTGAGTTGATTATGAGTTAATTTTCAATTGATAATTAGCTCACAATAATTTCACTTTAGTTACTCACACAACTTGACACAAGCCATGGGTTCAGGTCCGGACTTATAAGTCCGGACCTGAACCTGAACCTCTGGACTTGAGTCCGGACCTGAACCTGAATGTGAGTCCAGGTACGCAGCACTAGTCACACGTACCAATCAGTCTCTCGATGTCTTTATTTACTCCAGGCCAGAAAACACTGTCTCTCTCCCGTCTTTTGCATTTTTCTATACCCAGGTGACCTTCATGTATTTGTTTTAGTACTTCCTGTCTCAATGCGCGTGGAATGACAATCCTGTGTTGTTTCAGTAATAGTCCATCCACGAAACTCAGTTCACCTCTGATGTGGTAGAAGAGCGGACAGGAACCTACAGGCCATCCATTTTGCATATTTGCAATGACACACTGCAGCTCTGTGTCTTTTGCTGTTTCTTCAGCTATCTGTCTGGACTTTGTGTCTGATACAGGAAGCGCAGCAGACACCATGTTCACATGACTTTTCACATCCTCTTCAGTTGTACTACACATGATCCACTGTTGGTGCTCGTGAGAGAGCGTCAGCAAGTATCAGGTGCTTTCCAGGTGTGTAGATCAGCTCAAAGTCATATCTGTGCATCTTCATCATGAGACGCTGTATCCTTGGTGTCATTTCACTTAAATTATTTTTAATGATGGATACAAGTGGACGATGATCTGTCTCTACTGTGAATGAAGGTAGGCCATAAACGTAGCTGTGGAACTTCTCCAAGCCATAAACCAGTCCCAGACATTCTTTTTCTATTTGAGCATATCTGCACTCAGACTGTGTCATTGACCTGGATGCATAGGCCACTGGTTTCCAATGCTCGCCTTCAACTTGTAGTAGCACTGCGCCTATTCCATCCTTTGAAGCATCTGTTGAAACTCTAATCTTCTTTGTTGGGTCAAAGAATGTCAATACAGGTGCAGTTGTGAGTGTCTGTCTGAGTGTTTTCCACTCTTGCTCATGTTTGACTGTCCATTTAAACTCATTTTCTTTGTGCAGGAGCTCACGGATGCAAGATGTCTTTGCAGATAGGTTTGGAATAAATGTACCTATGAAGTTGACCATCCCCATAATGCGAAGTACACCTGTCTTGTCTGTGGGCCTTGGCATATCCTGTATGGCTCTGATCTTTTCTTGGTCAGCTTGTACACCTTGTGCAGAGAGCTTGTCTCTGAGAAAGACAACTTCTTGAACTCCAAACTTTGCATTTGAGTCCATACTTGTGTATGCGCTCCAGCACCTTTTTCAGCCTCTCATTGTGTTCTTGTAGTGTAGAGCCCCACACAATGATGTCATCAACATATGCTCTAACACCGTCCAGCCCCTCAATGATGTGCTCCATCGCTCTGTGAAATATTTCGGATGCTGAGATGATCCCAAAGGGCAGTCTGAGGAAGCAATATCTGCCGAATGGTGTATTAAAGGTGCAATATTTGGTGCTGCTTTCATCCAGTTTCAGCTGCCAAAAGCCTTGAGACGCATCAAGCTTTGTGAAGAAGCTGGCACCTGCCATTTCACTTGTGATTTCCTCACGCTTGGGTATCTGATAATGTTCACGCTTGATGTTTTCATTAAGATCTTTTGGGTCCATACACACTCTTAAATCACCACTTTTCTTCTTTACACAGACCATCGAGTTAACCCAGTCTGTTGGCTCCTCAACTTTTTTTATCACTCCGAGCATTGTCATTCTGTCGAGCTCTTTCTTTAAGCGATCTCTGAGTGGCGCTGGAACTCTTCTTGCAGCATGCACAACTGGCTGTGCATTTTCTTTGAGCTGGATTTTGTATGTGAAGGGCAACACACCAAAACCTTTAAACACATCTGCATAACTCTGTACTATACAATTAATTGAGTCATTTGGTGTACTCACAGTTGTGTTGATGCAATACACTCTCTTGACAAGTTCCAAATCTTCACATGCTTTATCACTCAGCAGTGAATCAAGTCCATCAGCGACAATAGAGAAAAGTAGGTGGTGCACTTTACCTTTTGAGGTTACCTTTAATATGCACACACCCAAACTGTTGATTTTCTTTCCATTATAATCTTTTAGTGCCTGTGTTCTTTTTTTAATTTGTGGCTTATCTTTCATTGCCTTGATATCAGACAGGCTCATCAGGTTTGCTTTTGCACCAGTATCCAGTTTCATAGTTATTATTGTCCCGTTAATCATAAGTGGAGCTATCCATTTGTCTTCTATGATTGCATTAACCTCTTTTTGCTCAGTTTCACAGTTCACCATGCCAACAAAACATGTCTCACTTAAATCATCGTCTTCCACTATGTTTACAGACTTTCCTTTCTTCCTCTCATTTCCTTTTGAGAAGCACTGCTTAGCAAAATGGTTCTGGCCCTGGCAATTGGAGCATTGCTTACCAAATGCCGGACACTATCATGGTTTGTGCTTCGAGCCGCAGCGCTTACAGCTGAATGTCCCCTCTTCTGACCGCTGTGTAGGCCGCGTCTGTGCGTGCCATTTGCCTTGGTTGGAGACCGCACAAACTGCTGCGCCATCACTCACGTTAGCCGTGCCCGCCATCTCAATAGAGTCTGGCTGCAGACCGCAGCAAGGAGGCGTTTCCTATAGGGGACGACGGGAGCCGGCTCTCGCCCGCGAACGAGCCGTTTTTTGTTTTGTTTTTGCGGAGGGATCTAGATCAGCATGAAGGCACATTATGCAATGTGCAATGTGGACATTATCCCGCTTATTACACATGGCCACATTCTCAACAAAGTAACGACATGACTCCCAATAATAATTGAAATGCTTTTATGGATTTAGAAAAAGATTTTATTGATTTAAAAAATAGTTTTATGTATTGATTTAAATTGACATGCATCCGCTAAGAAAAGTAGTCCGTTGTTACTGTTTGAACTAACGTAACAACGGCAGGAACTGCTTCTATAGTGTTTTTGAGGAGCTTTTTGATTACAGATTTGAAAACATCGTTGCTTGCTTTAAAAGTAGCACAATTCATTATGTCAAACCTTGAAAGATATCCCTGCTCTAATGCCAAAAGTAACTGGCAACTGAATATATGTCGCCGTAGCTATGATGTCTATGTCTGGACCGCTGCGTAAAAAGGAGGGTTTCTGCGCCATTACTTCTCTTCTTACTTCTATAAGAATAAAACACGGAGGACGGAGATCTCTTTTTGTCCCCCTCTTCTCCCCGCTGCAGCCTAGCAGTTGATCTCAAAGCACGCTCCCCTCTCCTGCAGGGAGAAAAACTATATTTATATACTTTATATAGGTTGATACAGTAGCCCCTTTTTTTAAAAATTGTTTTTATAGGTGTTGCCATTTGTTTTGTGTAGCGTGGTTCTACAAGCAAGTCAATGCATTAATTGGGTGGTATCAGAGAGTTACACGGGTCTGTAAATGCAATGAAAACAATTGGCCACAGCAAATAATTTATATTAAACATGTAATTTTTACTTTTGAATACTTTAGTACAAAGGATGTCTTGAATAATTTAAGTGATATGTGTACACATATACATCATTAGTCAAAACAGGGCTACATTTGATTTAATTAAAAGGTATAATATGTGGTAAACTGAAGAGCCCTTTGGGAGCCGAAAGAGCCGGCTCTTCTTGGTGAGCCAAATGATCCGGCTCAGCAAGAAGAGCCGGAATTCCCATCACTAGAACAATGACTTATTCTGCGAGGATTTATAAAAGCAGCTGGAATCCCTTAAAGGAATGGTCCACTCATTAGATAATTAATCAAAACTTCAGTATTTAGTGAAACGTTATGTTTAAACCATACCCTGAAGAAATCAGCGATATTCCCCGGTAAATAATGATTTTATAGCTCTTTTTTTATCAAGACCTGTATATTCCGTCTGGCCGCCGCCATGTTTGCCATTTTCAGTAGTCACGTGATGGTCGTGACGTCATCCATGCGTTCACTTTGTCAACACACGGAGTATTTCAGTTCGAACTCGTCAGCAGAGGAACAAGTTTTGACCAATGTGAAGAGATTGGATGGGGGAATTCAGCCATACATATCAGTATGACAATACGACACCCTCTGTCCGTAGACCCTCACAACGTACAAGGAAAAACTTCCGAAGAAAACCCCCAGTTTAAAGGGAACATGGGAGAAACCTCAGGGAGAGCAACAGAGGAGGGATCCCTCTCCCAGGACGGACAGACGTGCAATAGATGCCGTGTGTAAATTGAAAAGATAATACATTTGCAACATAGGTAGTCCAAATGTTTGGAAATGCATGTGTGTATAATGGGAAGATTATATAAGATACTATATGTATGCATGTAGTACCACCCTTGCTAGCGATTCCCTCTCTAGTTTAGCATACTCAGCTTCGTTGTCCCTGGCCATAGAATCACGATTTTATGGAGCCGGAAAAACTGGGGGGAAATACACACTAGCCGGTACTACGCTATATGGAAAGGCCACCAAAAACTGTCCTGGCCTGGACGTTAAAACGGGGCTAGCCGCTGCAATGGAAATGCGCTATAACATACCTTATTCTTACTCCGAGCACTACTTCTGCTCCTCCGTCGCTTCACACTTGCAGAGGGCGATTTCTCTACTGGCCGAACTGGTGTCCTGGTCGGTGATGACACCAGAAAGACCGATGGTACTGCATCTCCATTGAGTAATGGTTGTTCTTTAAATCCCATGTTATGTTTGATCATACTCTCAGAGTAGTCGTCCGGAAATGTGAAATGTTCGCTGCATACATGAGCCTGTAAATCTCTCGGTTCGGGCCGGCCACATTTCGCTAGCCACTGCCTCCGAATGTACCTCTTATGCTTACCTTTTGGCAACAGATGGAACCGAGCATTCCGTGGATTGTTCCTATCCGAATTATGGCAATATTTCGCGATACAGTGAGGCATATTTGAATAGAGAAACTACAGTAAATAACATGGAGATCAACGTGTCTTCGAAAACCAAACGCATGGATTACGTCACGTCCGGGAAATGGCGGCGCCCACAGTGTTGATGTTATTTCGGTATATAATCAGTTTAAAATCACTGATAATGTCATCGGATTAAAAAAAAAAAAAGAGAGACTGGCAGAGACTGGTCTGTTTTATCGGATGATAATTTTTAAAAAATGAGTGTCATGAGCATACCATTCCTTTAAGTTGCTATAGAGAACCGCAGTGACGCGTCCTAAAACCCGGATGTAAACTTCTTCCGGTTCCTTCGTCAAAAACGCAATGCAATTTCTCCATAGGATTTTGGAAAATAGCTCGAAATAAGGTCTGTGGTTGACACACATTTAAGAGAAGGATCACGTTTTGTTCAGCCGGATAATCTCCACATGTCTCTCCTACTTTTATAATTTTTGAATCATAAATCTAGGCGCCAAAAGCGAAATGCTAACGTTATGCTATAAACGAACTACAAGCCAGTACAGCAGCGTCGCACGACTTCAACGTCACGCCAACTTAAGATCGTTTCAACTGACTTGCACTGAAACTGCACTTTGAACACTTTAAATATATTAACATTTTAAACTGTATACCCCGTTTATCTAGGCCCTTTTTGTTTTATGTATAGGCTACATGTCACACTGTGGGAAACGATATTTCTGGATGTATAACACATGTAGAATTTGTTTACAATAAAGCTGACTTTGACTTCCGCGTGCTTGCATATTTTAACAAAGCTTTTCATTTTAGCCACACTGAATTTAACTAGATGTCATGGCTGTGTCAATTACCAGTCTGATATCGTTTTACAAAGATGACAAGAAGAATGGAGATAGAGGAGAGAACCACTACAAGTCAGGACACGGGCAGCCTAGATGAAGGTGTGCTTACCGGTGTTGTCAGGGCTAGCATGAGGGACAAGGTTTATAGAGTGTCGGTGAGTAGTTATAGCAAGAGTACCGTTAACCTAGAGTTAATTTATTCACATTAATTCCCATCAACAAATCCATTTTATGTGTCACATGAAATCTTTATTAGGCAAGGCAAGTTTATTTATATAGCACTTTTCAACACATGGCAATTCAAAGTGCTTTACAAAAAATGAAAGACATTAAGAAATGGCATTTAAAATCAGTCATTAAAAAGCAAAGCTAATAAAATAAACATTAAAAGAAAAAATACATGGATAAAAGTTACAGTGCAGTTTAAGATGTGAATAGTTCAATTAAAAGCAGCGGCAAAAAGAAAAGTCTTCTTGCTGGATTTAAAAGTAGTCAGCGTTGCAGCGGACCTGCAGGTTTCTGGGAGTTTGTTCCAGATGTTTGGAGCATAATAACTGAATGCTGCTTTACCATGTTTAGTTCTGACTCTGGGGACAGAAAGCTGACCAGTCCCTGAAGACCTGAGAGATCGGGATGGTTAATCATTTAGCAGGAGGTCAGAAATGTATTTTGGGCCTAAACCATTCAGTGCTTTATAAACCAGCAGCAGTATTTTGAAATCTATTCTTTGACACACAGGAAGCCAGTGTAAAGACTTCAGAACAGGAGTGATGTGATCCACTTTCTTAGTGTTAGTGAGGACTGCAGCTTCCTAATAGATGTTTTAGTGAGACCTGTGAAGACACCATTGCAGTAGTCCAGTCTACTGAAGATAACGGGACAAGTTTTTCCAAATCCTGCTGTGACATTAGTCTTTTAATCCTAGATATGTTCTTTAGGTGATAGTAGGCTGATTTAGTAACTGTTTTAATGTGACTGTTGAAACTCAGGTCAGAGTCCATGACTACACCTAGATTTCTGGCTTTATCTGTTGGTTTGAACATTGCAGACTGAGGCTCAGCGCTAACTTTTATACGTTCCACCTTGGCTCCAAAAACCATTACCTCAGTTTTATCTTTGTTTAATTGGAGAAAGTTCTGACACATCCAGTCATTGATTTGTTCAATGCACTTACTCAGTGTTTGAAATGGAGCATAGTCTCCTGGTGAAATGGTTAGGTAAATGTGTGTCATCTGCATAGCTATGCTAACTTATTTTGTTGTTCTTCATTATCTGAGCCAATGGTAGCATGTAGACGTTAAAGAGAAGAGGCCCCAAGATTACACATTTTACACACCAGAAAACACAGAAATATCCATGAAATAAACATACAGTAGGCTATAATTGGGAAGGCATTATAAATGTAAATATATTTTAAATAATAAAACAATCCCACCACCACAGGTATCTACAGGAGAAGAGGGAATTCTCTCCACAAAATGTGAATGCCCATGTGGAGAATGGAAATGCAGTCATGCGGCTGCATTAGCCATCTTTGCCATCCACAGTTTCCGCTGCACTGACACCCCCTGTCAGTGGAAGAAGCCAAAGGCAGCTAAACGTACGCATTCAGTGGAGGAGCTATTTCCTCCAACCAATAACTCATTCAACCCGCTGACAAGAGAGCCCACCTCCGAAGATCGTGACTGGCTGAGGGACAGACTCGGGGGCAGGTTCTCAGGAATGTCTTGGCTTCTCTCCCCCGAGCCAGAAGAGGAACACTACAGCTTGGAAACACTTACTGTTCCTAAAATTCTCAAATCTGTTGGGCATCAGGGACCTGAGGCAATTGTGGCAAGCATGGCATTGTCTGAGGAGCAACAGAGGGCAATTCAGGTGGCTACACTGGTCAGCGAACCAACCCAAACTGGCATTTGTTCAGGAAAGGAAGGTTGACTGCCAGCAACGTTGGAGCTGTCCTGAGGTCAAAGCGTGTGACTGCTTCCCTTATTGCCAGGGTAACAACAGGCCCTTGGTGGTGTTTTGTCTATACAGTGGGGGACTATGAATGAATGTGAGGGCGTCAGGGCATTCACCACTGCAACCCAGATGCAGGTCCATGAGTCAGGTTTGTGGCTCTCCCAATCAGGAGTGTTGGGGGCATCTCCAGATGGTCTGGAAGGGTCTCCCGCTGTGCTGGAGGTAAAGTGTCCCTACGGAGCCAGGGAAATGACAATTAGTGAAGCATTGCAAGTCAAGGGCTTCTGTGTCAGTAAGGAAGAGAAACATTCAGCCTGCGTGAGGAGCATCCTTACTGGCACCAAGTGCAAGGTCAGCTTCACCTCACTGCAAGAAAGAAGAAGAAATTGTGAATCGTTTTTAATTTACATTTACTCGCCTTTGCAATGTTGTGGTTGTTAGAGTGTTACCCCCTAAACGCACCAGGAGCGTCTGCGCCGCGTTACGTTGCGGCTGCGCCACGCTGCGACCTCCTCCTGCGACCTAACACACCAGGCGCGTTTCAAAACGTTGCGGAAGCGGAGCGTCGTGTGTGCAGCCTCGCAGTTCTTAATTAACTTTAAAACATTAATATGTAGTTGTTACCTTCCACTCCACAAACTGCAGCGACTAAAAACCAGGCCTTGTCCTTTCTGATGTTGTCCTTGTAAAAAGCATTGGTTACATCGTATACAATGGTGTGTTTCTCCACTTCCATTATGAACTCCTCGTCGTCCATTGTGCGTATCGTAGTGGAGGTGTTGTGATGAAGGAGGGGGGTCTGCTAAATTAGTATATACGCGGGATGGGCCTGGCCCGGATGCTCACCTTTCCACTTCCTGCGAGGGGGGGGCTGCCTGCCCGACCTTACGGCTGCGCCGCGGCAAAAATAGGATTCATCCTAATTTTAGAGAAGCGCTGCGCCGAGCCGCTTCTGGGACGCGTCTGAGACGGGACGCGTCTGAGACGTAACGCGGCGCGTGTGGTGGAATAGCACCCATTGAATAGAGTGGCCGCGATCCTTACGACCGCCGCGGCGCAGCCGTAACGCGGCGCAGCGCAGACGCTCCTGGTGCGTTTAGGGGGTTAGGCTTCCTGTCAGCTCGTCTGTTGGGAAGATATAAAATATTAGTTTCATGGAAGTCACATCGTCACAAATAAGAGCATTAAGACATACAGTACATAGGCTAAAACATAACATCTAAAGATATAACCTTGCACTTTGTCTCGTGAACATTTTCACTATTTTGACATTTTTATAGATCAAAATTGAACTAAAGAAATAAAGGTAGATTAATCCATATTGAAAATAGGTGTCAGCTGCTACACTAATTATAATAGTTATATTTCTTAATTAATTAAGATATTACTGTATTGATCCCAATTGGGGAAATGTTTGTGTTGCAGCAGCATAACAAGAAAAACAAAATATAAGTTATTATATATACAAAAGTATGTTAGGGATGGAATATTAAATTGAATATAAATGTAAAATGTACATGTGATGTTACGTCCAAGAGAAGCTATGGAGCAGAGTTCTCTGCCAGCCAGAGGTGATTTGTTATTAGTTCAATATGTCAAACTGATTTCCCTGACTACAATCTTTAGTTACATGGTGAAACGTTATGCTGCTTGTACTAATTAGACTTATCATATAAGCCACACAGGTTTTAATAGGATGTATTCATTATCTTTACTTATTTTGCGGTCTTTTCAGCAGTGCCATCTCTAAAACGGCGATACACTACCCATCATTTACATTTCACCGTGACATGGACAACAATGTAACGTCAGCTTACCTCATGGCACGAATCCAGACTCTCCTTTGGAAAACATTGGCCGGGAAACGATAGAACGAGCACGTTTCATGCGAAGACCTGTGGCTGCAACCCGGAGCAAAGCAACAAACCATTGCGTAGCTAACTAGTAGCGCTAGCTTTAGCTAACGTTAGCCAATGAAACGAACTGCCGAGTAAAATTGGAAAACACTGGCAATTAATTGTTCTATAATTTATAAAACTACGGTGTTAAAAATGACCATTTCAAAAATAGAGATTCTAATGGTAAGATATAGATATACAGATACTAAAGAGACTACAGATAGGCTACTAAAGATAGGCAGGTACTTGCTTTCAAGCAGAACACAGGGGAAAACAAACTTAGCGGGAGTGTTTACGTGTGTAGGCGTAATGACGTACAACGGACTCGACCATTTCTGTAGTCCTATTCAGCCACTCGGTAACAACCATCGTTTTTCAGACACGTAAACTCTTCACAAATCACCAGTGGGGTCACTGCTGATGTATCTACTGTCGTAGAACAAAACGTGATTTATCTCTTAAATTTGTGTCAACCACAGACCTTATTTCGAGCTATTTTCCAAAACCCTATGGAGAAAATACATTGCTTTTTTGACGAAGGAACCGGAAGTGCTAAAAATGCTAACTTACTTCCGGGTTTTAGGACGCGTCACTGCGGTTCTCTATTGGATTAAAAAAAGTTAGGAAACGCCCCTATAGGAAACGCCTCCTTGCTGCGGTGGGCATCAAATGTATGGAGCACTTTATCCAGTTTGTCTTTATCAGCCTGCTCTTCATACACAAAAGTATATCGCCTTTGGGCCTGCTATAGTTAGCAGTAGCGCTACCTTCCTAGCATCCGGCTTAGTTTCCAGTCCCATGGCCGTGATGTAAAGCTGGAACTGCTGCTTGAAGGTCCGCCAGTTGCTGTCGACATTTCCCGAAAGTTTTAGCGTCTCCGGTGGCTTTAATGAATCCATGTCGCTTGTCACAACTCCTCACTTACATGTGTTTTTATTTTACTTCATAATTTACTCCTGGTACCATGTTTTGTTTGTTAGTCTATTAACTAACTGACTCGTGCTCCGTGCTTAAGTGTTAGCCAAGTTTAATCAAGAGGTCTTGTTCGGGTCCCTTACCGTATGTGGATTTAAACATAGGTCACAACTATGTGGCGACACCTTGTGGTAGGAGTGTGTATCTATCTAATCAACACAATATGGGAGCTCCTGTGTTGAGCCTCTTCTATCCACCGTTTTCCTCTACTTACCGAGTGCATTTAGGTCCTTTGAACGTGTGCCATGATTGAAGGGTTGCAGTTACATCTATCGGTTGTCTAAAATATCTCCGAAAAAGTTTTTTTACTCGAAGCGATTAATCACATATGAAATTATTTTGCAATTATTGTATTACTTGAAAACAAATAACTTCCCCTTTAAACATAGTTTATAGTAGGCTTTAAGTGGCTGAATTGAAAGCTTCTCTCTCTCTCTCCACCCCTGTGATTTTCTATGTCTGTCCAGTGAAAAGATGTGTAGTGTCCTTGGGCACCGTTTCCTGTATTGATCATGGAGTAAATCACAGCGAGACAGCAGTTATGATCTCAGCCCTGCTTGTTAAGAATGAAATAGTGTCACGGCCCTGGTTGATATTCATAACCCCTCTCTCTCTCTCCCCCCCGCTCTTTTCACATTCTCATTTTCTCTCTCCTCATTTTCTCTACATGACTTTTCCTCCATATCTACCTCTTCTTCTTCCAACCTCTATCTTCCACTGTTCTCTCAGTGAGGTTTCCTACTGTGTGATATACTGTAAGACACACAATACATATAACAAGTCACATTTCTTTATTTTACTTTAGATATGATATAACCTGACTTAAAATACCACAATAGAATACGTCCTGGTATTTCTGACTTTCCTTTAACAAGGATGTACTTTATTTCTGTACATGCTGAATAATCTGCATTTTGTTCATGTCACATATGATGTTGGGTCTGAGAAACAACCTTACATATCTAGTTTAATGGAATTGAACCCATTCCGTGCTGTTCTCTCTGCCCCTTAGGCTACCTGCCCAATGGTATCCATGCAGTGGAGGGCATGTTAGCAGCAGCCAGCATTGGAGCCATCTGGAGCTCCACGTCTGTGGACTTTGGAGTCAACGTAAGGACTGTCATTCTGTTTGTGGCTTTTCTTTTTATTATTTACATGTATTTGAGTTTTTTAATCCATTGTATTATCAACTCTTTATTTGTGGTCTATATGTTATAAGAGAAACTGTTTCTATAAACATGTGGAATCAGCTGGTTTAGGCATGGCATGTGGACTCTGAAGCACATCTTGAGCACTACAGACAACAGTCTTTATCTCTTAATCCTAACAACACTCATAGCTCCAGCTACAGTACTGAGCCATACTGGGTCAATGGTCTTTTATCAATCCACCCACATATGCAAACTAACATAAAGCATCAGTTTGTGTGTGATCCCAGAGAAACACTTTCATCTTTTGCTCCTTTGTCTCCCTCATCTATGCTTATTGTTTCTTGTGTGCTATTGCCTCGTCTGGCAGATCAGAGAACTACACTTACAATAAAAACATGTCTTCATCCTTTTTCTACTGTACATACTGCCCCTAGGTTCAATTCTCACAAAACACAACATCCCCTTCCATTGTTACGCTGATGATGTACAGATCTGCCTCTCAATTCTAATGTCAACTCATTACAGCCGTTGATGGACTGCTTGACCGAGATCAAATCCTGGCTGAGCCAAAATGTCCTCAACTTCAACGAGAGCAAGACCGAGGTCATTTTTTTTGGACCCCAACCTCCAGCCTCTCCGGTTGATATTCTGGGCTCCCTCAATAAAAACATCCTCCCCTCTGTCATGAACCTTGGAGTGACCTTCAATAGCACTTTTACATTTGATAAGCAGTTCAGCACCGTAGTCAAGACCTGCTTTTTTAAAATACGACTATTGGCTAAGACCAAGTCGTATTTATCTTTTAAAAATGTAGAAAGGGTTATTAACGCCTGCAGCTAGTCCAGAACGCAGCTGCACGTCTTCTGACTGGCTACAAAAAATTCTGGCCTCATTACACTGGCTTCCAGTTCGGTTCCGTATTGATTTTAAACTCCTTTTATTTGTTTTTAAAGCACTAAATGGGCTGGCTCCGGCTTATATAGCCAAACTCCTCCATCGCCACACCCCAGCCAGAGCATTTAGGTCTGCTGACCTGATCAGCTGCTGCTGGTAGTGCCCAAGACCAGGCTCAAAACCCGAGGTCACCGAGCCTTCGCAGCAGCTGACCCTAGGCTCTGGAACACTCTGCCCCTCCATGTGAGGTCGGGCCAGACCCTAGGGGTTTTTAAATCAACACTAAAGACTCACTCCCTGGCCTTCTAGTCAGAGCGGAACACGACTCCTGACATTTCCCTGTGTGTGATTTTTATATTTGCTGTTGTAATTTATTGTCTTCTGTTTGTGATTGTAGTAATGTGTTATTTATTATTTGCATGTACAGCACTTTGGCTCGACCAAAAATCGTTTTTATAATGTGCTATATAAATAAAACCTGATTTGATTTGATTCACCTTTAGTTAGAAGTTATTCACTGCATGTTACGCTCAATGTTGCTAGTCATGTGAGGATGAACAATATAGAGATATTTTAGGGCCAATTATACTTTACATTCCTCATGCATTTTGTCTTGAGCTTATGTCCACCATCTGAATCACGTTGTTCTCTTCCATTGCTCCCTTCATTCTCTGCTTGAATATGCTTCTGTTTTGTAACAAACAATGTTGTCTTGTCTTATGTTAAAAGCAAGATCAAGTATTTCCTTTTAAGTCTTACATGAACTGCCCTTATTCCTGTGTTCTTACTCAGTGTTCTGATTTTTAAGATTTAACTCTCTCTCTCTCCTTTTTTGTGTCAGGGTGTCCTTGACAGGTTTTCTCAAATCCAGCCCAAGCTGATCTTCTCTGTTGCCGCTGTGGTTTACAACGGAAAAACACACGACCACATGGAGAAGCTGACCAGTGTTGTCAAAGGTTAGCACCAACACTATGTGACCGACCATACATTTGTACATTTTATATCTAATTTTTAACACTTATAATAGTAGAGGAACTTCATTTTACTCTACTGGTCTTATGTTTTTTTGACCAAAGTATCTTGAATATATCTAAAAATCTGAATCTCTCTGTAGGTCTGCCTGACCTGAAGAAAGTGGTGGTGGTTCCCTACGCTCGCTCCAAACATGAGATCGACCTCTCCAAGATCCCCAACAGGTGTGTGTCTTTCAATACAGCTTCGCTCAAGTAATAAAACTGAGAAGCTAAAACTGTTTTTTTTATTATTATGACGAGAGCAGAGATATACTTTCTTTCATATATCATATTGATCGTTTTCTTTCATTTCCTCCCCGACTCTTTTTTAATATTTTTTATCTTCACAGTGTATTTATAGATGATTTCTTGGCTTCTGGGCGCGGTGGTGAGGCCGAGCACTTTCCTCAGCTGGAGTTTGAGCAGCTTCCGTTCAATCATCCCTTGTTCATCATGTACTCGTCTGGCACCACAGGAGCTCCTAAATGTATGGTGCACTCTGCTGGGGTAAGGAAAACAGTGGCTTCCTTTTAATCATTAATATGGTTCACTTACCCTCCTTTTGGGTCTCGTGCAATAAGCAATATACAAACACCTCTCAGTATCAACAATTCATTCTTTTTTGTTGGTGCCAATGCCAGGAAACTTATTTTCTTTATTTTAAAATGTAAAGAAACGCATAACTATATATCACATTGAGATTTTAAGAATATAAAATCTCTATGAGGATGATATTGGGTGGATTCAGTTTCTGAATGGCGTACATTCGGCTCTTTAATGCTTATTGATTTTCCTATTAAGTCACTATTGGATCTCCCAAAAATACATCTTTATTTTCTCTTGAAGTGCACCTATCGTGCTATTTCTAGGCAATAGCATAGGTCTCAGATATATACAAATATATAAAAAACATGTCTATGAAGTGTTTTGCTCAAAATACCAAACAGATCACCCATTCTAGCCATGCCTCATATCCCTCTATTTCACTTCCTGTTTCAAAAGTGCTGATTTGGGGTAGCCTATAAAGCTTTAAAAAAATTAAAAATTGATAAAAAAAAAGGAGGAGGCTGAGCTCATGCTACCGGCAGATACTGCGGTGATGAAACACCATATCATGGATTATCAAGGATTGTTTCTGAAACAGTATGGAGCTCAAAGGCTTTCTCTCTTGCCTCACCTTGTGGTATACAAGGTGAGTTCCTTTATGTCCTGCTTCTTCACACACATGCTCTGTGCAGTACAGGTTAGCTCTGATGCACCGACCATATTACGTCCAAAACAGTCGGGCATTGTTTCTGATAGCAACGTTTCTGATAGGGCCATGGGTGTAAAGCCAGCATACATTTCCGATATGACGTCATATCGGACGCAAATCTGGATCAGCTCCGTTGTAGCCCCGTTTTTAGAGATTTGGGTACGGAGGAAAAGAGAGAGGGTTTTATTTTCTGACGCTGCGTGAGTTCCCTGACACACCGGGGACACATACTTATGTATAAAAGACATCAAAAAGTGCATTTTGCATGATAGGTCTCATTCATAATTCATCTTACATCGATCTCACTACTGCTGAAGTTCTTCTTCTTCTTCCAGCCTTTCTTCTCACTAATTCTTGTGTGTTTTTACATGACACACCACCTGCTATTCTATTGTGTTGAGGGAAGAGCAGATTTAATTTAGGAGCAACATTAGAGATAATGTTTCTACATGAGGTCCATCATGTGTTAGGTAGGCACACACCATTTCTTCACACTCTGCTGATCATTTTATAAATAATGTGAGGAATGTAGCATCTTAGTAACTGACAAATGAATCATTGATTGAATTATGTAGAAACATTTGGAATCAGGAACATGTTAACATTTAGAAAACAAAGAGATACCTTTGGCTTGGCATTTTTGTTAATTTGTTGTTGCTGTTCCACACGGGTTAAATGGACCACAGCTGTCTCACACACACACACACACACACACACACACACACACACACACACACACACACACACACACACACACACACACACACACACACACACACACACACACACACACACACACACACACACACACACACCACACCACACACACACACACACACACACACACACACACACACACACACACACACACACACACACACACACACACACACACACACACACACACACACACACACACACACACACAATTACATACAGTTTGAGGGATTGGACACGCAAGCTGTGACTAAAATGTCACTTCGGAGAAAAAGAGTGGATGACTTATATTAATAAGTCATCCACTCTTTTTCTCCGAAGTGACATTTTATATATCTATATATCTATATATATTTGTCTTTAGGATATCTGTACAAATTGACAAGTAATGTTGAGATAATCTAATGTATTGGCATTTCTGCAGATAGCAGACAGTTTGCTCAGTACTTCATGCATTATAGATCGTCAAGTATTTATTTCTAAACAGAGATATGTTTAATGAGACATGTTTATTTCTAAACATGTCTCATTATTTTTGACTTCAGAGTGAAAAGTTCTTGACCTTGGAAAAAAGGGTTGAAAGATAACTTCACCACAATGTCTATTAGTAGCTTTTCTGGAGCTTTAGTTCATGAGAATATGATTCCTAAATTGCTCATGGAAGCTTAAACTATTTCAATATTATAGCTGTCGCATGATACCATCGCTTGACACATTAGGAGCGTAACCATTGTTTACTGATGAGAATATATAATACTTACATTTGAACTGTATTTCTTTTTTTTATAAAACATGTAACACTCTCTTGGCCAGCTTAATGTGTGTGTATTATATACTCTAAATGTCTTTTAAATAACATGTTTCACCACAAGATGGCAGCAGACCTCCATCAGCAGATCTTTGAAAGGTTATCCTCTCTCAGGAGAGTGCACAACTGACAATTTTCTTTCCTGTTACATATCACATCTGAGTGAGGGAGACAGCCAGATGAAAGTGTGATTTTAAAAGGACCACTGCACTTTGAAAGCTGAAACACTCAACGTTGAAAAACGGGTTAACACTCAAACAAATTCATTCACACATTCTCACAAAACGTCTTCCTCTTTTTTTTTGACACACCTGAAATGTTTTTCACCGTTTCAGATTTGCTTTTCTATCCTTAGTTTTCATGCATTTCCATAGTCCCTCATAATGTTTTTTCCCCTTACTTTAGCTCTCTTTCCATTAGGGCTGTGCAATTAATCGTATTTTAATCGCTATTACGATTTTGGCCACAATTACACAAACAACATAATCGATTATTTTGCTTTGCTAGGTTGTGACAGTGCACTGCAACATATTTGATCTAATTTATTTTTATTTATCATATTTATATATGTTTAGTAGGTTGTGGAAGTGCGCTCCAAAATATTTGTTGATCTTGTTTATTGGTATTGGTATTTTTGATATTATTTATTTAAATGTAGATATACATATATCATTTATTTTATTTATTTTTGTATTGGTTTTTCAGTTGAATTATACGTTCAGGGTAATCAACAGTTAAAAAGATACTGTTCAAATTATTATTTGTATTTGTTTTAAAGTACAATAAATGGATGTTTTCAAAGTCAATCAATAATCTTATTTAATAATTGTGATATCAATTATTGACCAAAATAATCGTGATTATGATTTTTGCCTTAATCAAGCAGCCCTACTTTCCATCATTGTCTTCCTTTCCGTCTCTTTATTTTCTGCCCCCTCGTTCTCCCCATGCTGCCGATAATTGGACAGTAATGCGTTGGTGAAAACATTTCGTAGTGCGAGGCTGGCAGTCCTATCTAGCTCCACCAATTAGCTCAGGCACTGTTGCGCTTTCTGCTTTGTTATGGCTCTGTTAACATGCTGTCAGTAGCAAGATGGCACACTCCAAAGAATGGGAAAAGGCAGATGAGTCCTGCCAAAGATTACATGCACACACACACACACACACACACACACACACACACACACACACACACACACACACACACACACACACACACACACACACACACACACACACACACACACACACACACACACACACACACACACACACACACACACACACACACACACACACACACACACACACACACACACACACACACACACACACACCACACACAGAGCACCTGTTAATGCAGACAGGATAGTACACATCAAGGCTCCAAACTAAAACACACACAGCCACATACACGCTCCCACAGTTTATACTCAACACCAGCGATAATAACCTATCAAACTGTGACAGGTTCGTGACTGCGGGACAATTCACACAAATTGCCCTTTTGTCAAAAGAAGTGCTACTGTGTGCTGTGTGTTAAGTCTTGGTCCGACGGAGGCATCTTTCATGTCATGAATGAAATGATTAACAATAACCTTAAACAGTCAATACAATTGTTATTATTTTCATTTTGGATTACTTTAATATTTGCTTTATGAAAAAACTGCCAGAAAATGTAGTTTAAGGTGATATTTTTTGTTGTCAGTCCAGAATTTAAAGATATTCAGTGATATAGGATACACAAGATTCACGATTCAAGATTCAAAAGATTCAAAGGTTTTATTGTCATGTGCACATAACATACATATATATATATATATATATATATATGTTCATTTTAATTCATTTATAATTGTATAGTTATTTGTTTTTTTATCTTTGATTTTATCCTTAATTGTATTAATCCGTGTTAATCTGTGCTGTCCTGTTTTTCATCCTTACCCTGTTGCTGTTAAACTGAATTTCCCCACGGGGATTAATAACAGTGTAGAAATGGCAATGAACATTACATGCCACTTGTTAGACGCTTTTATCCAAAGTGACTTACATACTCAATACTGTGGACAATCCCCACAGGAGCAATTTGGGGTGAAGTGTCTTGCCCAGGGACACAATGACATGCTGACTGCAGTGGGGTTTGAACCTGTCACCCCCTGATCCCAACACCACTGCGCCACACACCCCAGAATATCTTCTGACCCGAGCTCCTCCAACAATTCTAAATATATAATAGAATACAAAAATACAAATAAAAAATTGTGCAAGAAGTCTATATACATTTAAATAGAATATAATATGTACAAGAACAGAATATTAACACAAAATTAAATATGGTTTATTGCCGTGATAACTATTTATATATATATATATATATATAAGTAGATTGCAAGATGGCAAGACAGATTCATGTTTATCGGGGCACTTAACAGAGCTCAGATCGGGGCACTTAACAGAGCTCAGATGTTTAGCAGTCTTATTGCAAGAGCAGAATTTCTCCATATTGGAGAGGCCCGAAAAAATATTTCATGACACTTTTACAGGAATAATTACTCCCATGATTAATAGATCATCTACAAAATCAGTAAGTTATTATTTTCTATTGAATGACTAACGGACTAGTCAATTAAAAACGATTAATAATCTCTGTCTTTTTCTGTATTTGCAGGGAACACTCATCCAGCACTTGAAAGAACACATTCTCCATGGCAATATGACCAGCAGTGATGTCATCATTTACTACACCACGGTATGTACACAATCCCTTCTCTATTAAACTGAGGGAAAGTTAGGAAAATGTTACACACACACATAGACACACAAACCGATCTTGTCTAATGAGCAGCATTGAGTTGTTACTCAAAGAATCTAGCTCCTTTTGATGATACACTCTGAGAAACATCATTTAATGTTGATTAAAGCTGAAACAGTTGTTTGGGGTAGTGTTTATGTCGGTTTTACACATGATCAGTCACATTTTAAATTCATGGTGGTCATATTTTTTTTTTACACATCAATACATAAATGGGAAAACCTCACATTATCTTGACTAAGAAATTGATTCTGTCAAGTTTGACCCATGTATGTCTCTTAAGTCGACCTGTGTCTAAATATCTGCCCATCCAACATTATTGACGTATTTAAGTATTTTCTGCTGCAACTACGGATTAATTTCATCATATATTAATCGCTTGATTTCCATTTAACTGATTATTCTATTTATTCTACGATATACCAGTTTTGTTTTCAATATGAAATAACGTAGACTTATTTCTTGTCTTATGCGATCGTCAGTCAAATTATTTATTTATTTATAGAAAAGCTGCAAATCGTGTCAAAAGCTTGACCCAGCACATTTTTGTTGATAAAAGACCAAAAATGATTTATTGCATTTATTTCAGTCAACTAATATATTAAATTACCTATTGTTTCACCACTAATTGTAATTTTATAATTGTATTATATAAAATAAAAAAATCTGAATTCAATTTGATCTCAACTGCACCATAGTAGAGTTTATTGCTTTTTATGCACACACACACACACACACACACACACACACACACACACACACACACACACACACACACACACACACACACACACACACACACACACACACACACACACACACACACACACACACACACACACACACACACACACACACACACACACACACACACGCGCACACACACAGACACACGCGCACACACACACACACACACACACAGACACAGACACAGACACAGACACAGACACAGACACACAGACACAGGTAGGAGACAATACCCACATGCTGTCCGGGCTTGTAATTATGTGAATCACAGAAGCATAACTCACTTTCTGCAGGGGTTTTCAATTGTGCTACCCATTTATCCGTGTTAATGGTAAAGGACTGTTTTTACCAGATAAACTGACCTGTGTGTGTGTGTGTGTGTGTGTGTGTGTGTGTGTGTGTGTGTGTGTGTGTGTGTGTGTGTGTGTGTGTGTGTGTGTGTGTGTGTGTGTGTGTGTGTGTGTGTGTGTGTGTGTGTGTGTGTGTGTGTGTGTGTGTGTGTGTGTGTGTGTGTGTGTGTGTGTGTGTGTGTGTGTGTGTGTGTGTGTGGTCCTTAGACTGGCTGGATGATGTGGAACTGGCTGATGTCTGCTCTGGCAGTGGGAGCCTCGGTGGTTTTATATGACGGTTCACCACTAATACCCACACCCAATGTACTGTGGGACCTGACGGACCAGCTGGGGTGAGTTTAACACATAGACACACACACGCAAAAAAAACAATAACTGAATTGTTGTGCTGTTTATTGCTTTCTGTCGGTAGATGATTATTTTAAACACATAATGAAATAAAATCCCTTTGAAAACACATTTGTAATGAAGGGGTTTTGAATACAAATACAATTTATCTGTTTTTATCCAACAGTTTTCAACCGATAGATAGTGTAGCTTCTGTTAAGTGTAGCGTAGCCCAACCCATGTTTCATTGTCAACACAAATGGTGCACCTGATATTAGACCACTATATATTCCTTTAATCTAATACTTGGTTTAAATGAAAAGAAAATAGACTCATAGAGAAAGAATGGAAAAAACCCAGACAATGCAAAGGAGAAGGAGGGATTTGGACAGACTGACAGAGAGGGAAAGACAGCACAAGCAAAGGGTAAGGTTTTCCTTGGAGATCTTGTTTTCAACCACAGAATTGGTAATGTGTTTGCCTAATTGACAACTTGGACACACACGCATACAAGAGCCGACCTATGAATAAAGATTTCTGCCGGTTATTATTTGTATGGAGAACGGAGATCCACTGCAACTGATCATACAATAACCCTTCATTATTTACTTATTAATGTATCACT
This sequence comes from Pseudochaenichthys georgianus, assembly GCF_902827115.2. Taxonomy (NCBI): domain Eukaryota; kingdom Metazoa; phylum Chordata; class Actinopteri; order Perciformes; family Channichthyidae; genus Pseudochaenichthys; species Pseudochaenichthys georgianus. The sequence goes on along the minus strand of NC_047511.1, from coordinate 19,668,056 downwards.
CCTTATTTAAATGAGAAGACAGAGGGGGAAAGGATGTCTTGGCCATTAAAGAGACAAAAAGGAGAAAATGAATGAAAAAGGCAGGGAAATGGAAGATAAGAACGATTATTATTTTGGTGTATGGTTGGAAAATAGTAACAGACTTATTATAACTGGATATGAAGTCACCAGGAAGAAGTTTTGAGAGTGTCTCTGCATTGAGAATTGGAGGAAACATAATCCTACATTAATTTCCACACGTTTAAAAACAAATCAAGCATACAAATACATTATTTATAACTTTTAATAAGCCCATATGAGCTGCCTGGCTGTTATTTTGAAAGAGCATTGATGTTCTGTATTTAGCTTAACAAGCTGCTTTAAGGCAGCAGGGTCAGCCATCCATTGAGCCTGTTGTTATTGAGATTGATAGTGAAACCCGGGTCAAACTACAAGACGGCTGAAACCTAAAGTTTACAATCTAGTCAGAGGCTGTTCACACAATAAAAGGCTCAATGGGGACTTTACAGATTCCATATTTGAGAAAATTTTTCCCTTTTCCTACGCAGAATCTACCATAGAAATGTATGTAACACAATTAAAAAGATACTTGTGATACTGAGTCCTGAGAAGTAGATGCTACTTTGAACCCACTACTGTACTGTTTAATACTATATATCCCCTTTCATTTTTAATTCAAGACATATTTTCAGACACTGTAGGTGTTCATCCCAACAGATTGGTATGTAAATGTCCTGAACTCCTCCCCCATCGCCAACATAAACAGCGGATTCTAAACCAAGTATTGATTTTCTATTGTCTTTAGAAAAGAGAGGAAACGGTCAAGGACAAAAGTGTGTGTGAGTGAATGTGTGCAGGCAGGCCATTAATTGGCTCAGATCTAATGTGTTCCATTGTTCAGGTCTATATACGTCTAAAAGGTGGATAGGTAAGTGTTAGTTCTCCCCAGAGAAGGCCATACGCTTTCTCTTTATCATTTGTTTTAAAGAAAGTCTTTGTGTCATATGGTATTCACAATTTGAATGCATTCACTCAGTCATTTATTGAGTATACAGATGTAGCGCTTCATTTCAGATGCCTACCCGTGCGGGTCCGTGATCGGCACGGGGTGGGCCCCTGCTGAAAAGGAAAACCCCCCCGCAGGACTTGAAACGCCCCCTTGATAAATACATTTAATTATAATGAAACCAGCTGCAATGGATCGTGGATCCACCAGGGGGAGCTGTGAAAAGCTGCCACACTGGAACTCATGTGAAATAAACAGCTGATCTACAGGTATCTGATATAGCGGATATTTGTTAAGATCCATATGTCACGGATAGGATCATATTCTGTGCTAAATAAGAGACATGTAATCATTTACTAAACATCACTATGTTTTTATTTAACAAAATAATGTTTAATTCACGTTGGCGTAAGTACAAAACCATCGCTATGTTTTTAGATCAGGAAATGCTTCCAGGCTCAAACAAACGATTTTCAATCATCATCCTCACGATCATTTAATGTATCATATGTTCGCGAGTTGAAATGAATGCACTAAATTTAATCCACGTGAGTTTACAACAACAAAAATAATCGCTTTGTTTTTATATCACATCCGACCGGAGGAAAATGCAGCGGCTCTCACTACCGATCATCCTAATCCCAAACAATAATATGTACATTATTAATAATATGTACAGTGTTAATAGTTTACTGTATTATTAGTGTCTAATATTACTGGGGATTTCGGAATGGTACTGGATTTTGATTTATTGTATCGGCTTCATATCGCAATATATTCCCGAAGTCTGAAATGCAAAAATGTCCCACATTAGGGCAATTCACCCTACATTTAATCATTCAAACACAATCATATTTCGTTTATTTTTAACGAAATAAATGTGGTTTAATCCACATAATTTACTGTGTTAATTGTTTACTGTAGTATTGTGCACATTACTTTTCGCTGCTTGTTGCACCTGGTTAGAAGCTAAACTGCATTTCGTTGTCTCAGTACTGCAATATGTGCAATAACAATAAAGTTGAATCTAATCTTGAGCAGGAACAAATGTATTTAGGCTACTTAGTACATATCTGACATAAACGATTAAACACATTTGTGCATTCTTTAAACCGAGTCAAGCCGAGTCCGGAGGTGGCGGCACATTGAAGTGGGCACCTGATTGTTTAACTTGAAGGTGCCTGATGACATTTAATCATTCAAGCAAAATCATATTTCGTTTATTTTTAACGAAATAAATGTGGTTTAATCCACATAATTTAGGCCTACTGTGTTTATTGTTTACTGTAGTATTGTTTAACTTGAAGGTGCCTGATGCAGAGTCCTGCACGGGTCTGATTTTCAAGACCCGCTCCCGCCCCGCGACGTGCAATACCGAACCCGCCCCGCTACCCGCACATATTGCCAATTAGTTCCGCAACCCGACCCGACCCGTCGGCACAAGATCCGCAACCCGACCCGAACCCGCATAGCCTAGCCTATATATGAGTAGTGAAAACGTGCAATTATTAACACATGCAGTTGCATATTTGTCTCAAAAAGCGTGGGATGTTGGTTATTTTCTCCATCTAGGATGACACCAAAAGCCTCCCAGACGTTGGATTTCGCTCTTGAGGAAGTGTTATTGAAAATGCTGTATTCTCCACTAGAGAGCTTCACCTCAGCCATTTCGAATGTGGCGCGCACAGCAGCAGATTGATGCGCTGCAGAGGTTATGATTATGCACGGTCCCGCGGGGGAGAAGTCTGAGGATTTAAACATTAAACTAAATTATTATTATTTTAATATATTTATTATGTAATACCCGCGACCCGACCCGCATCATCTTTGTTTTACCCAGAACCGAACCCGGAAAAAAGCGGTTGAAAAAATACCACCCGCGAATCACCTTTTTTGCGGGTCACCCGATGCAGGACTCTGGCCTGATGTGAACATTTCCAGAAGAACTCAAGCTTGAATGGCCTTTGTATGTATACAGTAGGCCTACAGTACAGCCCAACCATGTACACCTTCCTTTTTTCCCGTCCAAAGTTTGAATTGGATAAAGGTAATGGTTATCGATGGTGCTTTTATAGCCTATTGTATAATAACTGTGTGATTTATATTGCTTTTCAAATGCATATATGGCCACCCATTTACACGGCTCTTCCCGTCAAGAATATGAATAGAACTTAGGTAGATCACTTTACATTTCTGCAAATTAATTTTTAATCACACACGTCTCCCCACGTCTCCCCGTCCCGAAAATGATAAATAAAATAAAAAGAGGAAACAATTTTCAAGTTCAGTTTTCAACGTTTTATTTAAAATAACTGACATAACAGACACCATACTGTAGACCTATCTGCTGCGGAAACCAGGACGAGCTATTTCGGGATCTGTTTTTCGGGGGCTCCTCAGTCTCTCATTTACCCGGCTCCTGATCTTATGCCACTGGTCAATGTTCAGATTTGGGAAGCAATTGGAAACATAGGACTCAATCTTTTTCAACCTCTTGACGGGAAGAAAGGAAGGTGTAAATGGTTGAATGATGAATAAACAGTGAGGAGGGGTACAGTATGAATACACTAGATATACACAGCAGCCCAGCCTGTGAGCAGTATGAACACCAATGAGCGCTCAGCTCGAGATACCAGCGAGTCGAGAGAGAGAATGATATCTGCATTTTCTCTTTTGGTTTGATTACGACACATCCTAGGGATTGTGATTACAAACATTGACCAGACCGTTCACCAGCCCCCACCCCCCATGTTGCCTATGCTGTCCTGTGTTGCGAACTCTTTGTTTAAAACGAATTGGCCATCGGAATGTGTGGAGGAATTCTCCCAAGGGTCACATTCCACAGCTCTCCCCCCCCACTCCTGTGATCTCCCATCCCCCAGTCTGTAGGTTTTTGTTTGCATATATATATGCCGTAATTCATACTGGTCCTCTCACGCACATACATTCTCCTTACAGTATACATACATAGGCTATATGAGTCCGTGTATCTACGGACCATTTGTTTTTCTTTATTAAAAAAGTAAACGGAAGAGCGTCTGAGAGGCGTGTTTGCCCTTTTGCTTTTTACCTTACTAAATGGTCTAATGGTCAGTGGAGCGAGGGGGGGGGGTCCGCGAAACTCGCGGAAGTGATTTCAAAACAAAAAGCACTTGTTTGCTTGGAACAAAGAAAACGGCCAAGACACACATTGAGTCTAGAAAATGAATGTTATTAAGGGCTGGTAATATAATAAGCCTGTGTCTAAAATTGACAACAGGCTTATTATATTTACAGCCCTTAAGATACACTTTTGTGTTTAACAGCTGACCACCATGACATACTTTGTTTTAGTAGATTTAGCATGAGAGCAAAATGTATAAATATGAGCATTATATTATAGGAATATGAGAACAAAATGCATGAATGTGTGAGTGACAATATATGAATGTGTGCATTGAAATATGATAATATGAGAGCAAAATGTATGAATGTGTGAGTGTAAATATATACGTGTGTGAGAGTGAAAATGTATGTATGTAAAAGGAGAATATATGTGTGTAAGAGTGAAAATGTATGTATGTAAAAGGAGAATATATGTGTGTAAGAGTGAAAATATGCTGCATTTTGAATGTCCGATAGTCCACCATTTCCACCGGAAATATCAAACATTTAATAAAAGTGAAAAACAATGAACAAGACTTAACGTATTCATCATAATTAATTATATTTATTTCGTATGGATGTAGGATTTTTGACTTTGTTTAGAGCAGTGATCTTCTACTATATGAACATTGTGGACCCAAAATCACAAAAAAAACGTAAAACAGATTTTGAAAATGATATTATTTTTCATATAGGTAACACAAACATACACAACGAAACCATTTCAAAGCTGGAAATATATACATGGGATGTCACTATGATAATGTGAACGTTTGATTGAGGTAGCATGGGATTTCATTCTGATAAGGCAAAAGTGTTATTATAAATATAATACAAATATATATATATATACACATTATGTACAAAAATCAGTTTTTTCTGTCTTTATCTGTGCCACGCTTCAAAGCGGTTTCTGTCAACTACGACACAGAGGGCAACATCACAGATTCCTCCTCCTCCATGTCAAAAAACAAGCTTAAAGCTTGACTCACATTCAGAGTTCTCTTCATCATAGTTGAGTCTTCAAAACTCTAAATCTATCTAACTATATCTAAATTCTCAATGTGTGTCTGTCACTTTACTTCAATCGCAGTCTCCCGCCGCCTCTCTTCGTCTCCCGCCGCCTGTCTTCGTATATCTTCGTCTCTCTCCATTTCCCGCCGTCTCTCTTCGGTTCCCGCCGTCCCTCTTCGTCTCTTTTCGTCTCGTTTCGTATCACTCCGTTTACCTGATTACCTCACCCCCTCCCTGGTAAATACATCCTGTTGAGCAGTTTCCAGTATTTTCCATTTCGTAAAATGATAAAATACGGCGAAGATATTAAAATATGTGCTTCCATTATTCATACTTCTGAAATATATCTGTATTAACTTTATATCATCGTATGTCCGTGTTTATTGGGTATTTTTGCATGAAACAAAGACTGGCATATAGTTTCGAGCCAGTACTTTTGACAGAAATACACATATACATCCTGTTGAGCAGGATCTACAGTTTCCAGTATTTTCCGTTTCGTAAAATGATCAAATACGGCAAAGATATTCAAATATGTGCTTCCATTTTTCATACTTTTGAAATGTATTAACTTTATATCATCGTATCTCCGTGTTTACTGGGTCTTTTTGCATGAAACCAAGACTGGGATACAGTTTCAAGCCAGTACTTTCGACAGAAACACACGGCAATGTTGTCCGGACTGTTGTTTTTATGCGGCACCGGCTTGAACAGGTCATGTGATCTGATCACGCCGGCGTGACGGTTGACTCCAAAGGGTTAATATTAAATACATATAAGTATTTTTACAACTTGTATTTAGAAATACTCTGTTGTAATTATTGATGCATACATGTGTTCATCCATTCAATGTGGCATCTGCTATAATGGGGTTAATGTATGATATTACTTAATAATACAATACATTATAATATATGATATGATAATTACATTTTAGTTGTATTCATTTCTTATTTCATAGTTTCTCATTATTATTATTTGTATCGCTCATCTTATTTTTGATTTTATTAATCTGTGTGAATCTGTGCTGTCCTGTTTTTCACTCTCACCCTGTTGCTGTTTGAACTGCATTTCCCCACGGGATTAATAAAGGTCCATCTTATCTTATCTTAATGTATAAGTTGATTTACTTCAATCTACTGTACTGTGTAAAAACACCCCAACAATATTACAAGAAATATACTGCATAAAACAAACTATATACTTTATTTGATCTAAAATATTGATGTTTTTTCATTATAGTAGCTTGTGAAAACCATACAGTAACAAATAAGTGATTACATGCTACAGTATTCAGCAAACACAACTGCAGAGCTGCAAACATTGAAACAGACTAAGTTCTACAACACCCAGTTGTCTTTGTGTATTTTGTGAATGAAGCGCCATCTCATGGTTAAATCCTGTAATTGAACAAATGGGGAAGTTGGGCAACGCCCTCTAGCAATTTGGCAACACCCCCAGCCACTGGCATCCGCTGGGCTTTTGACTGGGACACACCCATTTGAGTCTGATCTGTAGTGCTACATCTGTATGACTCCAGATAAAAGTGGCCAGATTGCCTAAAATTAAATGGAATGATACCGATACAGTTTGCCAGTGCAGATTGATGCAAATGTTTATATTTATATACATATGATTAATTTATAATTAAGTGCTACCAACATTGCTGGAATGAAGAACTGTGTGTCCTCTGCTAACCTTTTTGATATTTTCAACAAATTATCATTTAAAAAAGGGGTGAAAGAATTGCATGAGAAACTCTCCCCCTTAAACCCCACCGCCTTAAGCAACCTGAGAGCCATCTCAGTCAACCTGTAGTTCAATTATGACAAACCATTTGCACTGTGGTCAGCAAAAGTAATACCCTTTTAAGGAAGTGGTACCATAGACAGTGCAGCAGGAGTGGCATATTGGAAGGGAAGGAAGGAAGGGAATAATGGGGATACAAATGTGACGCATATAAAGAGTAGTGGGAAATAAAGAGCAGAAATACTTCTCCTGCAAAAACTCAAATACCAAATATAATGAGCTCCTTCCACAACTTTACTAGTCGATTTTAACATACAATACAATATATTAGGAACCTCCATTGATTATTGGTATTAAAATAACTGGGATTGGGTCAGGATTGGGTAACATCAATTGATTGGTTTGTAGCTGTTTAATCAATTACATGTCTAAAGCTTTTAACCTCTCTGCTTTGTTCCCTTAAATATTTTCAATTGGAAAAACAAGTGTGTTCAAGGTTAACATACAAAAAGAAAATGAATCCTCACAGAGGAATTCAATGGAGGGCTGCCAGGATGACTGATGAACAGACCAAACCATTTAAACTGTGAGATTTTTGAACCAATTAAGTGCTGATGTTGCCACCTCAGACACATTTTCTACATCCTAACGCTATGTGGAAAGACCCTCTGGGGGAGGCTGACAAGAAATATTTTACACCCTCCTCTGAATTGGGGTTGGACATTTTAATTGGGGCTAAATCTGTCAGTCCTAAACTTACATTGAGGCTTCTTCTGTAGCCTTGACTTTTGTTGGTTAGTTAGAATTGTAATAACTACTCCCGATGTTGAATTCTTCTGCTCAGTCAAGCCTTAAAACTGACATTGCCATAAAGAGACTTAAATCTCTTTATAGATACGTTTTTGAAGATTGCATTTTCCATTATAGGAAAGGACTGGTACTGTACTTTTACACAACAAGCCCCTTTTACTAAAAATTGATTATTGCAGACTTTCTGCTTTTGGAAAAAAAGTCAAAGGTGCTGGAAGCCTGCAAATTGGGAAAGTCTCAGGAGAGTTGTGTTTGTTTTTAGTTCTCCAGTAGTTTTCTGTGCTTCACGACATATTAAGGATGCTTGAGAGAGACTAATACAAGCCACTGAGTATGTTCTCTGTCCACAATGGTATTTCCAGAAAGACCCTTACTGTATATAGAGAACATAAGCCACAACATGTATTAACGTTTTACATATAACATGGATTTCAATGACTCTAAAATAAACTATATTCATGTAAAACACAAACGTGTGAAATAGCCGAGTGAAAAGCAAGCAAAAGGTTACAAAATGTATTCTGTGACAGGTTTATATGTTTGAATGAGACATCAGTATTCTCTGAGGAGCTTCTTGTCTCTTCCATCTTTTGTCCAATATATGTTGAGCTAAGATGTCAGAAAGAGCTTTCCTTTACCTTTTCAACGATAAAAGTGTTGTGTCTTGCAAATGCAAAATTCCCAGTTTGAAGGACATGACTGCAGATAAAGTTGAGCAGATTGCATCTTACCAACCCTGTTTCAGATATCCTCTTGTCTTCAAGCTCTACATTTTGTAAACTAGAGACCCAAGTCTTCATCAATTCTTTTACACAAAATCTTTATTCAGAAACCAAACAATAACATTCTTTTTTAAGTGCTTAGGTTTACTGTACATGTCTACATTCATTTTGAGCCAAATTGTCTTCTGCTTTGCCTTTTTGGATTTTCTTGCACCGGGTTAGATTGTAGCACAAAATGAGAATATTTTATAAAACAAAACAGAAAAGGCCTCACAATTCTAGATGACAGAAAGAGTTGAGGGCTGATGGAAAAGTCATTCTTAACATGTCTGTCCTTTCAGAAACTCACGAGAGAGAACAATTACTTGGCAGGAGGGGGGCTCAGTATTAGAATCATGTTAGTGAGTGAAAGCAACAGGGTTCTTAGGAAATTGGTCTAACTTTAGAAACAAAAGCACTAACACCCTGCTATGGAGGCTGTCAATGATACTGAACAATCCCTCTTGTACATTTTCCATATATTGATTCTCAAAATTGATGTAGAGCTTCAAACTTTTAATATTGCAAATAGGTAAACAATTACACCATCAGACGTAGGTTTCAAACTGTTCCTCATCGCCCCTGATGTCTGAGAAGAAAGTAATGGTGCATTTTTATATTACAATTCTTCCCGGGGTGAACGATAAGTGCGAAAGTAGTTTAGAAAGCATGCACTGAGAAGAGGGACCTCAGTTTGTACTTCATGACACTCACAGAGACACATTAACGTTATAGCTGCTCCGAGGGGCTCTTGTGTCTGATTGGCTTTGAGTGTATCTTATTGGCCCGGTAGCTTCCACCAACATGTCTCCCTTGAAACAGACACACTGGCACATTCACAAGTGCAGACACACACTCACAAACAAGAGACACACAGCTACTATTCAACCGTCCATCCTAAACATCCAATTATCAGCCACACCTGGCCACCTGCCTCCAATCAGAACACACTGACCCGATCAGTTTTCGCTAGCAACGAACAAAGACAGACGTGTAAGAGGGGTGCGGGGTGCGGGATGATGGATAGGATGGAGAGTGACTTCATTACTCCCCAAGCCTGTTTATTGGCTGAGTTTGACAACACAGACATTCATTTCTGAGTAATCCACAGAGATTTGGAAGTAAATAAGATAAGAAGTAATATGACCTATTGAATGATTTCAAGAACAATACTTTGGCTTCGGTTAATTGTTGACCAAAGGAGAGGCTTGCGAGACAGCATGGAAAGCATGGAAGATCTGTGTGTGTGTGTGTGTATTGGGCCAGTGCACGCATCATTCACACCACTCCTTTTGAGATACTACTTCTTTGAACTTTTGCCCTCTCACCCTATCTAACCCCCCCACTGCTTCCCTCACCCTATTACCACTTATTGATTTGAACATCTGAGAGCAAATCACATCTTTCACTGCCAACCAATTCCTGGTTATTGACCAATCAAGCATCAGACAGTTGTTTTGTATCCCAGAGACGGATTCTTTTTTTGATCTTGTTTTGATTGACAGACATGGTTACCGTTGTGATAGGGTGCAATTTGATTGATTTGATGTCAACAAAAATAACTTGAAGACACAGACTGAGACACAAACACACCCATTCACCGAGGCAGACTTTAAAGGGCCCTTTGTTTTAGAATTAAAACTGCAGGGGAACACAGAAGTGACGTTTTGTCACTTCATGCTTTCCACATGTTGTCCAACTGTTGTCAGCTGTCAGGAGGACTTCCATTCACACAGAAGAAAGACACCTTCAAACATCATTTCATTACAGAGTTGCCGTGTGCAAACATCCTGTCAATACAGTTTCCACTCTGAACCATCTCCTTGTGGAACATTGCTTTGAGAAAAAAGATTATTAATTTACCCCTTTTAGAAGTGAAGATATAGTCATTTGTTCTGGGAATGTCATTTTCGAGCTTAAGATTAAAAGCCTTTTATCAGAATTCTTTTTTTCCCACATTGTTTTGTTGACAGGAAGAATATGAATTATGTTATCAACATGCTGCAAACAATAGTTTCATTTAGAAAAAAGCAAAGAAAAACATTTCATTCAACCTTTCTCTTATATGCTATCACCTGGCCCCCATTTAAAGTTTGTGAATTTGAGTGAAAATAATAAAGTCCCTGAAAGCTTTTGAAAAGAATAACATAAAATGGCATGGGCCATTAAACATGGTCAATATAGGTTTTTGTCTAAGAAAAGAAATGCAAGTTATTTTGATATTATTTGTAACTTAACCTTAGTAGATAGGCTATGTCTGCATGCATGTCCCTCACAGTTGCGATGTTGTATCAGCGGTCACATGACTTGAGAAAGTGCAACAGAAATTATCCTTGATCCTTGTCTTAAACTTTACCATGATGGGTCCTTGAAATTGAAGGAGTTGTGCCTTGAATTTGATGTTTAAGAAGTTTTGGGAACCATGTATACTATAGTATTCGTCCCCATCCTAATGCAGTCAATTTATTTGTTGGAGTAGAGCTTTGCTACTTGTTTAATTTTAGAATTCCCAGCGTAAACAGTGATTACAAACAGATGTCACAAAGTTTGTTTGCCTTTCTGTTCATCCAATTAACTGTCCAATATTCTGGTCTTGAGCTAAATATTCCAAACCGGCCGGATTGCCATGGAATTTGGCAACAACATTCCTGCCATACAAAAGGATGAGTCATAATGTTTGCTCATTTTGTTCTGTTGTTAAAAGTTTATACTTGTCATAATACAGAATATAGACCAAGTATGTAGGAGGGCTTTGGCAATTGTTCGCAACGATGACGCAAATTCCTTTTTTACCCCCAAAATAATGTATTTTTATTTGCATGTTTTGATAGAAATAGTGCTTTACTGATCCTTCATATTGATATTTGAAACTAAATTCTCTCTTTTTCCTTCAGTATCACTATCTTTGGTACCGGTGCCAAGTGGCTGTCAGTGCTGCAGGAGAGGAACCTGAAACCAGGTGAGCTGTGGACACACACACACACACACACACACACACACACACACACACACACACACACACACACACACACACACACACACACACACACACACACACACACACACACACACACACACACACACACACACACACACACACACACACACACACACACACACGCATGCACACACACACACACACACACACACACACACACACACACACACACACACACACACACAACAGATGATGAGCAGAAACCCAGTCAGACATGCATGGGATGGTCACAATAATCATTATAATAGTGATGTTTAACTCCAAATGTCCCATATGCCATTTGCTGCAAAAATCACTATTAGGCCTGTGTTTAGGTGTTTGACACTAAATCAAATGGATAAAAAGGCTGTGATAATTCATAGGAGTCATGGACAGGGCCAACTAAGTGTCACGCCTCTCCAGAGAGGGAACCAGGTCTCTACATATAATTCTGCTTATTAGATTTCCTGCTAACTTTCATACATGACACCGCCTCCTTGCTATGTCTGTGACACCAAAGTGCCTCTGGTGCATGATACAACTATTGCTGCTGTGTTGTGCTCTTTTAAAAAAAGATACAAACTATAATGTATCAGATCAAGGCACATACTTTTCAGAATGGTAGGGTCCAATCATCAATTTAGTTCAAATTCAACCTTTAGTTTTAACCTTTCATCCCTGATTTTCACCAATGGCAGTGTGATTTCTCTGGTAAAAAACACAAATGCTAGTTATAATTGAATAACACAAGCTGGCATTTGGTTTACATATTTACACTGAACAAAAATATAAACGCAACACTTGTTTTTGCTCCCATTTTTCATGAGATGAACTCAAAGATCTACATTTTTTTCTATATACACAAAATAACCATTTCTCTCATATTGTTCACAAATCTGAAAAAAATCTGTGATAGTGAGCACTTCTCCTTTGCCGAGATAATCCATCCCACCTCACAGGTGTGGCATATCAAGATGCTGATTAGACAGCATGATTATTGCACAGGTGTGCCTTAGGCTGGCCACAATAAAAGGCCACTCTGAAACGTGCATTTTTGCTTTATTGGGGGGGTCTGGGGGAGTCCGAAAACCAGTCAGTATCTGGTGTGAGGGGTAGGGGTAGGGTTGGGGTAATGTTGCGAATCGAGTGGCCCATGGTGGTGGTGGGGTTATGGTATGGGCAGGCGTATGTTATGGACGACGAACCCAGGCCACTCGATTCACAACATTACCATAACCCTACCCCTACCCCTCACACCAGATAATGACTGGTTTTCGGACCCCCCCAGACCCCCCCAATAAAGCAAAAATGCACGTTTCAGAATGGCTTTTTATTGTGGCCAGCCTAAGGCACACCTGTGCAATAATCATGCTGTCTAATCAGCATCTTGATATGCCACACCTGTGAGGTGGGATGGATTATCTCGGCAAAGGAGAACTGCTCACTATCACAGATTCTTTTCAGATTTGTGAACAATATTTGAGAGAAATGGTTATTTTGTGTATATAGAAAATGTTTTAGATCTTTGAGTTCATCTCATGAAAAATGGGAGCAAAAACAAAAGTGTTGCGTTTATATTTTTGTTCAGTGTAAATATGTAAACCAAATGCCAGCTTGTGTTATTCAATTATAACTAGCATTTGTGTTTTTTACCAGAGAAATCACACTGCCATTGGTGAAAATCAGGGATGAAAGGTTAAAACTAAAGGTTGAATTTGAACTCATATTGTCTGCTTTGTATTTCTCTCTGACTGCAACTTGTAAATTAGGTTCACACATTAGCTCCCCTACTATGTGGCTAAACAGACACAATAAACAAAATGTATTTTTCTGCTCCACCCTCTTCAGTCAGCCAGCCACTTCTTTCGTTTGGCACAGTGTGTGTGTGTTTGGATTCTTATTAGAGAAAAGGGGCAGAGGGAGATGTTTGTGTCTCTTTGTTTGTTTGCATAATGTGTGTGTGAGCGTGTTTTTGTGCGGGCACACATGCCTCCAGTGAGCTGGGAAGGGCGGGGGGAGCTTCTCCCCTCGCTGCCCCAGCGGATGGGCCCTTTTCCCTGGGCTGACATTTGGACCTGACACCTGGAGGCATGGTGGGGGCCGGGTAGCAAGAGTTCCCACTGTGTGAGTGTGCGTGGTAGTGCATGCAAGAGTGTATGTGGTGTGACATCAAGCTGGGAAAATACATTAACAAAACACGTAGGACAAATTGTAAGAAAACAAAACTCTCTCTCTTTCCTCCGTACCCATATCTCTAAAAACAGGGGAACAATGGAGCTGATCCAGATTTGCTGCCGATATGACGTAATAAAAAAAACCATTTGAGCTCCATACTGTTTCAGAAATAATCCTTAATGTGGTTTTGAACATGATATGGCGTTTAATCACGGCAGCATTTAGCTGTATCTGGGTAGAATTCTCCTGATCAGATACTCAGCTCAATGTGTTTTAAAGCTTTACACGCAGAATCAGCACTTCTCTAACAGGGCTGAAATAGAGGGGTATGAGGCATGGCTAGAATGGGTGATCTGTTTGGTATTTTTAGCAAAACACTTCATAGACAGGTTTTTTATATATCTGTATATATCTGAGTCCT